>NC_064434.1:107877140-108177140 GCF_023343835.1 Lagopus muta
AGAGACGTTTTTGGGCCACACCACAGCATTTCCCTTGGTTTGCCTTTAGAAGCTGCTATATCACCTCAGCGCAGTGTGGGAAAGCCCAGATCTGTGGCTTCGTAGGCCATCTGAGCGTAAGGGAGCCCCATATAGAATCACAGAATCATAGAATGGCCTGGGTTGAAAAGGACCACAGTGCTCATCTAGTTTCAACCCCCTGCTGTGTGCAGGGTTGCCAACCAGCAGACCAGGCTGCCCAGAGCCACATCCAGCCTGGCCTTGAATGCCTGCAGGGATGGGCTGGGTTGTGAATCCAGCCATTCTCTCCAAAGCATTATGGTCAGCATTTCACCTTTGATTTGCAGTCCTGGGAAGGAACTCAAATGTCACGGGAGCCACAAGGAGGTGGAAAGATCCACCCTGCATGTGAGAGAGATGTTCATTCACAGGATTAGCCCCTTTTCTGAAGAAGAAAGACCAGGACTTTTCTGGCCTCAGGTGGCAACAGTGTCAGCTCTGTCTGTGGCACTGATGCTACACAGCCGCTGCTGCTCTGAAAAGGGAGCTTTATTCTGTAGAACCAGAGCATCAGATCACTCCACAGTCTGATCTGAAGAAACTAGCTGGACTGAGAAAGCCCAATTTATATTGAAAATATTGATGAAATCCAGTGTTATGACCTGTTATGACTGATTTAAGACTTCTATTTTCTTTAACACTTTTCAATTATTTCCCCTTCGCACAAGTACTATTCATCAGCTTAGAAAAATCTCCCAGGCCAGCGTGCAGATTTTCAGCCTCCATCGCTACGGTACACGAGTTCTAGATCCGAGAGGCCAAAAAACATCTATTTGACTAAAGAGCTATAAGGCGGCCATAAAAATTATGGATCACAGAAATAAGCAATTAGTGTTATCTTCAATTGCTTTATTGGCAGTATTCTCTCGTTAGAATAGAGGCAGCAGTAAAACAGATTGCAACATACTGTATAACAGCATATGGGATTTTACATTATAATGCTATTCTCTGCCAAGAAGTCATATTTTCATTTGAATGCATGGAACAGATTATCACAGGGTTTCCAGCATTAGAAGTGGATGACCCTCTCCTCCTCCCTTCTCCCAGCCTCTCGGCTATTAGGCAGCTTTTTAGGTTGGGACTCTGTCAAAATGAGCACGGTGTGCAGTAATGAGGGGGCTCTCGCTCCCGATCACTGACTGGTGCTCCGGGACCACAGCCCACGCAGGCTGGGCACATCAGGGAGCTCTGGAGGTGACAAAGGCAGCGATGCAGGCAGTGCTCAGCACACAACTGAGTTGCCAGTCTTCTCGCCCAGCTGGCTTTGGCTCCAGAGGAAGCTGCTGGCCCGCCCAGCTAATCACAGCTCGAGTGCCACAAAGGCAGCCGCCAGCAAGAGGGCTGGAAATGAAACAATAAGAATAACATGAGGGGGAAAAACAGACTCTTTACACTGTATGTAATGCTAGGGATATTTTCTACCCTTGTTTGTCTGCGGCTGCAGCTCATATTGGTGGAGCAGAGCCAGTGCTTGGGTGCAGAGAACCAGTTCTGTGCGTGAGGGCTCACACAGCCCTCAGCAACCAGCGTGCAAACACAGAACTCCAGCACCTTTTGGAAGTTAGGGTGAGCGAACTAGATCATCCTGCAGCTGCTCTGTTCAGACACAGCTATGAGCTCCTCTTCCCAGTGCAACACAGAAAATGAAGGACTCCGAAGAAGAGGAGCTGCGCAGGAGTTGTACTCAGATTTGATTCAATAACTGCGTGTTTCCAAACACACTTCTTCGGGAATGCCTTCGTGTTGTGGAAGGAAGAGAGAAGGGAAAAGAAGGGTTAAGTGCTTAAACAAAATGCTCTGAGGGGAGGAAGCACTTGCCATCATAGGAATACAGGAACTAGGAAAGCCAGAAGCATAGGTAGTAATTTTCCAGAACAAAGAAATTGGATGGAATTAGGTTTTGCAAGTTACTATTTATTCAGCTCTAATGAAAGCCAAATAATTTGATAAAGTCTCAATTCCCATCTGTATCTCTGAATTTCTGCACATATCCAAGACCCAGTTACTATGGAATGGATTTCAGATGTCACAACTTTATTTTAATCCTGGAATTCAGAAGCTGAGCATCATTACCAGATCAGTACTCCTAAATGATTATGAACAAATTAATGCATGGAATTACAAAACTTTGCTCAATACACATTCACTTTTCTGAATATAACTTCCTTAAAAGGCACAAATGGGATGTTTTGTATTATTCTTAAAAATACAAGGAAAAGTGCCTTTCTCAGCAGTGACTAAAGGTGTTTAAAAACAGGCTATCATCCTCTCAGTTCTTCCTGCAGTTAAATCTTTGTGTTATCTGGCACAAACAACAGGCTGAAATTTCTGCCTCAGAAAGAGTTTCTACATGTTTTTGTGTAGATGTTTCTGGACAATTTGCTCTGCAAATCAGTGTATACAATGCACACGTGAGGTGAAACAATCAGGGTGCAGAAAGATGGGAGGAGTTTCTAAACTGTTGACAGAGGAGGCTCATGTCCCTCTGTGCTCAGCATACTGTTGTGGGTCACTTTATCCAGAGGCTGTGAAGTAACTTGAGAAAACACAGTCTGTGGGGACTTCACAGAAGGAAAGAAATGCTGGGGTAACACTAAAACGACTGCTTTCTCCTCACTGTAAAATGTTCAGCCCAGGCATCCAGCTTTGCATTTGGAAAACAAGGGCGGAATCTCAAACGAGTCCCAGAAGAGAGTGGTGGGGCTGGCTTACCCCTGTGGCATGGCACCACACCGATGGGACAACGCTCTGGTAAGGAACAGCTGGAGATCAGGACCCGATGCCTCCCTATTGCTATCGTTTCATTTATGTGTGGTTAATTAAGGCTCTTTGCCTTCACCATCCCTGGCAATAACACGGGGGAATTCTTTGTTAGTCCCACTGGCAGCAGCTCCCAGCACTGCATAGAAAAGCTGGCCTCTCGTTCAGGTGCTGAAATATGAGTGCCTCCATAAATCTAGCCCCATGCAAAGCTGCACTTTTATCACACTGAGACGGTTTGCCCGTTTTTCCTCCCTTCTTTGAAAAGCAAAGGGCTTCCTGCAAGAAGCTGTCCAATCTCCATGCTCAGTGACCCCAGCAGGGTCTGATGGCACCAAGCGTAACGGGGGATTGAGCCATTCGGGGAACGGATAAGACAGCAAATAATCTGGTGGCTGCTTATCGCTATGCAAAAGCTCTGAAGGTGGCACAAGCAACAAGCCCAGAATGCTTTGGAAAGCCAAGCTTGCTCGCACACAAAATCCATATAAAGCATCTGCTTTTTGAACAACTAAACTCTGTATAATAGCAACCTTTTCCCCCTTTCTCTGTATTTAGCAGCTGTTGCAGCCCAGCTCTTGAAAAAGAAGAGTACACATCACAAAGCGGTGTTGGAATCAAGCTGAGCTTTCTTGTCTGTGCTAGGTTCCAGGCTCAAGGGACCACATGTTTTGAAAATGTCACTGTGCTATTTTTTCACCGAAGGTGGGCTTACCAAGTCAGGTGACAAAAGCTACAAAAGGCAGTAGAAAAGAAAAAATTCTTCTATCCTACTTCTGTGTCCTAGCCATTAGTGCTATTTAATTAAGCACTGTTGGAGGTAATGCAAAGATGAGTAGAGTTTTCTAAAAGAATAACACTTTGCAGTGCAACTGTCGGGTCCCTGGCATCCTGTTACACGAAGGCAAGATGAAGGGCAGCTCTCACAGAACAGCCAGCCGTCGCTTTTCTGAAAGGAAGCGCATGTTAGCCTCTCGTCTTTTAACCAACAATCCAGTGTAAAACATCCCACCCATCTCTGACCACATGTTTGGCAGGAGATAAGGGTTACAGTGCAAGGGCAAATTCAGGAAAACAAATGTATGGATGCATTTCATACAGCATCCTGTAACCAAAATGCTATTTTAGGACTGCAGTAGCTTGCTCCAGGAAGAGGGCTGATCTCACATTAACTTGTGCATGTACTCAGATTAAGGGCACTACGCTGAGAAAAGCTCATTTCTTCCCATCTCTCTTCTCCTTCCCATCTGCTCTTTCCACTAAAGGATGTCAGCTAACCAGAGGCTGCAGCACTAAGGGGACAGGGAATCTTCTTACCTGGAGTAGAAGAGGAGATAGAGAAAGTTGTTTCATTTTGGCTCGGCTCTGTAATGAATTTGTGGGTTGCAGAAATTGATCTGTCATAGTGCAACAGATTGCAGTTTGATCTGCCAACAAATGGCAAGCAACAGTGGGTAATGACTAATTGCAAGTGTCAAGGTTGGTTTTTTTTCTTGTTCTTTTTTTTTTTTTTTTAGGGAAAGGTGGTCTTTTCTCAAGGGATGTAGGAGCTGTGATTAAATAAAAAAAAAAGGCAACAATAGAGAAAATTGCCTCCCTCCCCCCTCTTTTCTTTTTTGTATGAGCATCACTGATAATTAACCCCTATGGGCTGCTCCTAAAGGTCTCAGCCCTTTCTTGTGTCACACCCTCTTCAGGACTCAGAACTGCCCCACTCCTATCAGTTACAGCACCCAACGTTTCCGGCTAGATGACAGCTGTCTGCAAACTCCTGCAGTGCCATCAAGGGTGCTGGGACATACCCACAGACACACTGGCACAATCCAGACAAGGAACTTTGCCTAGTTGTTCATAGAGATGTATTTCCAGTTAAATCTGTCAGGAACCACAGACTACAGACTAACAAAATTTGCTTCCTACTTTGCACGGGGCTAAGGACTGTACTCCAACTCAGGGCAAAAGGCCTGTCCAGTCCGATTTCCAAGTCAAAGTGAGGAGAAAGCCCTGCTGCAGCTAGTAGCACAGCAAGGAATAGGGGAGAAGTGAGCAGCTCTGCAGGGTCACAGCATTTTCTGTCCTTTCCACAAAGGCACAGGCACACGTTTAAGGTGAAATGCCTTCTTAGATGTCTATTATCAGGCCTGCAGGGATGAATAGGATGAACAACAAGAAGGAGGCCTGCCTGGCCATGCTCTTTACCCCAGGCTGACTGCATTTCAGGGCTCCTTTTGGAAAGACCCATCTACTCTTCCAGGTCTGTCTTTTCGGAGGAGCAGAATGAGAACTGAGGTGTGGCAGAGCCCTCCATGCTCTGGATCTCCTTCTTGACCAGGTAACTGGCAGTCTGTATTTCTGCTGTCCCACAGAAGTGGCTGAGAAGGAAAGCAAAGGCAAAGCTTACACACAAGTGAACCTTTTTCCATTTTCTTGCTGTGAAATGGTTATAGCATTTTAACAATGCCGAATTCTGGCTTGCCTTTTTTTCAGGATGAACAGGGCATCCTGGAGCTTGGTCTCTTGGAGCCAACGTCCTCATTACCACTGTGTTTCACCGTGACCCATCAGTCTTCTGCTGACACCAGTCGCCCCTCTGAGGGCTGCTGCAGTCTGTGCTGCCTCCCTTGTTTCGGTGGAACAGAAAGAGGAAGGAAAGCAGCTTTTTCTCCTCTCTGATTTTTTGTTTCTGATTAAGTCAGAAGCTCAGAATTATTCTCAACAAACACTGGATGTTAGGAAGTTTGCCCACCATACAATCTGTGAGTAAGTGTCGATGTCCCGTTTCTTCGCTCATCATCCTCTGAGGTCTACCCGTGATATCTCTGTTTATAAAGACATGCAGATGGTTTTTAAATATAAGGTTTTTAAATATAAAAGGGTAAGAACTGGGGAAAGACCAGGAAACAACTATGACTACTGGACTAAATATAAAAACCTAGAAGCAAGCAGGCAGGCAAAAAAACACCAGGAAAAATCATCAAAAGTAAAGCTTAGAAGGGAATTCTGGCACATGGAAGAAGAGGGGGAAGAAAAAAAAAAAAGAAAAAAAAAAAAGCAGATCTGAAATGAAACTGATAGAAGTGGAAAAAAGCACTGCTTTTTATTCATTGTCATCTTTTCCTACATCACTGGAAGTTTAGATTTCTCTGCAGCTCACTGGTCTTGTAGCCTGTGGCAGGGTCACTGCAGACCCTGAGAGTTACAGCGTGCGCAGACAGGAGGAGACAGAAGCAGAGTCAGCCCCAGAAAGGGCACGTGGATGAGCAGCACAGTGTCACCTAAATGCCACACTTGTGTTCTTGAAAGGCAGTGCATTTCAGAGGGAAAACATACATCCACATCCTGATAGCTACAAGCTTGCTTAAACTGCTTGCATTTATTGTAAAACTGTCTCAGCTTTTCAACTTCTGTGCTGCAGACAACTTAAAATCCAGATTTTCAGCGCGAATCTCCAGCTTCACATTGTCACCTATATCTTTTACATTTAAACACTACATGACAGCACAGCCATTTGACAACAGCAAGATAGTGCAGTTAACACATACAGAGCGCGGTGTTGACAGGGGTATTGTGATGAGCTAGCATTGGTCTAGACAAGAGCCAAACACGGGGACTGCGAACAATGGAACAACTCTTGCAAGCCACAGGCAAGAAGGAGACAGCTTTCAGGAGGAGGGAAAATTTCACTTTGGGGGTGGACCATGTAGGTCACCTAGGGTGAAATACGGACAGCATAAACATGCTGTATATCGCACACAGGGCTAGCAAGGCAACAGCTGATAGCTGAGCACTGCCAGCCCTCAGCACCGTGAGGAATTTCATTCCCTGCGAATATTTAGAAAAACAATCAGAAGATTCAGCGTTTGCAAGCACTCGTGCTAATGTGATATGACCTCTTGTTCAGGTAGGTAGAGCAAACATGACGAGGTCACTGAATGTTTCAAATGCAGTTCTTCTTAGTGAGAAATATTTGTGAGGTTTTTTACTGTACATTGCTCAGACATCTTCAGCTCGAATTCACTTAACAGGAAAGTGTGCACGTTCCATTTCAGCAGAAGCTGAGTCAGTGTACTCAGATATCCTTAGAGAAAATTGTATTTTACAAATCAGAGATACACTGCTGACAACAAAGTCCTTCTGCCAAACAAACTTGCAAGGAGCTGGGAGTACCCAAATAAGAAAGATTTTCAGCCTGTTCACTGTATTCTATTATTTTAATTCATCTAAGAAGAGATTTAAAAGAAGAAAAAAAGGAACCCCTAAGTTTAACTACAAGTCTCTATTCACAGCAAAGCAGCTCAGTGAATTTTTGTAATATTTATTGCTGAAAAGTAAGCGGAGAAGAGAGCACCAGTGACTAAACACAGAGCTAGCTCAGGTGCAGTATCTTCCAGGGTGTCTTGGATATCCCAAGTAACATTTTACTGTTCCTTAACATATTATTTGTATTTACTCAGCATTCTGATTGCTTCTATTTTACATCAAGTGAAATTGCCAGACACAGTGGAAAAGACACATAATAAAATGCATTAATAATGCGGGGATCATTTAATGCTGACTCTTGTCTTATAATGTTCAGGCTCTTAAATGCTCAAGTTGTACATTGATTCTTATTCTATAGTCACCATGAGACTAAAGGCAAATAAGAGCGGGGAAACACAAGAAGCAATTCTAACTCTGACAAGACTACAGGCAGAAAATGAGGAGTGGAGACTGGAAGGAAAGCCCAGACCCTAAAGAGACACAAGAGGCCCTTCTTTGCACAGAGGGTTCTGAGTTGATAAAATAGTTTGGCAGGGGGCAATAATTTACAGATCGTCATGGTGTGTAACACAGATCCTGTCTCCGAGAACAACCCGTGCTGAATGCAGCAAAGTGCAGCACAGTGCCTCTTTCTGTACCTCCCTGGGCAATGCCATGCTATGGGGAGAAATGCATCCCTCCACCCAGCTGCTGAGTTGTTGATCCCCGAGCAAGGAGTAACAACAGATCTTACTTCAACCCTAGTTAAGAAAGACAGTGCAAGCTAAAACACGACTGTTAGAAGTCAAGCTTCTAGTTTGTGTTTGGGCTTTATGAAAGCAAACTGTTTGGGCTTCCTTCGTCCTGCAGCACTGAGTTCCACACGTTTACAGCATGCGTTTACTGCACGAACCATGTGCTGGGCTGCATTCCCTAGCTCTAATGAATCGCTCTTTGGCCCTTGTTGTTCTATTTCGAGTCCTCTCTTTTTCCATTGTTACAGAGAAATGTAATGAGAAGCACTAGACTGGCCTGATCTATGCCCTTCATTATTTTATATGCTTCTGCCACATTTCCTCCCGCTCTTCTTCTTTCCAAACTAAATAATAATCCTGCCCTTTTTAATGTAGCCTTGTATGAAAGGCTCTCAGATGGCTCCACACATTTTCTTTGCCCTTCTCTGGACCGTTCTATTTCTGTTATGTCTTTGAGATAAGGTGACCAAAAGGGAACATGATTTTCAAGGTAAGGACATGTCATTGATTTATATGACGGCATTAAAATATTTTCCTCTTTATGATTTATCCCCTGACCACCCTCACACTGTATCCTCTGCCTTTCTGAGTGACAACTAGCGCTGTCCTCCAGAGCAGCCATCTTAATTGAGCTGACTTCATTGACTCTCGAGTAAGTGCTCATTCACAACACAAAATCATGCCCGAGAAGCTGCATTTCACTGTATGCAATTTCATTGCATTTGCCAGGTTACACAGCCTGATTAGCCCTGGAATTCCTCAAGATGTGGTAAAACACTGATTAGCCACAATAATGTTCTGCAATCAGCTCCCACAGAAAGCAGAAAGGAAGTATCCCTGCCATAGGAGAGGAGAGGAAGGTTAAAGAAAAACAAGGAAGAGCAATTCATTCTGATGTTTGGTTTCCCCTTTTTAGCAGGTGTCAAACCAGGACCTACCCTGAAGTTGCTAAGGTTCCTTATGCGGTCTGCAGTATCTTCAAAAGGCTAACTACATTGAATCCCTTTTCTACCCTACTTTATCAGCTCTTTGAAATAAAATTTAGAGTCACACTGGCTGCAAGCATGAATCAACAGAGTTTCTGATGATCCTGGAAATGCCATCAAGCTTTACAACCCAAAAATGGTGCTTATTTACACCCGTGACATACATCCATGTGCTGAGTGTCCCAATCTCTTTCTGACAGCAGCTAGACTAAATTCATCTGGACGTTTAAGCCCATGCTTAGTTTTAAGTTAACGGAACATGCAAATTTACTCAATAATTTCTCCTGGGCTCAAGGCTATGATTTAGGGAAACATTTAAGTATGCACATTTACTTAATTAAGCACGTGTGGTAAATATGACTTCATATGCTTAAGCACCTCACAGGACTGAGTGAAGAACACCAGTGCAGACAATGGATTAGAGTGGGGCAGAAAAGGAGAGGTCTAAAATTCTATCTTTAATTAACATTTTCAAATAAGCAGTCCCTAAGCATTAGCATTTAGATCAGCAGTTCTTCTTGTTTACATCATCAGAAACACCAAGACATCACTGGGTCTTTGCCGTTCCTTGTTGTTCCTTGCAAGTAGCAACTGCAGAAGCAACTAGGAGAGAGGTTAACATTACTATATTTTTTTCCTCTTTTAAAAATCTGTTGATAAATGAGTTACTGAGAGACACTGAATCAGAGCCCAGAAATTCTGAAATTTAAGGAAATGCGAGATGTGAAGCATGCACAGAAAAAAACATATGCTTCCCCAATGTCCTCAAATCTGCTTCAGTCCTAATCTTGGAAGGACCATCTCTAAGGGTAAGAGAGTAGATGAAGCCTCAAATCCCTCTGTCAAGCAGGGAAGCACAAGAGCCCACAGAGGCAGGAATTTTACTGCTACACAAACTGAGAGCTGAACCAAGAACACTGACATATTTCACAGCGGCCACTGGAAAGGAATTATTCTTTTGCTCACTGAATTACAACTAGGGATACGCAAATTCCCTTAAACAAACAAAACAAAGACCGAGCCAAACATTTATCCAAAATCAAAGCAGATATATAACAGAGCTTATTGTAGCTTTGAAAATGGTCACATACTGTCGTTACGATTTTTCAACATTGTATGTTCTTGTGCTTCCTGGATTTGGATAACAGTACCTGAAATGTCAAGATACCAACTGTTCTCGCAGTGCCTTCAATCTCTTTTATAGATTCAAGTGACGCAGCTATTGAAGGTGTGGTTAAGTTTGCCCAGTGCACGCAACCTGTGACTGACCTTAAAAAAGGCAATTAAAAATGTTATCATTTCCACCCTTGCAGTGCACCACTCAGAGAGACAGCCGTGTGAAAAGCTGAAGTAATACAGAGCGAAAACAGAGCAGAAAATTTAGGATCTTCAGCAGTAGCCAGTAAACCTTACTTCAACATCAGATGGATACAAAGCATTTAACTTAGGGGCACTATCGTAACACCAGGGACAACAGGGATTTTTTTCATTTTTTTTCTTTTGAATTTAATGTTAACCAGTACACTGCAAATATAACTATTACATTATTTCCTTGACCTGTCAAGAAGAACGAGGAAAAAGAAATGTGAATTCTTAATTGTAGGATGGAAGAAGAAGGAAAAAAAAAAAATACTGAGCTCCAAAAAGTGAAAAGATTCTTTTGAATGAAACAGGTATGCACTTCAGGCTACACTGGAGTACAGAGATCCTGACCAAGAGTGGCTGTTTCAATCCAGGCGTCTTTATTAAGCAAAGATTGACATATATGCCCAACATGAAGGAGCTCTGTGATTGGTAACAAATGTCTGCCAAGGCTATGATGACAACAAAGCAGTAGACATATGTAGCTTTCAGTAAATGGGATTTGAACGCAGGTCTTTAGAGATGAATGGCTAGCAGGCTGACTTGCTTGCTAGCTTCACCTCACTGTCACCTAACTTAGAACAATTCCTTAGAGGAAAACACATTATAGCACGATGTCTGTAGCAAAAAGAATTATGCCCAGTAAAACTTCCATGCACTGCATAGTCCCTGTCTTATTCACAGACCCCAAACTAGTCGGTCTGGCACTATGTACCGAACTGCTCCTGTTGATTTCATTTAGGCAAAATCTTTTGAAACAGTGATTTCAAAATGATTCTGAGAGAATGTATGATGATTAAATGCAAACAGTGAAGTTCTTACTCTATTTTGGTGGCCTTAGGTCAGATGTTATATAATGCAGACATATTAAGCTGTGGGAATTCAAACAGGAAGGTAATGTCTGGAAGAGATAATTCACACTTCCTTATTTAACTCACTTGCCCAGTATTAGTTGATGATGCAGAGGAGACAGAAGAATGCAATCATCCTGACACAAGTTCTAGGGAAGCGTGCAACCAGCACCAGGCCCAAGGAAGCTGAGCAACAGAAGTCTGGGTCTGTGCTACCTGCGTTGATGGTGTGACATCCCAACAAGCCTCCCTTGTGCTGCTGACAAGCAGTGAACTCAGACACAAGTGGCTGCAGAGAAATAGGGAGTTCTGGCAGATCTCCTAGTTTGACCAGCCAGGAGAGATGGACTGTCCATCCTGGGGAAGCTGACAGACATGCCAAAGATCTTCCCACTGTGTTTTATATTTGGTATATGCTTAAGGGCCTGTTGAACGTGAGGTGGTGCGTAAAGTGGATCAAAAGTTATTTTAAACAAGTGCTTCAGGATTAGTATTAGGGGGGAAAAAATCCACACCAACACACAAACCAGCAGCAATTATAGCAGCCCTAACCAATTAGCCATGTTGTTTCTTTGTACAGCTGATGATGCCTTCTCATGCAAGGAACGATCTGTCCCCGTCGCTCTTCTTCAGATGTCATTTTCCAATGTTTCCAGCCCTCAGCTCATCAGAACCATTGCGACCTGGTATCCTGCAGGTAAAGGCTTGGCTTTCTGCTGATTTATTACAAAAAAATCTTATATTTTACTGCTCAAATGTTCTCTCCAGAGCACAGTCACATGACTGGTATAATGACAATCTGTCTCTCTGCTAACATTTCTCTACTTTGGTTATTTGTTTGATAAAGTGAGGAGCTTCCCTTTTGTTGCCCTTCATCAGAGCTTAATGTCTTTACTTTGGGATCAATATACTTTATGAATAATTTTATTTCCTTCTATTTTTATGGTCTTTTCTCCTCATTATCATACTGAGTTTATTAGCTGGTGCTGTCAGTATCTTTACCCTGTCATATGTTCCTGAGGTACAGTAAATATCACTTGTGTTGTAATTAATATGCACACCCTCTGCAGTAATTAAAGCACAGACCCCTTCAACCAGCTGAGCTTCCTACACTAATTCCACCTTATCTTCATAATGAACTTATTGTAATCTGAAACTACTGCTGAATATTGTTCGGTAAGGATAGAAGAATGAAATCTAACGAGATGCAATAATATTTGCGAACATGTTAATATGAAAAAAATGAATTTAATTAGCCTTAAATCTAATTAAATTTCCCATACAATCAAAATTCCCCCCCATTTATCCCACAAAAATACTGATGGTGCAACACTGGTGCCCCTGCAGAGACTGACACAGAGGTGGAGAGCAGACACCTCGTCCTCAGCCCATGGCATCCACACTACTGGAGGGTGGTGGAGGGTGTTCTGCCCACGGGTAATTACAGGAAGGGCTCAGAGTGTGCTCAGGGATGTGTTTTGCAAGCAAGAACAGGAAGGTGAAGATGGAGAGGCAACTTCAGCCCCCCACAATGGAATAATTTAGTAAATGTTCCCAAGAGGGGATGGGGAAGGGATATTGAGTAGATAGGTGTGATAGTATAGCACGTTATGATTAGAGGGAGACTGGATTCAAGAAGTTCAGCTCTTATTTGCTGAAAACATTTCCATATGGAAGACTAGCGCCTAAGGTGCAGACTCACACAATAGGAAGAAAACTGGCAGGCTACACAGACTGAAAATTGGCTGAAGGGCAAGAAACAAACAGTGGAAGTAAATGGGATTATTTCAAGGTGGAAAGAGGTTACCAGTAGGGTATAGCCCAGCTTTCTAATTATTCACAGTAATGACTTGGATGGTAGTGTAGAAAGGAACATTTCCAAGATTCTAGTAACTGGGAAGCACAGAGGTAATAAATACCAAAGTGATCCAATTGCCATTTTGTTAACAGTTAATTTGAGAACTGGAGAAGTTGCATAGGAAAGTGTTTGCAGGCATCATAAGGCAGGATTGAGACATCCAGTGGCACAAAAATTGAATGACCTTCCCTTGTAAATGGTCATTCTAGAAGAGGCTTAAGCAACAGCCGTTGAGCAGCTCCTTGTGTTTTATTGATTGATGTCAATCTGTCCAGTTCCAGAGCGTTAACTTCACTTTAAAAAGTGCCCTTTTCTGTCATTCTTTTCCTGTAACCCCTTAAGCATGCCTCATTGCCTTCACCAAAAAAAATTATGTGGTCAGATATTGATTTGTGACTTGCTGGTTGACATCTGAATAATAAGAAAACGAACTGGTTTAAAGACACATCTGGATAAATAAGGAAGGAAAAACACAGAAAAACCCACATCTAAATTTCTGCTAAATTGGACTGACACGATCTAGTGATTAAGGAGAGCAGTATGATTATTCTCTGACATGAAGCTATGGAGAACTGTCCTAAACGGACAAGATAGTTCCCAAATTCCCCAGAACAGGGGAGAAAGTCCTGCTCCATAAGATACTGTTGAGAAACCCTTGGTTCTGAAGAAAAAATGACATCATCTTCGTTATTTTTTCCCACTCACGAAAGAATTCATATATAGATGATTTCACTGACCTTTCAGAACCTGTGAGGTACACTCAGGCAAGTAAAAAAGAAGGAAAGAAATGCAACAGTGCTTCATTTGTTCAACATTCACTAGGTAACCACCACTACTCAAAACATACCGCCACGAAGAACAAAAACTACCTTGTCTGAGATCAAGAAAACAGCATTCTGTGCCCAAATACAGACATTTCTCCCAAATCTGCTTACCCAATAAACTGAGCATTACAAACACCCACTTCAAGCCCCTCTCACTGCCTTCTTTCCGCACCTCTTTTCTGAAGGAAGCAGCAAAGACTGACTCTGCGTGTTTGTTGAAGTTTGTGGACTAAGCAGCAAGCAAACCGGAGCATTTCTAATTTTTCTCTCCAATTCTACTCAGAACTGGTAGCCCAGCTTTAACCTTTCACTAATATGAAGCATTTCAGTTATTACTACTCAAAGCCTTCAGAATTTTCAAGTCGGCAGTTCAAAAGAGTGCCAAGATTTTAAGCTACAGTGTATCATATTCTGAGAGGGAAAGAGCTGGAGAGGAGAAAGACGTAGCAGGGGCAAGAAAAGAGAATGTGCAACACTAGGAGTGATAAGAGAGCAGAAATAAAGATAGAAGGGCAGAAAATATGACAGTGGCTTTTTTTTTCTGTGTCTCCTTCATGAACCCTGCCATCCTTATCTTACTTTTTACATTTCTACATGCTTCCTTTTTTTCCTCTGGCTACCTCTTTATTTCTAGACACGATCACAGTATTCTTCAGTTTAGAAGAGTAGGCTCTTACCCTCTTAAACTGTATGCCTGGGGACACCTTCCAGGAGTCTGTGTCCCATAGACTTGAATGGAGGCAGGCTTGTGCTTTTCAGTCTTCAACAGAAATACCTCCTGCTCTCCCTGCTGCAGATGAGCTGCTCTTCTGCTTCAGCAAGGCATATTCATGGGAACTTATTAGTACATTGCTCTTCTGCTGCAGCAGGCAGTAGTAAAAGAGACCTGTTACCACAGGTAAAGATTCCTGGATCCAAAGGTTTAAAGTGCCAAGGAGCAGCAGCAGTGGGCTGCTCCTCCTAGGAGATGAGCCAGGAGCTGAGGGAGAGGAAAGCAGGCAAGAGAGAGACCGGCCAAGAGTGAGCACTGTCTCACAGTACTCAGGAAAGATTCCATGACAGCAGCCAGCACCAGCCAAGTGAATCTCAGAATCACAGAATCACAGAATCATAGAATCACAAGGTTGGAAACGACCTGCAAGATCATCTAGTCCAACCGTCTCCTCATCACCGTTGCTACCACAAGCACTAAGCCGTATCTCACAGCTCCTCATCCAGACTCCTCTTGAACACTGCCAGGGACAGCGACTCCACCACCTCCCTGTGCAGCCATTGCAGTGCCTGACCACTCTGTGAGAGAAAAAGTTCTTCCTTATGTCCAACCCAAACCTCCTCTGGTACAACTTGTGGCCATTCCCTCAGGTCCTGTTTGTTGCCTGGGAGAAGAGGCCAAACCCCTCCTCATCACAGCCTCCCTTCAGGAGGTTGCAGAGTGCAGTGAGGTCTCCCCTGAGCCTCCTCTTCTCCAGACCAAACAATCCCAGCTCCCTCAGCCGCTCCTCGTAAGACTTGTGCTCCAGACCCCTCACCAGTTTCCTTGCCCTTCTCTGCACACGTTCCAGGGCCTCAATGTCTTTCCTGTAGTGAGGGGCCCAAAACTGAGCACAGTACTCGAGGTGCGGCCTCACCAGTGCTGAGTACAGGGGGTTCCAGCCAATGTCATAGTGGAGCCAGCACTGAGCACAGACAGCTATATTTTGACAAGGTTCCTGACACTAAAAGAAAGCATTAGCTTAATTAAAAAGATTGCTAAACTTTAACAATATCTTTAAATAATCTATTGGAATTTTTTGCCTTCCATTCAAATACCTCTTATAATCCAGTCACAGGTCAGTCCTGGCAGTAGCAAACAGTAAAACACCTGGGCTTGTGATCCTTTTGCCCTCCAATTTATTCACCTTTTTTTTTTTTTCCCTTGTAATTCAGTATGTGCTGTTTTTTTTCTGAGTTATCTTTCAAGCTATGATCAGCATTTTTAAGCAAAGAATTCTATATTCACGTATTTATATTTGATCATGTAAGGATGTGACTCCTACTAGCTTTCAAGAAATTCTTTATCATAAATCTGTGTTCTGCAAGCAACACTTGGAGACTATATCCTAAAGCATCAGAGTGGATAAAAAAGAAAATTACAAGAAAAGATCTCCCTCAAACTTCCTGTGATATTTTAATAGCAAGGAGAAAAGGGAGCAGGGGCTGGCCCCTTTTGTCATGCATGGCTTTCTGACAGTTCAAGAGAGGTATCTAGGCCAGCACTGTGTCCCTGGACTGGCAGAAAGGCTGGGCAGACATCGGCTAATGAGGATCTTCTGCCACAGTAGACAGCTTGCTGGAGAGAACCATCATTGTGAGCCACCTGGGAGCCGCTCCGGACATCTCCTTTTCTCAGGAATCTGGGCTGTGTGATGTGTGCCTTGTAGCTTTCAGCCGCACAGAGCTTTCAGCATGCAGCTTGCGGAGCAGTGTTGGTTGGACACTCCTGGAACAAAGTCAGTAGTAGTAGTAGGGTTCGGTAAAAACCCTGCAGACTTGTGAGGGGAACCCAGGTTTTAAAGGCTCTGTTTTCCTTGTACGTATAGATTTTCCTCAGGATTAATTGCAGACACAAGTTGTTTGGGTGTAGCCTAAACACACAGAGGCCAGAACTGAAAGTCTGACCTTTCAGCTTGGAAAGGCTGAGACCAAAGCCTCGGGACTACTTATCTCTGTGCCAGATTCGCCAGTCCTTTCAGAGCAACTACATTAAAAGTTAGTAAAATTCTTCCTAATCTATCTATTTACTCCTCATCTAACACAAACACAAACTATCATCCTTTGAGTTAAAGCAGTCCAATTCTACTCCTAATAGCAGAAAAAAGAAATCCAGAATGAAAACAATAGGCATTTAGTGCTCAGTCCACTCAGCTGTCTGCTACACTCGCTTTTCTGCAGCCAAGCACAAGGAGATTGTCTGTACCCTCTACCTGTCCAAGTCCAGGTCTCCCTTCACTCCCAGCTGTTCCTACAAGTGCTGCTTCATTCCTCTAACTGAAAGTCATCACCATATTGTCTTCACACACCTTAAGCCCCTCTTGCCAGCAGTTCAAACAGTATTGTTCCTCTACTCAAAGCAGGACATGTTTTTCTAATGGCTAGATCAAATTCTTCTGAAGTCCAGAGATGGATCAACCTTAGGGCAAAAGCGCCAGGCTTTGCACTGTCTAATTTAACTAATGAGCAACAGGGAAGTCCAGCAGATTTACTTCAAATCTGTCCTAGGTCTCTCAAAATGCTCTTTTTTGACGCTGTGATTTTTCTTTGCTTTGCAGCTCATTTAGAAATCGACAGCAAAAAGTAAAAATTGTGGAAAACAACTGCCAAATTTCCCCCACGTTTTACATTCACACTGTATGTGTGTGTATGCACACTGTATATGAATGTACGTAAGGTGGACAGGAACAGGCAAGCAAGATGCCTGCTCCATAAACAGAAACTAGTCCCTTTAGCATCCTACATGTGGTCTTGTTCAGTTTCCAGGAGAAATCTGGCAGTGTGCTAAGGACAAGGAAGGTCTCTTGCTAAAGCTCCTGGGGCCAAATACTATTCTCTCTCTGAGCAAACCCCTTTGAAATCAGTGGAAGCTTTGCTTTGTTGAAGACCCACAGAATTTGTTCTTGGGCAGATGTTACTTGAAAAAAAATCCACTGAATTAAACACAGTTGAATTAAATACGGCTAAATGGCGTCAGCATTCTGAGCACAAAGGGAGGCAGGCAGTTCCATCAGCAGGCAAATGCTCTTTCTGTTCTGTCTGCTCATCCGGTGGGCTTGGGGGTACTGACAAACTGAACCGAATTCACACAAATAGAGAAATAAATGGACAGGTGGCAACAAATTGAACTAAAAAAAAAACCATTTACTTTCCTCACATCACATCACAGGCAACGCAACAGGACAACCATGCTAACTCCTGCCTGGAAGACAAAACCTCGCCTGGCTCCCTGGCTACAATCTTTCCTCTTGCCACTAGTCCATGCTGTTGTATAAAGTTGAGAGCAGGCCTGCTGAAGCTCAGCACAGACGTCTGAGATGATCGTTTTTGTCTTGGGATCGTCTGAATTCAATTGAAGGATGGTATGCTCTATTGTTCTGTTCTGTAAAGTGTATTTAGCTTGCATAATTAACCTATATTTCAGACAAGGCATGCGGGCCTTCACCTACCTCTCTGTATGCCTTTGTGATTAAAGTTTAATGAAAGGGAGTCTAAAGTAAATTCCTCAATGCTATGGCTCTGAAAGTGACAAAAAGAAAAAAAATATATCAAAATATAATATTTCTATCAGCTGAATTATTATTATCATGAAGTTTATCCGAGAAAGGGAGAAGTACAGATTGGAATGAAGGCAGGGTTGAGAGGAGAGGGTGCTTCTGATTGCGCTTAATACAGGCTGTTTGAATTGAAGATGGGTACAGGCATATAAAACAGTTTGATGTGAAACCTGGATGGGGCACAGAGCAAAGGAGATAGTAGATAGTTGTCGCAAGAAAGTTTGTAGTTCTTTGCAATGTGTGTGAAAAATCACACAGTCCTTTGTATACGTATTTTCTCCAAAACAAAAACACAGTGGTGCTATTCCTAAATAAGAAAAAAAAATCAATGCGAGGCAGACTAGCGCTGATAAGCAACCTTACAATAGCGAACCAGTGTGTGTCCACCAAGGAAGAAAAAGAGATTAGATACAAAAACAGATTTCACTTTCAGGAGTCTAGTGGATTCTTAAAAAGAACAGAGCGAAAAACGATTTTATCCAGTAGTGGGAGAAAAATGCTTTGCCCAGTGTCCTTTCACCTTTCAATTAGAGCAACTTGAGAACCACAAAAATATACATTTGTTTGCTGCTCTGCTTTATCCCAAAAGAAAATTTTTGAAAGATATTCATTACTGGATCGAGATGAAGGTTGGTCTGATGAAACGCTGGCATTATTATAATCTTAGTACATATTAATGAACTTCTAAAATGCAAATCATTGACCCACTAGGTGGTCTCCTGGTCTCATAAATAGCAATCTTTTGCATTCCAGCATCCAAATACCTAGTTAGGAGCTTTATAGAATGCACATTATAGGTGATACAGACCATAACAAGTACTTTGGCAAGGGAAAAAAAAGCCATTCCAGCCTATTGCGTCAATTAAAATGAAGGGATTTTTATGTTAAGAACCATATGTTCAAAGAACATTACATGTAGAATTACATACAATGATTCTGACTATGAAGAACACAATAATCCTGGTGCATTAGTGTATGGCTCCTGGTGAAATGTGAGAGTGGCGGGTTTTTTTTCACTTAGCTTGTGTCAAATAACGATTTGGATTGCAGCCATCCCCTCCTTTGTGCTGTCACTCCACCAAAAGTCAATGAGTAAAAGATTATGGCGATGAGATGGGAAAGTAAAGCACCATCAGAAGAGATGTTGGTGACAGTGTCACTACTCCCTCTTAGCCAGTGAAAATCCAATTACTCACACTGGTGGTTCAGAGGAGATGTGGTGTAATGACAGGGAAGGGACTGTGATATGCTGTTGGCACACACACACATCCCTCTCTCTCCACTCCTAAATTTTGCAATCTAAATAGATAAACAGCTACAGACTACGAGACCTAGAGCAATGGAAATGGCACATTAGTATCAAAACGCCTTTACCTGCTACTGCATTAAGAATGCATCTTGAGAGATAGCACCTTTTGTATGCTTCACAACCAGAACAAAAGGCACAGGCAGAAACAAATCCTGATGAGCAGTTCATACAAAGTACAGCAGCCTGCAAAAAAAAATCTGTAGTATCCCAGCTGCTGATGACACACATACACACCAGTGCCTTTGATGGCTTGGTGGTCAGTGGTGACCCCAGCCCATCACCAAGGTCTGAAGCAGGTTCCTGGCTTTGCAGCTAACTGAGGGTGCTCAGGAAAGCCACTCTGGCGTGGTTGCAACTATGGGAGCAGCCCACAGTTTTAAGGGAATATTTAGGTACAATTAATATTCAACCATGGAAAATGTTTACCAGTTTGTAAAACTGTTAATTCTATTTTTTACCGATCTGTCTATTTACTAAATTAAGCCAATATATCAAAACGAATGTCTTCCTTCTCTAATTATTATTAATAAACACTGCTTGTTTTCCCTTAACAAGAATTTGTTTTCTCTTTTCAAATTAATAACAGTGTTAAAGAACTCAGACACCACAGGGCGTGATTCCAGGCTCTTCCACAGTGAAGTCAACCTGGAGTGGCTCCAGAGCTCTCACACAGTGAGATGTACAGCAGTGCATGTGGGAACAGGAGCTGTGCCTCCACCCGTAGGATCTCTCTTCTTAGATTTTCCGGTATAAACTCCAAATCTAATTCTCCCACAGCACTGAGGCAATGAAAAAGTGGCACTATCTTAGCAAATGGTTGTGCAGCTACTGGAGCTACCTACACTGATCTTCGCCATGTACACCTCTGGTTTGCTCACTGCCATTAGAAAAGTCATTCTGCACAGTTAAGGAGGTGAAGAAATACTCAAAGAGAAGAACCTTTGCTGAAATGACATGGAAATAAGACCACCTCAGGAACCTTAGTTGTATCTCTGTGTCTCTTGGGATATTCATCCAGGAGTTCTGCTCCTGTGCACATGCCTGGACCACCCTTCCAGTGCCATAGGGCTGACAAGGAAGCAGCGCAGCCCCTGTGGGCTTGCACTGAAAGGAGCAGTCACAGATCTCACGGGAATGAGGAGAGGAGCGTGCGTTGGGTTGGTTTGTTTGTTTGCTTTCCTTTCCAAAGCTCTCATTGTTTTCTAAGTGCCCTCCTGACACATATCCTTGTTTGTAGAGGTTAAGGAACTTATGCCTCCCAGAAACAATGGCCGCAGTTTATCCACAACCTCTGTACTGCAAAGGCAACTGCAATCAAACACTCTCATGTTACCTAGCATTTAGCACAGCCCTGACCTGGCAGTGCCATCCTCTCTGGGGAGGAGAGGTAATTTAAACTCCCCTACAGCTTTCTTTGGTTCGTCTCTATCGTACTGGATGTTGCTTAATTGTATGTGGGCTGCATTTTGCTTTGTGCCTTTTTCCTAAATTAAATCATCCTTTGTCATTTTAGCACGGCTTTTGTACTCCTGCCTTAGCTACTGAAAGCTGTGTTTGTACAGCATCTTCACCCAAGCATCATAAAAAATGCTAAATGACTTATGTAGGTCTTCTCACTTAAGGTCATTTCAATTATGGCAACATCAACAGATGTATATGTTCATTAATAAAAGTGTGATATGTGTTTGTGTCCCTCTGAAAGTTCAGTCAGAAAATTATAGATTATACTGAGACACTGCAGGAATTGCTACTCTGTAAGTCAAATGCTCTATTATTAAAAATGTCATCCCATATGAATTTCATAAATAGCAAAGCCAAGAACAGAATAACCATTTTAAAAAGTCTAGAGGGGATTCCATAACAACATTTAAATGCATTACTACTCAAACAATTTGATTGGATTATAAAATATTTAAAACTGCAGCTGTACTTGTGTTTAGTGTTGACTATTTTGATTTCTGGAACATCTTACCTAAGAAGTACAAGTTAACTAAACTAGTTATGTAATTACTATATAAATATATATTAAAAAGCCATAACCCAGCAAAAATCTGTGGCTTATAAGATGTTGTATAAAACCAGCTTATTGCACATACACACATATAATGAAACTGCAAAAGAGCACTGGGCATTAGAGTTTGTTTAAGACTCATCTCCAACATGAAGCAGGACCTTATTTATCCAATGCTGTTCTAATGCCTGAAAATAAATGTCACGAGATTCAGGACGATGTGTACTAAATAGATATTATTGGCCATATTCTCAGGTGGTGTAAACTGGCATCGTTCCATTGTAGTTAATTGTTAGACAGACAAATTTTGGCTTTATTTTCATTCTGTGTCCTCTAGCTTTCTTTTTTTTTTTTTTTTCTCTTACATATGTATTAGCTATGTTCAGGTTTATAATTAAATCTTCATTGACTTTTTAAGCAGAAAGGACAATTTTAAAACCTATTTTTCAGAAGAATAGCTATGTATTAATCCACAAATATTTACTGATGTCCATATGTTATAGATACCCTTTCATATGCTAACTGCACTACTTCTGCCAAACTATCCGTCATCTCTGCTGCTTTACCTGGATGGGTGTCAAGACATAATGCATCCTATGAGCTTGTGTTACTGGTCACTGCACTTTCACAAAAAGCAACCTCATTTTAGAAGCACAGTGAATATCACAAGTGCCTTTTGTAACAACTGACGTGTTGGCTGAGACTTCGTGGGTTAGACTGAGTCTGAAAGCATAAAGCTTTACAGCAGCTTTACTGCTGTAAACAGGATCAGTTCTGTAGGCAAATGTTTTTTACATTCTTTGTGCACAATGCGAGTTTCCTTATTCATGAGACTGCAGTTCCAGGAATGCTTAAGGTCAGTGTGGTCACTGGGACCTGGGATCGGTGTCTACTTGCCTCCTGCAGGTAGTCTGACCTGCCAGTGCACTCAGGCAGCATGCAGCTCCTGTCTGTCCTTGCAGCAGGGGGACAACAGAGAAGGTCTTCTCTGCTTGACATTGCCTGCAAAGCCAGACAGAACAGCTGGACAGGCAAGTATGTCCACAACACATTTGAAAGTGTGCTACAGGGGATTTCAAAGCTTTGGATGCATAGGAAGGGTTAGCCAGCAGTGTTATCCCAAAACACATTCCTACCAGCACAGCGTAAACAGCAGCCCATTTTTGGTCCTAAAAGCACAGCTATGACATTTCACTTCAACTTGAAGAAATGCATGGACACCTACACTTCTTTTCTATGACTCTTCAAGATATTTTGCTTTGGGCTCTCTGATCTGTACATTTGCAAATACAAAACATCCTTCTGAAACATCTCCAGTCCTGGCATAAAAACAACATCCACAAGTCTTAGTAAGCCACACCACCTTTCAGACCCTGTTTTCCTGAGGGAGAGTCACCTGTATTTATTTCTATTAAACAGAAATGAACTTGGACCTCCATATGCCACCTCATTTGGCATAGTTAATTCTACATTCGAGAGTCATTATTAAAACAAAAAGCACAATTTATACATTGAAATCAGTGGGAATTAGACTTGAGCAAGGCACACAAGGCAATAACAAAGATAATCAAATAGCATAAGGATAATCCACTAATTGTTGAAATGAGGCGGAACATCGCCATGGCTTGTCTCAACAGCTAGCCCTAGGCCGAGTTGTGCTTGGAGTTCAGGAAGTTTTTATCATTTTAAAGTATGTCAAGCCTGTGCACCTCGGGGCACAGCAGGAAGCAAAAGGAATGTTATGCTTGCCCTCAGGTGGGCAGTTCAGGTCAAGGAAATGAAAATCTCCCAGTTCCAGTTGAGCAAGTGAGATCTCCCAGTTCCATCTGAGAGCATGCATATCCACCAGGCCTTCAAAACTGGGCCAGTGCCTATCTGGTACACGTTCTGCTTCCTCAGATGGTCTCTGAAAAATCATCCGGTCTTTAAAAGGAACGCAAAACCGAGGATTCTGTAATTTCCTGGGTTTCTATATGACAAAGAGGCTGCTAAAGCAAATTAGGATCATGCTCTCAGTATATCTTTAGAATTATTTTGTTCTCAGCCTGAAAGCAGAATTTGACATTTAATAACCTTTGTAAGTCCAAAGAAGCGCTATTGACTTCACTGCAACTACTATAAATCTACACTCAGTGTGACAGTAGAACCGTGCCTCAGTTTGGTCATTATTCTATGAATTTATATGGTACAGAACAAATCCAGCAATTATTTGCAGTGTTTTTTTTAATGCCTAGCTTCATGGCACAGTGTAAGTTTCATGAGTGGTCCCTGCCCTTGATCATTTCAAGCAGTGTTTGAAGTATTTGGATCTTAAAAATCTCACTGTCTTCAAGGAATAGAGCCATTCCTATGGCTGGGTGTGAACTTAGAGCTGTGCCATTTAAGAGGGCATTTCAGAAGGAATTCCGGAAACGTGAGCATGAACCTACTGTGTACATAGGGGAGAGGTGAAAACATCACAAAATTAAGGAAAATATAATGCCAGCAGAGCTCTTTGCATTTGGCTGCCTTTACTCTTCGTATTCTACCTATGTGTGGTCTCCTTGAAAAAATAACTAGGTATATAGAAAAGAAATGAAAGTATATAGAAAATAAATGAAAATAAAACATTCATATTCAGGTGTGGCACAAAGACGATTGCATTAAATTTCCCTTTCAACACAGCTTGTTGGCATTAACCAGCTTGTGGTTTTATGGGGCACAGCTCACACCTTGAAAAAAAGCAGTGTCCTGCAGCAACCATGGAATATCTTGGATATAATGTATATTCAGCTATGCTATGCTCTGCGGATGATTGTTTAGATCCAAATAGTCCAAAGAAAATTCAAGAGGCAAAGCATTTCTGAGAGAGGGCCAAACATGAATGGACATTTAGCTCCAAGCATCTCCACTGAAGCAGAGTTTAGGACTTTACAATAGAGTTTTGCAGTGGAGGGGTTCTATTTGCCTCAGCGGAGTTATTCTTGAGTTATACTAGATTAGAATTAGTCCTCACAACAGGAGAAATGTATTCTACCAGGATGGTGATGGAAGCATTGATCCTAAACAAATAAAGTGACCTTCTCCTTCAATTACTTTGGGCTTCACTAATTAAAATAATTTTGCTAATGAAAGCTGCAAAAATATTCACACAATTCTCATGCAGTCAGTCTGACCTTCTGCTGACGTTTCCGATGAAGGCAAATACTTTACTCACCAGAAAGTGAGTAGCTGTTCACGCTGCAGAGCCTCTTCTACACTGCAGGAAACCAGAAAACCTGAAATTAATAGTTCATTAGAGTAACTTCAGTATCAGTGGCAGGCACTGAGTTCTGTGCAAACATGCACGGTGACTAAAGGGTGCTAACACATCTCCTGATCTCGTGGCTTCATTTTTTCTTACTGACCTATTGACCAAATCCACTGGTGTCATTTACAAACTACACCTGCGTAACCTCTTCAAGCAGACGTTGTTTTTGTTGAAACAGTGTTCCTAAGGATGAAATTCCTGACTTGGGCTGTCAAATCTCAGGCAGAATTCCTTTTGAAAGCAATCAGCGTCTTGAAGAAAGACTGTTGGAGCTGGGCCAGATCGTTTTTGAGAGATATGTTAATATAAACACCAAAAAAAGCATGGTTTAATGATAGAAAAAGAGTAGTCGTGAGTCATCTCCCTGACTCTTTTATCAGGAATAGCAGAGACTGCAGTGATGTTCTAAACAACAGCAAACAATTTGGGGGGTTGACTTGGAAACACAGATGCCCAGCTAGTAGGGGAAGTATACTGATCATTACTAAATTCTCCTATTCATTTCAAAATCAATTTTATACAGATATTTCACCCCAAGCCCTGAAGAGGAACTGCCATACTAAAGAAATTATGTTATTTAACCAGCTTCTTCTGATACTCAGTTCCTACCCTGACTTCTTTTCTTCTTAGACATGCCAACATGCCATTTTCAATTGTGGTACAGTCTGAATTCTCAACTTATCCTTGTACTTTTCCAGAACAACAACAACCAGTGCTTAGCAATGCACACAGTAGTTGTTCCTAGAAGTAAAAATAAGAAAGAGGACAATGCAGAGGAATGGAAATGAGCAAGTCTTTGTCAATACAAAAATAAATTCTGGTATCTGAAGCATTTCACATGCTTGAAATGACATTTGAAGTGCTTCAAAAATACAGGCGTAGTTGGGGAAAGGATTGTAGGAAGGATGAGAACTGAATTTAAAATATTCTATCATCTCGTTTCACTTTTGGTTACCTTTCACATTAATCTGTATGTTCCAAACCTGTGGGTAGATTTAGCTGTATATTTATCATTACCAAGAATGAGAAATGTGCTAAATACCATGGTCCATTTTGAAAATCTCTTATTTTGTGCAGATTCAGCAGTCACCACATAATATTTGCAGGAATTGCCTCTAGAGAAGTTCAGATTCTTTATCTTGAGATCAGGAGTTAGGCTCATAAAACACACACACACAAAAAAAAAAGACTGAAAATTGTTAGGATTTTTTAAAGAATGTGTATAAATGTTCCTTTTACCAAAATGAAGAAAAAATTTCCAAAACTATCTGTGAGTTACTGGCCAAACTGCAGGACTGGCCAGCTCAGTATCCAGTCAGCTGCTATTGGCTTAGTCGATTATCAATTGCTGCAGGAAGACACTTCACTGTGAGCAGTCAAATGTCTACTAAAGTGTGCACTTGTAGTCACTTCCCAGCTCACATTAGATCATGCCTGGCATATGCTTAGAAGCAGATAGGTTATTTCCCTGCAATGATTTTCACTCCTGTCTTTAAATATTTGACATTAGGAATCTGGAAAGTCTTGTTAAATTTAAAAAATGTCACTCTTTAAGCTTCACTGATATCTTCTGGCAATTAATTATTTATTCTAAGAGTGCATTGTATACTCATTTTTATGAGGACAACCTTTCAATTTCATCATAAGCTCTTTTCGCTCATATTATAAGCACTGTACAGTTGCAAGTCAGAAGGGACAAATCCTCCAAGCTGAAGGACTGCAATATTAACTCGTCATTCCTGAACAAGCATTTTGCTCTGCGCAGTGCTGTGTGTTTTAACCTTATTTGTTACCTGCATGGCTGCATTGCGTGGATAACCACGCGACTGTGAACGAGGACTACAGTGTCTGAGGCACTCTGCAGAGCCTGATTCCAACATGAAGACACAGGACCAATAAAGGAGCCTAGATCTACCGCCATTTACTGTTTCCAACTTCCCATGACCTTGTCCTCCCATTGCTGTGTGAATTTATATTTTGAGTCTCGCATCTCCCTCTGCAGATGCAGAGCACCTTGAGCCAGTGGAGCAGCAGTAACTCAGTTAATGTCCCTACAGGCCGGTGTATAAGGACCGCTGTACAAGGAAGCCTGAGGGCAGAGCACTGTGGGATCAGTGAACACAAAGGCTGTTTTTGTCCTTCCCCGTTCACAGGAGCTCACTGAAAGCACAAAGGCTGATATTCCTGCTAGGCTGCCAGGCAAAGCAGTGCTGTTGCCTTTTCCTTCATCCTGCATCTCCCACAGGCAGTGCTCTCCTCTCCCGTGGCTAGGTGTGAGTGCTGAGCTGAGAAGGGGGGCTGTACCAGTGTTACTTACCTGTGTTCCATCCAGTGAAGCTTGCACATTGCTACCCACCTCGAAGCAGCTCTGCATAACTGCAGATTTCTGGCTTTCTGGCAGTTACAAAGGATTGTGCCAGGCTGTGTACTCCCTAAGCAAAGCCTTAATCTGTTTTCAGTCAGTTACTTTTTTCCTGGCAGCAGATATAAGGCCGCACAGTCAAATAATGAACTTGTCTTTCATTTGGATATAGTTTATTAATGACAAAAACGCTAATCCATTAATCAATTTAAAACAAGTTGGTAAATGAAAAAAATTCCCAGTCTCCTTTAGTAACAGGACCACATGCATCTTAAAAGGGGGCCATTATCTCCATGGGTTTCTCAGCTGAAGTTAAAAATCTAAAAATGATTTTCATTCATTTCTCATTAATATGCAAAAATATTCAAATTAGATAGTAATTAACCATCTACTCAGTAGAAAACCTTTTCATGATAATTTATGATAAACTCAGTAGCAGCTTTGATTGAGATTGATTTTTGGTGTTGAGAAGCTATCATGAATACAAAAAAGCACCTGAAAAAATATTTTTAAACACCTAACTTACCGCTCAGCTAATTATATGGCAACCATGTTCTCAGATTATTTCAAAGGAAGGCCTATAGGCAAGGCACTAATGCTGAATGAAACGGGCACAACATCCTTTTGAGTTTGTCCTACATTTCATCTTAAAGCTCGGCTTTCTTTACATCTTGCAGCCTAATTCATTTAGAATGTTAAATGTTTAGCGCTGCTTAATTCAGCAAACGGATATATTGGAACTGAGGCTTCGCTTGATAAGGCTTATGGGATTGCTTTCAAGATAAAACTGTTTTGAAAAATCAGAACACATTCAAGATAAACTGTTGTTTTACAATGCAATGTTCCTGGGAAAATCGCTCTGATTTGTAAACAAACTCCAGACTTATTTTTGTAGATGTCGAGGGGGGCTCGGAGGGTTGCAGGGTTAATATTGTGGGCACGCTGCACTATGGAGAATCCGGTTTTGTTCTTAGCAGCAAAGGCGAGCTTCAGGATTGGGGGACGTTGCAGCCCTAGCCACTTGGGACTGCTGCTCAGAGATGTTACTCTCTGGAGGTGGGAAAACCGGAGGGAAAGAAGCATCGACCTTGTGCTGCCAAAAGAGCTTTAAGGGGAGAAAAAACCCTGCTTGGTACCTCTTGCTACTAGTGGGAATTGCTGCGAGCACCCATGCCAAGGAGGCAGGACCATGGAGGAAAGAAAAAAACTGATACTCTTAAAGGCTTTTTCTCTGAACTGATCACAGGACTAATGCAATCAACAACTGATGATCTGGCAAGAAATAAGCTATATGGTGCTCATTCTGGGGATTTTGTGTTACATGAAGTAAGGGAGAATAGGAATTTTAAAGCTGAACCTCTCAAATTATGTCATCGATGGGAGGGAGTGAAAGAGAAGGGGGGGAGAGCAGCTGTGGCATTGAACTCTGCTCCAGCTCCGACCCAGGGCTGAAAGGCCCATTCACCAGGCTGCAATCAGGGCTGGGTTCAGGCTGTTCCTCACTGCAGGTAAAACTCTTTCAGTCATCAAGCCGAGACTTAAAGAAGGCACGCCAACCCCTGGGCCACATGCAGCCCAGCACAGCGTGCACTGCTGCCATCCCCTGCCACAGCCCCTCAGTGCCAACAGAACATCATGAACCCCACCTGGGCTGCAACCAGAGCATGGGCACTATCTGCCTCATTGTTTTTTGGCAGAAGGTACGTTTGGGAAGAACTGCTTACAAGGATGAAGTACAGGAAGTGTAAAATGTCATCAAAAAATCCCTGATGAACACCTCGAGGACTTACTAAGAATTGCAGACACTTCCAGTGAAACGGATTGGTGCGTCAGTTTCACGAAAGCAAGTCACATATCCCACTAGTTTTATGTCCTTCTTTCTCTTTTGTGTATGTTTTAATGAGAAAAAAAAACATTAAAAGCTAAAGTAAGCTTTGTTTCTTTATATACGTTAGCTGTATTATATATTTAATGAGAGCCTCTCCAAAAATAATGCCTGCTGTTTTATTATGTTGGTCCACAGTATCAGAGACTGATGTTGATTGTACAGTTAAACCTTCCCACAAATATTTCATTACATTTTGGTGCCCTGTGATAGGTGGCAGCAGGACTATGTGACAAATTGACACGAAACATTGACATGAAAGCGCATATGAAACAAAGGTGTGTCGCTCAATTCCTCCATACAGAAAAAAATTGCACCCATGACATTCCTTGATGCTTGCTGCATGTTTGTAGAGACCAAACAGTGGATGGGAGCTCAGTGAGATGATGGGTGATGCATTTCAGCAGTGTGACAACAGGAACAGTGGGTCACCCCCGCTGGTACAGATTTTTATGA
This sequence comes from Lagopus muta, assembly GCF_023343835.1. Taxonomy (NCBI): domain Eukaryota; kingdom Metazoa; phylum Chordata; class Aves; order Galliformes; family Phasianidae; genus Lagopus; species Lagopus muta. The sequence continues at coordinate 107,906,455 of NC_064434.1, forward strand.
GCAAAGCATGCAGGCTCTTGTCCATCTCTATGGACAAGACATGACTGTGCCGAAAAATATCTTTCTGTAGCTGAGAATTTGCTCAATCAGACAGTGTTACTGTGTTCTTTGCATCTGTTGCTGTTTCCTTGGAAATAAATAGGATGCATTACTTTTGGCGCTATATACGTATATGCAGCCCAAGACAATTCCTCTTCCCTCAGTGTGGCCCAGGCAAACAAAACATTGTGACTTAAGATATGATTACCACAGAAAAATCTGAATTTCTCAGAGATTTACAGCAGAACTATTAATGCCTCAGGCAAAACTAGGATCATTCTACCAGATTTTAGCCTAGAAAACAATAGAAACCCCACATACATAGCACATACTATTAATGCCTGGTGTTACGATTCATTTATCATTAAGTCACCTTCTAAAAAGGAATGCAGTTCAGTCATAAACATGTACTTGGTGGCATACGGGAAGAGTGTGACAGCCTTGAACAAATCCCCATTCATATTAATACAATGGCATCAACATTCACATACATTGACTCTTGGCTGAGCTTCATTTACTGCCCCACTGCAACTCGCAAAGTTTTTTCCTCATCAGTGCGCTACGTAAATGTTCGAGTTAGTAAACAATTTCCAACTGTACTCCTTGGCTCTGTGTTAGTTTTTACACTGAAATGTATTCACCATCTATTGACCTAGTACCTATACTAACCAAGCCCTGTCGAAGCTGGTTTCATTGTTCCTCGTTATTTACCCTGCTCCAATTGCTTCCAGATGGTTCAGCAATACAACGACTCCATTCATTCCTCCCTGGAAGTCCCAGAGGGTGGCAGTGGACAACCTTCCCCAGGAGTCCTCCCTTCTGCAGTCCGAGAAGGGACCCCATTCATCCTGACCACATACATTCACAGCCATGACATGAGAATGTTCTCAAAGGGCAATAAAAAACTTCGCCAAGACATTTCTGATGATACCCAAGTTAGTATTTCTTCTTCAAGGAACATGATGGAAAACATCTCACACGTGATACGGTATGTTCAGGATGGCCAAAGTGATTTCAGTTTGCCCAGGCGTCGTGTCATGGTAGGCCACAAAATGAAAGGCCATTTTAGGGAAGAAACATCATATATATCAGGTGGCTATTGCATCAAAGAGAGGGGAGTCACTCACAAGATAGAGAAGGATTTCAAAAGGACTGATGCAATTAACAGTGTTTTCCGAGACAACAGAGAATAAAACAAGAAATTTGTTCCAAACTTCCACAGCCACTGCTTTTCAGACTATTACTTTTTGAGATTCAAATAAATAGAAGTTAGCTTAGACTCCGACAAAAGCAGAAATAACAACAATGCCCTAGGTACTTATCCGTCCTTTATTTTATTCCTTTCATTGGAATATCTCAAAGGAGTTCATAAGTATAAACTTCTCAAGCAGCCAAGTACCATTCTACTTATTGCACCCATGGGAAAACAGCGAAGGACGGGTTTGGTTGCGTGGCCAATAGATAAGTAGGAAGGTTTTGTCAGAATTAGAAACAGCTACTTACTGTTAACCCGGAGCCCTAAGCATTAGCCACTGGGTTTTCTTCGTGGATGGGAAGAATAGATGCCAGTGAGAAGTTCGGGCGAGCGAGTCGAGAATCCAGCAGGCTCTGCTATGCGTGTGCTGTTCAGGCAGCTGGTAGGTTACGGTGAACTGCAAGAGCAAATAACATCATGCTTTAATGTAGTGCACTTTTTAATCTGACAGACAAAAGCGTAACAATATCCGATGGCTGGCAGTCGACTCCTGAAGAAGTCCAGCTGGAAATCAAGTGCCATCTCTCTGACCACTCTGCACCACTTGAATGAGAACAAAGCAGCTGGAAAGCTACCTAAGCCATCAAGTTAAAGCCATCACAGCTCTTTTGTTGCAAAAAGAATCCAGCTCAGAAAGGTTTTGCCTCCTCAGGAGTGCCAGAGCAACCCTTTTCAACAAAATGCTACACAGATTCCCGTGCTAAGTTTGCAACTTCAAAGAGGATTCAAAATGAGGTGGGATAACGCATGGCCCAGCTGTGAAATTGGACAGCAGGGACACCACAGCAGCTACGCTGGGCACAATTCACCTGTTGTCAGCCTATTTACTTGTTTTCAGTGGGGGGAAAACCATAGCTTTGCCCTTGAGTTTTGTAGGCATAATTTCTTTTTGCTGCTTGTGGAAATGTGAAACTGTTAGCAGCATTGCTTAGATAAATATATGATTCTGAGGAAGGAAAAACTGGGGACCTAAGGAACCTGGCTTTTTTTTTTCCTCCCTTATTATAAAGTCATTTTTCAAATCACCTTTCTGACACATTTGTCCATATTGATTAGCTGCTTTTAGAATGACATTGCCTGACCTGTCTAAATCCATCAATTGCTCTCCTGCTGATGTTTAATTCCCAGTCTACTTTCGCTTCTAATGGTATGGTATGAATATTATTCATAAAGCCTTTTTGCTGGAAAGATCAATAATCATGCACGTCTGAAGTTTGCATTCTGCATGGCATTCAAGTAGCCCTTTAACTGGCCACAGACTCTTCCATTTTCCTTTTATCACTGTGGACTGTAAATGTTTCATTAGTAGCATTTAGAGAGTACATACTTGATACTATATCCCCAGGAGTTTCAAGTGAGTTATTAGGAACTTGTTCAGCAGAAGGATTAATGCATATTCCCAGTAGTTTTCATTGCATTTCCATTCTGTGCGCCACAAACTCTACTGTTAAATATGTTTTGTCCACTTAAAAACTGTTTGGTAGGGAAGGCATGCCTTAATTGTTCCCAAGACATTGGGTAATGCTCTACTGATGGGCCTAAGGTTGAACTAATAGGCAAGTAAGATGCAGTTTAGCTTCAGCAGGTTTTAAAGTACTAATGAGGCACAATATACTGAAGTTAAGAACTTGTCAAGATGGGCACTTCAGATAGAAAGTTAAAAGAACCTTTTTTTTTCATTAAAAACACACACAAACAAGCAAGAATTACCCCAGTGCTGAGAGTGATATGTTAGTTAAATATTTTGTCCATTAACAGACATTTCCCTCCCAAAACCTGAAGAATTCACATACAACTGCAGTGAAAGAATTCACTGCATTTTAGATAAAGCTGATGTTACTAACAGAATTTTTAGGAAGAACTATTCAAAACCAGAGCCCTGAACTGAGCAAAGCAGAAGATGTATGTGCCTGAACACCTGCAGGTAGCTGTGGTTGTACAACACAGCTTTCAGCCTGCGCGTTGGGCGAGTTGGATACCTGGATCCAGCTGTCCATACAGCTGCTTGCCTACATTTAGTGGGCGTTGCAAGATGGGAAATGGCAGAGCTTTAAAAGCACAAATACTGACTAGTCACCATTTTAACTTTACGACGTTTTCCTGGAAACCATCTCAAGAGCAAGAAATGCAAGACTCTAGGTAGTTAGAAACTGCAGGATTGACTGGAACTTCATTGAATTTTAACTACTGCGTGCCGGGCTGCTGTGTTCAGTGACATAAAGTACTTTATTTTCACTTTATGACATACAAGTCTGAGCGCCCTGCTGCTGAGATGTATCAATCAAGTCAGAGGTTCAAATATAATATTCTTTTGATGCTGGTGCGAGAGTGAAAATGATGCTTTAATTCACAGGCATTTGGTACCGAATGTCTTTGCAGTCATTAACAGACTTCTGCATATACTTTTGCAGAGCCATTACTCCAGGGTTCACAAAGTGGAATGCAGCATGTCCAACAATGCTGTAGGATTTCTTCATTTTGCTTTATTTAAGTTCATGAAAATGTTTCTTGCATTGAAAAGTCAAACTCACTTTTAGAAAGATCATCTCAAGACAGACGTTTCAAAGAGTTAAAACTCAGGAGTTTTGTGGATGGTGATACTTCACAGGTGTTTGAAGAATGGTTATAAACTGCCCAAAGCCATTTTTTATGAAGACCACTGGAGAACTGCTGCATTGGGTAGGGCTACTGTAGGCTTTTTCTTAATGTGACTGCCTCTCTGGCCATGGAGCACATGATAACTGTGGATAAAGAGTGTGAAAAGCTCAAACTCTTCCGATGCCGAGGGATGAACAAAGTTAAATTGATTAATAAGCACCGTGCCTTATCTCATGTTTACATCTGGAGTGGACATTTTCTTACACAGCTAACTTAGCTCACCACATGTCCTTGGTGCATGGGCTTTCTTAGCTGTGCTTTACAGATTTAACACAAGCCTGTACCAAGTGGTATGTGCCAGAAGAATACTTCTCTCGATTCAGGGGAACTGTGGAGTGTAGCTACTTTTCTTCCATGAGAGTTGTTCAGTACCATGTTAAATTACATCAGTCAGGCACTCTATTGAAATATTCACAAAGAAATTCCATAATTGTAGAAGCATATGTACTTTTGGTCTTTTTTTCTTTTTTTCTTTTTGCAGTAAAAGAATTAAAATATGACTGAGCTGCTTGAATGTTAAAGAGAGAAAATATGACCTGCAGGTAGGTACTCAATTTAGGAAAAAATAAATAAGTTTTAAGCTCCAAAGCTAAACTGTATGCTGGTTTCCAATGACTTGGCATGGAAATGAACATATACTGAAAAGCCTGGGTCCTCAATACCCAAATCCTTCAGTTCCATGCTGTAACTCAAGTAAATGCTCAATTTCAGAGGAATGCAGGATCTTTCTGAATCTGCTGCTCTCCCATCACAAGAAAGAAGGACTCAGCCTCAGTAGTCTGCATTCCTGAAAAAGAAAATATAGACTGCTTTACTCACGGTATGGGAGCACAACAGGGAACAGTTATTCTTTTGCACCTGAAAACCACAGAAAGCATTTCTGCACACATTTTTGATACCTCTCCTGGCACTCTGCCACTCTTCCCTTGGACCAAGTAAGAGCAGCTGAGATTGTTGGAGAGGCACCAGGAGACAAAACCTAACAAGTGAAAAATTGCAGAATTTTGAGGTTATGAACTGGTTCTTACCTTCCTCAAAAGGAAAACTGAATCAGAAGTCTGAAGAAGCACAAATGAAGTTCCAGGATTGGATGCTGAATGTTATGTCTAGAAAGACTTGGTCTTTTACACATACCACCAACACATCAAACATTTCCCTTCCAAACACAGATACACCTCGTTATTTTGCTTTTGTTGACCCTTCACAAGATGACCTCTTGTACAGCTTCTCATACTCTTAAGGCAGTTTGAAAGCACTGTTGTACTGTGCTTAACCCTGACCCAAAGGACAAAAATCACTATGCTGCAAGGAATGCTGCAGCATTTGTGGTGGTTAACACTTACTCCTCACTGCAACTTTCTGTTTTCTGCCTATTGCATCATGGGGTTTTCTTGGATTCAGTATGAAGCAGCAAGGAAGAAGGGGCAGGGGAGGGAGAAAAAACAAACAAAATTGTTATGAAGGTTTGCTTCATGATGCTTCCTTAGCAAATGACAACGTAAGGATTCACCTAATGTTAATATAGAGATTTTCAGAGCAATATACTTTTTTTTTTTTTTTTATTAAGAAAGGTATATTATGTTGCCAAGTAATTACATCAGCAAAGCAAATGTATGGCATTGTGCCCCTACAATTTCTCTTCTGGCTGCCCAGCATGCAGCTCAGCAAGCAAGGATACAGGCCACTGACTGCAGAAGATGTGATTTTATTTATTAATTGCAAAGCTCCAGGTTATAGAAATGCCACTCAGACTTGCTATGATGCTTCCCATATAAATAATTGATCATTTTACAGCTCAACACAGCTACTAGAAGAACATGCAACACACAGAAGATCAGGCATTTATTGATACTTAGTGCAGTATGTAGGGAATCCAATAGAAGCCAGAAAAGCTGTTCCTATGATTCCTTTCTTCACCCCCTATTTGGTTAGACCATAGGCTGAATGTAAGTTAGGAACTGCAGGTTGTGATGAAGGATGCCCACAGAGCACATCATCTCCCATCTCACCCTTTGCAGGATTATCTGCTATTATTTGCTGTACTTTGCTCTTTCACCGCCAGCAAATTTCTTGGAAATCTCTGAAAATCATTGTGTCCCTTTGAATGTGAAGCACTTCATTGTCCTGAACATGAATCAGGCACATCTGCAAATCTTAATGCTCCAGGTTTTATCTGATGTCATTTGGTCAGCCCAAGCCAAGAATTTCCAATGTGGCCCATGCTTTGCATCTTCACTGCAGAATCTTGGAGACAGAGAACCTGGCAGAAGAGTCACTGCAACACCCCTTCCTGCGATGAATGGCTCTGCTGCTATGAATATGTCCAACACAGCCTTAATCTAACTTCTATTGCTAGAACAGTGCCCCTCAGAGTGAGAAGATGTGATCTCTTTTTGAGAATGCTCCATCTAAACCAAGCAGATTGCTGCCAAACATGCCAACAATCCTTCTTGCACCTAAAAAGCATGGGCATGTGCATGCAGATGCTATGGAAGAGACTGACAACGTACTGACCTGAGCATGATAAACAGAGCTTCAAAGACTACAAGCATCATCAGCATCATAGTTGTCTGCCCTGTATTACACAGGGAATTTCAGCAGCTGCTGCAGTGAATTTCTCTCTTAATGTCTCTCCAATGTTCTATTGCATCTGAACACATCCAGTCCAAGGCAAGTTCCCAAAACTGAAGAGAAGATGCTAACACTTAAAAAGCCAACATTACATTTTCTCCTAAATCGATGCCTGTGATCTAATAACACAGAATAACAATAAAAGTTAACTCTGGAAGTGTGAGCCATTTCCTCCTCATGTTCATGCTTTAGGGAAAGGCATAGAAACTTTTCACAAAGACTTCAACTATGGCTGTACCTGTTCCCAGTTTTCCCACAAAACTGCACGAGTAGAACGAAGCTCTGGTAAAAATAGATAAATGTTACTCTTATCTGCACCGTGGATCAAATTTTACTTTTTCTTTTACATGTGAAAACTGCTAGCTTGATGGTACTAAACTTTGCATCCCCCTTTGGGTCCCTGCAAGGCACACCTGTATAGTAAACAGAACAACATGTTATGTCCCCCCACTGCTCTACTGCAGCATTTCAAGCTTCCTTTGGAAAAACAGCTTCAAAGCATTCGAATACAAATCTCTTCTAATGCCCACTCCATACTCGCTCTATCTGCTCACACTACTAACCAGAGTGCCAATTAGTGTCAGTTGCAATGGTGGATTCTGTACTACAGGCATTCTTTAGCTGGGAATTGGGCTAAAAGACAGTTGTCTCATTTCACACTGGAAATCAAAAGAGTCATCACGCAGTAATAACTTTTGGTCACTGCTAACCCAGACCTCATCAAACCAGTGACCTTGAAACAAGAAAGTCTGCGTCCCACTTCCCTTCCTTCCATTTCTCTAGACCGGCAGTGCCAGGAGTTTTTAGGACTGGAAGGAATCCAAAAGTAATGGGTTTGTCATTGAACCCTGAGCCCTAAACTGGAAGCCAATGAGATCTATTATCGAAAAAATATATATGTATTAAAAGCATTCAATTTTCAGCAACAGGCTATGAGCAGTGCAGTACCTACAAAGCCCATAATCGCTGACCTCGCGACATCTCTCACCACTGGCTGAAAGCCATCCAAAATTTTCTTATGGCAACAGTCTTTGATGCGGTTCAATTTATATGCAGAACACTGAATATTTGGACTCGGTCCACTCTAACTGACCACTTAAGCTACTGGGTCCTTATTTATTTGAATTATTAGTTCAGATTAATTGAAGAGGTTTTATTACTGAGCCAGTGCTGCTCTACTACTCCCTTCACAATTTGAACAAAGTAGGGAGATTATTTGGAATAACGGAGATCAAATTTTGGTCTTTTATTTCTATTTTTAAATAGTTATATGTACTACAGTAACTGGATTATAATTTACTTGCTGATCTCTGATTTCCATTCTTATGTGATTTCTTTGGGAACAGCAGTTGCTCTCTTTTCATTTTCAGAAAACAAAGACTCAGAATTTAAAGTGAGATCTGTGTATAACAATATATACATATATGTATGTGCTATAAAAACTACAGCACAAGTATCTACATATGCTGTCAGTTTTAAACAAATTAATCCAAGACTCTGGAAATACCTAATATGTGAGCATCCTACATTTGGCCCAAGATATTTAAAATTACTAAGGCTGGCTTTTGCGTTACACATGAGAGGTTCTTCTGTTAAAAAAAAAAAACAAACAGTAAATCTTTTTTTCTCGTGCCCAAAAAGTCCTTTAAGAGACTTGTAAGGAAATGCAGTGTGGATTGCCATGAACGGAGTAATAATCGTAAAATTAGAAACAAAAGAATGAGACAAAACAAAGCTCTTTTTTTCTTTCTTTCTTTCTTGCTTGCCTTTTTTTTTTTTTTTTTAAGATTCTAAATCACACACAAAACATTTGTTCTGCTCCAGCTCTTTGTGAACTAATTGGCTCTCCTGGAGGGACAGGTAATTGTACTTGACTACACAAGCTGTCCTGAAGCTCCCTTGGAAAGCTCCAGTAAGCTTCCAGTGTTAGCAGCCATCAAGGATTTCACAGGTCAGGCATCGGATCGATACAGCTAAAAGCAGCAGGGACTGTAATGTCGACAGCAGGTTTCAGAAAACGCTGCAAGTGCCAGTTTGTTCCCCTTCATGCAGAAGCTCAAGACAGCTTAATTAACCCTTGGAAAATACAATTTATCCAGAGGCTCTGTGGGTCTGTGCTAGGCCTTATTGGTGAACTGATAGCAGAGATACTGTAGCTGGCAGCTCTGAATTCCCATTTCCCCCCTTAATACCGTTTCAGTTAGGATGCAAACAAAACACGATTTTAGGTGGCTGCGTTCTCCTTGTCCTGAAGAGCGTGCTACGGGAGGCCAGGGAGAGGCTGTTTTGTTAGAACTCACTGGCTATTTCAGCAGGAGCCGGGCCCAGCAGGTGCATTGATCACTCACGTCTCTGGCTGTGAGTGTGTGCATGCCGGAGAGTGTGCGGCGGAAAGAAAGAGAGAGAGAGCGAGAGTCAGCTCCCACAGGTCTAAATGCTTCTTTGCCCTCTTGTAAAGATGTTCCCTTGTTAGTTGTCTATTTTTACTATCTTTTAATACCGCATGGCCACGGAAAGTACAGACAAGGTAATTTTCCACATCCCAAAACATCCACATCTTAGAAGACAAAGAACTTGCCAGGAGTGACAGACCAGGAAGAAGTTAGCTTGTCTGACGTGATATTCAAATGCGTGTCTCTGGTGTCAGGCCAGCCGGCTGAAGGGTTTTTCCTTCCACAGCTCTTTTCAAGCTCAGGAAATCTTCCAAGTAGACACGCACTGAGCAACCGAGGAAAAAATGTCCCTGCTACTGAGGCTTCACAATTCTACCACTTAAATATGCCTGGGATTTCAATATTTTAAATGTTACCTCCACTTATACTTCCATTAGTTGTGTCTTTAATTTGTATAATTTCAATTAATTCATGTAAACTCGTGTTCTTCACTTTATGTTTACTTTCATTAGTGAATGAAAACATAGCGTTTGTTCCAGAACAGTGAGCCTTCCTGGAGTAAGCAAGATAAGCACTGCTTTCTTTCCACAGGTTCATTACTTCTTCTGATAGTAAAAGCCACGTAGCAACCAGAATGAAGTAGAGGAAATCAGATTAGAAGGACTTCTATACACACACACACACAAACCATAATAAACACTTCCACACTTTCACACAAAGATTCGTGACATTTACACGACTTTGAATCCACATTTTCAACTTCAGTAACCATTAAAGGCTTAGGAACTTACGATGGAACAGAAAAAATGCTAAGCAAAAGTCAACCAGGAACCTAAATGAAAAGAAACAAACAAAAAAGACAAAGCCACAAAATGGGTTGGGTAATATCTGCGATTTTGGATTTAACAAGCTCACAAAAACAGCTCACAAAAAGTTCTTGATAGGATTATTTCATACATGTGTGTCGTAGACCTCCTACCCAAGCAGTAGATATTAATTTGTCAAAAGAGCTAGCAGGAGATAGTCTGCCAGAGGTAGTGAAAGGATGCTGTGAAAGGACTGCAAGCAAAGGGTAATGCTAGATACTTGACACGTTTCAACCTGGTATATTGCTACCTAGTGGGGAGTCTGTGCTCTTTTGACGTTTGTATTAATGATGGGCAAGAAAAATAAAACAGTGCTTGAATGACAAATGCAGAAGCAGAAAGGGCTGGACTGTGCCCAACACATATGTGCAAATACAGAAGATACACTGCAATGAAGAAATTGCACTTACTGTACATGTAGAAGGCTAGTTTCACGCCAGAAAAACCACCAGTGGTATGAGATACACCGCTGCACACTGTGCCAGGAGAAGACTTTGCAAATGAATGAAGACTCAATAAGGCAATAACAACAAGTAAAGTTTTATGACTGCTTACACCAGTGCTAAGTCAGCCTGCAGAATACGAGAAAGGGCCAAGAAAAGAACTGCTTCTGTCATGGTTTGTGAGCAGCTAGAAGGTAGGAATGCCACACGTAGCACCGCTGTACATCAGATGTGTATTATTAAACAAACCCTCCTATTTTAGAGAAACCTTTGCTTAACAGTTCAGACTACAACCAAAACATGCTTAAGATGATAGAACTCCATTAGTTATCCAGGATTTGTGAGATCAAGAGCAAGAAAAAAGCAGTGCTAAGCACATTGTCCCCATTCTTAAGAAAGGCCAGTGCAGAACTGAAGAATGGGCAAGATACCAGATGATGCCAAGGGCAAGATTTATTATTAGTGCTAGAATATCAATTACATAAATGAACGTTTTTGACACTGGAGTGTACGTGCATGCCCACAGACAGGCAATGAGGTATGCAGGTATGAAAAAAAGAGCTGAATTTTCCTCTTATCTGCCATAGGTCTCGTCGCTCTCTCTTTTTCCTGTTACTGTCTTTTTCTGTACCTTTTGTTACATTTATTTAATTGTCGTGTGTTTTTTTTTTCCCTCTCCATTATTTATCCTCATAAGGACTCAAATTCTGTCAGAACCAAGCATAACCTGACCAGCTGGTGTGCATGTGGGGACAACTGTAAAATTTGTAGCTAAAGCCAGAACGTGCTGTTTTTCTTAACAAATTAAATATTGCAACACAGAACATTAGAAGAAGCATACACATTGAGACCATTTTCTGCAGGAAATGCAAATGGTTTTGGAGGACATGCAGTGAAGTGCTGTTTATGACAGATTCAGAATACAGTGGGTAAAGATCTTTCAGAAGAGCTTGCTCTGACATGTTCTAAGCAACACTATACTGCTGTAAGAGCCAAATAAATGTAAGTCTGATTTAGCTTGGTGATTCCATTTTAATAATATCAACGAAGAGCTTTTACATGCCTCAAAGTATGAGATCATCCTCTTAATTACTGGGGAGAGCAGGCTCACCAAGGTTGTGTACCTATTTCTGGTTAAAGGTTGGCACTTTAAGTGCTTTAAAATCTGCATGCTTGCTAAAATTGCCTCCATATTTGGTGTGCCCTGCGAGGATCCGAGGTAAGGTTAGCGTCATAAGCTCAAATTCACGTCTGTCTGTGCTTTTCAAGAAAGGGCCTGAAAAAAAACTTTTCCTAAGTGAACAAATTCTGATAAACTTTGTTTTTCTGTTCTTGCACACCCATAGCTGATCAAACTATACTTTTGACAGTGCATGAAGTTGTTAGCATTCAACATTTGGCACACCAAATAGGTAAATGCAGAAATTTCTGATCCTAAGAGATTATAGAACATACCAGGAATCAGAAAGGAGAATGTCTTCCCACTTATTAGCCAACTTTGATGTGAGCTTGGTAGTTCCAGAGGATACATAATAATAACTTCCTCTACCTTATGCCCAGTGGAGTTTTCATTTGACCCTGAAAAAAACAAACCAAAACAAACCAAAAAAATCTGAATACCAAATAGTTTTTGTTAAATCTCCCCTAGAAGTGCTGCAGTAGTTTGCTGAACACACCTCCTGGCACTGTACCTAACTGTTGGACTCAAAGGCAGCATGTTAAGGTTTCCTGGGAGTCCATAGCCTGAAACTTTTCAGTCATGAGAAGCAAAAGGAAGAAACGTAGTTACAGCGTATCAAAGTCTCCAGTAAGGGACTCCAATCTCCTGCTTCTGTTCAGAATGTGCCTAATATATTCTGAAGTGTATATTATCCACTTTTGATCACATTACAAGGAAGCTGGATGCTGTTTTCCTTAGAGTCCTCAAGGTAGTTTAGCATACCCATGCTTGCTACAGGTTCAGGATTTGACTCTGCAGATCTCTACAACTCATTTTACTCTAGAGCAGTGCAAAAGTCTATGGAAAGCCAGGACACAACACTGCAGAAGCCTGTTTTGCAAACATGAGCAGAAGTCATGCTCCTGTATCAGCAGACAGCTGAAACTGCAGATGTCCAGAGGATGTTGCTAAGAGTAAGCTGGAGGTCAGAACTGCTGCTCCAGGCTGATGCAGAGGGAGTGAGAAGGGGAAGCAGGTGGTGTAAAGGCAGTCACTACAGACCCAAGGAACTGACAGAGGCAGAAGTATACTTGACACTAAGCAGTGAGCAGCATGCTGCCTGGCACCAAGAAATTCTTAGTTTCCTTCACTTATATATGTTTAATGTAGCATTTACCTTACCAAGAGGTATGAATAGGTAGAACCAATAGGTATGTTTTCTCCAAGCCCGAACAGATCAATCTGACAGTTTCTCTGTCAGATTCAACAAGATTGCTCAGTGACCAGGGTAAAAATTGGGATACCAGGTGTCATCCGAAAAAGATCACCACAGTTGTGAATACCAGCTGTAACTGTTCCAAAGATGAACTCATGCAGCAGCGAGGAGAGAGACGGGGCTAGGACAGAATGAGGATGAGATCAGGAGATTTAACCTAGTGCTCCAACTGGTGCTAGAAAGATGGAGAAGGAAACCTTGCTACCTCTGGAAAGAACAAGTACCTCCTGCAGCAGTTTAACACACTTAGGCTGAACACTCCAGACTTAATTTGCTTTTAAAATCTGGCCGATGTATACTCATGGTCAACCACATTCCCAAAAAATGTAATGGGCATTGATTTTAAAGATAACAAAGTAATTTTCACTCATTACACAGTAACATAATAGAAGAGGACTGGATGCAGAAACTTCAAAAATTGCACTGCTTAAATGCATAAGATTGGTACAGTAAAACAAAAGAACTTTGCCTTTCTCCTAGCGACACTGCTCTTAAAAGCAAGATGTAAGCGGTGAGAATGCAGAAGAGGCATGTTATTGATGTTCCACTGTACTGGCATTCCACACCTTTCTATCACCATAGAATCACAGAATCACAGAATCACAAGGTTGGAAACGACCTGCAAGATCATCCAGTCCAACCACCCTCCCATTCCTATCAGTGCCACAAGCTACTAAACCATCTCTCGTAGCTCCTCATCCAGGTGCCTCTTGAACACCACCAGGGACGGCGACTCCACCACCTCCCTGGGCAGCCATTCCAGTGCCTGACCACCCTCTGAGAGAAAAAGTTTCTCCTAATATCCAACCTAAACCTCCTCTGGTATAACTACTTGCCATTTCCTCGGGTCCTACTATTTGCCTGGGAGAAGAGGCCAGACCCTTTTGCACCACAACCTCCCTTCAGGAAGTTGTAGAGTGCAATGAGGTCTCCCCTGAGCCTCCTCTTCTCCAGGCTGAACAATCCCAGCTTCCTCAGCCGCTCCTCGTAAGACTTGTGCTCCAGACCCCTCACCAGTTTCGTTGCCCTTCTCTGGACACGCTCCAGGGCCTCAATGTCTTTCTTGTAGAGAGGGGCCCAAAACTGAACACAGTACTCGAGGTGCGGCCTCACCAGTGCTGAGTACAGGGGGATGATCACCTCCCTGCTCCTGCTGGCCACACTATTTCTAATGCAGGCCAGGATGCCGTTGGCCCTCTTGGCCACCTGGGCACACTGTCGGCTCATGTTCAGCCGAGCATCAACCAACACCCCCAGGTCCCTTTCCATCACCATGGATGTGATACATAAACATTACTTAAATATGAAAAGTACTGAACACTACTTTCTGTTAAGATAAAGAAGGTCTCACCAGGCACCATTTCAGTGCAACTGAATGGCTCAGGGAATCTCTGTCAGAAGGGTGAAGGAAGGAAGAATGATGACAATGGGATGAATGATGGTCAACACCTGTGTGATGACTAGAGAACCAAGGGACACCAAGACATTACCAGATAGATACAATAGCTCACAAAGGCAGAAGCTAGCTAGAGAATCATGTTGCTCTGTGCAGCTACTTACAGGTGAAGTTAGTCCCAGTTTTCTCTTTAGTGGCACAGTTACTCCATTTTCTGAGATTTCTGTGGGCCACCCCTCAGAAAGCAGTGCTGGGAAACAAGCACATATACATATTCAAGAGGCTTTTGCTTTGATAGGAAGAACATAAGGACCGTAGAGTTAAAAGTGAACAGGCTTCAGTTTCTCTGTCAGCATGAGGACTGTGCTCACTACAGTACTGAATAAAGCTTCTTAGAACTGTGGGAGAAATATTTAGTGTACACTATTCACTGTGACTGTCTACATGTGCTGGGTGAGTATCCTGTGAAACAGCATGACTCTCCCTGCAGTTACAAAAACCGTAAAGCAACCCTCAACAACTGTTTAGACGAACCTGTTTTACATCCTGAAAGCCTGGAATCACTCCATTTAGTCAGCAGTGGGGCAAAAGATGAATTAGAAATAGCTTCCTGGTGTGTCTGGAAACACATCTGTATTTCATCACATAATGGAATAAACATGGCATAGTTCAAATTCAGGCATCTGTTATATAGATGATGTGTTCATTACAGGTACAAATTAGGAAGCTCTTTTGGGAAGATCAGCCTATTCTGAAGGTCACTGTCAGGTTAGATTTTACTCCAGTTTCTTTTTACAGAGCCTGTAACTAACACATCTCTATCCCATGCTCAGCTTTTCTTCAGCTGAGTTTTTACTCGTGTTTTGCCTTTTAATTCAAGATAAGCCCCAAACTTAGGCGTACTCATTGCTGTCCTTAGTCTTTACAGCACTTAGAGCCTTGACAGTGTAATGTCATACCCAGTGAGAGCTGACACTTGCCCCTGCTGTCACTGCTTCTGCTGCAGAGGGGAGGCTCTGAATCCTGTGCTGCACATGGTGAGTCCCACTTCCCCTGCTGCTCTACTTCAGCAACAGGAGGCTGCACTCTGCATTTCTGAGCAGCACCACAGCTGTCTTCAGTTGGCTCTGACATGGCAATAAATCGGTGTTGCAACTGTATAGAACTGATGCTCAGCATGAGAAGGATCTGAGAACTTGTTCTGTTAAGAAGTGAAAGAGAAAGGAGTGTGGAGTGGACTAGAAAGGTAGAACTGAGGGGTAAGGTGCAGCTTTTGCAAGAAGAGGGGAGCGCAATGGGAAAGGAAAAGCAAGGGAAAAGCAAAGGGATCAGTAGGAAGACCAGTAAAAATGCCAGAAGAAAAACTGAGATGAGCAGAAGAAAAGGAGATAGTGCTAAACAGACAAAACGGATTAATGAAAATCAAAATGTAGATAAAAGTGAGTTGGTTTGGTTCTCTGTGGCACCTCACGCTTCTGCCAAGTATCCATTAATTATTACATGAGACCAATTGCTGCATTCCACCAAAGCAGAGTAGAGATGTATTTGGATGCCATTAAAACCCCAGGAGCAACTTTGGTGCTGTGATCACATCAGTAAAAGCATGTGCTTGTACTCTCCTTTTAACTGCTTCCATTTTCAAAGCAGTAGAAGTTCTTAAACAGTTTTTTTTCCTTTGCTTTTTATGATAGTCCATAGTCTTAAGCTTGATACACACAAAAGACTCGCTCCTGTAAGTTAGTATTTGATGAATAAACTACAAAGAATTCACTCTCTTTGGAAAACAGCAAAGTGACCTCATATGTGAGCATCATGATGTCACTTGGGACAGTCCATCACATGCTAACTTGTCGTGTATGGTAAGGTGGTAGGGTTTGGGTTTTTTTGTTGGCTTTTTTTGTTTTTAGGAAAAAAGAAAACAACTTGAAAGCATGCTGCATGCCAAAATGGTAACCAGCAGAACAGAAGAGTAACACACTGAACTCTGGGACTTTTCAACACTGTGTTTATTTTATCTGTTTGCGTTCCATGGCTCATTCAAATGTCAGCATGAAAATCACACATATAAACAAACCCCTCAAAGCATTTATGTTTTTTCACTGTGCATTTTGAACAAGTTTTTTGATATTTTCATTTTACAATCAATTAATGAAAAACCACTCTGAGCCATAAAGAGAAGATAATGTCAGGTTGTGACAGATGTTTTGTATGCATGGTGCATTTATTGCAGTGCTTTCACTGGAAACCTGGAAAGAGAAGCTTCAAATAATATTATTTTGTTTGTCCAGCATCCCTTAAAAATGTATCTGGGAGAAAAAAGCCTTAGGAAAACCAAAGAAAAGTCATTCCAGTGGTTAAAAATCCATTGGATTTTTGTGTTATGTGTTTCTGTGTTACTCTGAAGTAACACAAGCCTCCAACATTCTTGTCCAAAAGAGTAAAAAGCCAGGCTCTTTCCTCATTTCTCTTCTAGTTCTCTTTTACAGTCTCCTCAAATCTGGAATGCAAGATACCTATTGCCATTTTTCCACTTAAGATACTTGGACCTTCTTGTCACCTGCTGTCTGGATTTCACTGTACATATGGGCTTTGCTGCAGTAAAAAGTTCATCGTCTCAAAGCTGACAAAAGGCCTCATTTTTTTTTACCACCCGATCTGCTTTCCCATGAGAGGAAATGCATGTGGGCATGTTTGGATGCATTCTCCAAGCTGCAAGCCTTTGGATGTGTAGAGAAGATCGTTGACGGACAGAGCTTCTTCTCCTTTAATTTATGTCTGCCAATGGCTAGAGAACTTAGAGTCAACCAACACCAACAACTGGCAACAAATTCAGATTTTAACCACCTCTGAGTCATAATCACAATAGGGAGCAGTGATTGCAGTGGCAGAACATGCTTCTATATCACAGCATGGATGTTCAAGGGCATTATTTACTTGGATACAGAAGAACATGAGGTGCTTCTAGTGAACTGAACCTGAGGTGGCAACAAAGTCAGGAAAAGCAAATTCTAAAAATGATATCTTTCTTAATGGGCACTGTGACAGTGGTCAGGCCAGCTAGGTGACAGGTTGCATGACTATTTGCATCAGAACATCTACTGTACGTGATAGAACTCCAGAAGTGGTTGAAACCTGATACTAGGCATTGTTGCTAAACAGGAGTAGTTATACCTGGTGTATGTGGAAACACCATATCAGCTTCTGTGTCCATATTTGCTGAAGAAACTCAACTTGGAATTAGCTGCATACTCCAATGACCACCTCAACACCAACATCAGGCTTAAATACAAAAAGTCACAGAGTCATATCCCATTTTGTTCTGTCCAGGTTCCCTTCGCAGGAAAGGAAGTCCAGTGAATTGAAGCAACAACAAAAGATAACCATAATCTGTTTTTCCTTAAACACCATCATGTCATTTATTGTTAGAAAAGCCACACAGAGCAAACATGCTTTCCTATGTCAGGTGATTCTCACAGTTCTGACAGAAGCCAAATAAGTATCGCTAAAGAAAGCCATTATGCAGAGGCTAAGCTTTTACTTTACTTTTACTTTTACTAAGCTTTTACTTTAACAGAGTAACTATTGTTTGTGATATTGTCCCATAAAACTGTTTTATCCTTGACTGCAGGGTTTAATAGGGAAATGGATTTTGTACTTGTTAAAAATGACATCTGCCTAGTCCATAATGTTCCTTCTTCCTTCCTTAAATATATTTTTTAAAAGCTGTTTTATGCCAGCAAGTTTTCCTAACAGGATACACATGCTCCTCTTGCTCTTAGAAGAAAAATTTCAAAATCAAGTTACCCTTGAACTTTACCAAATGGCCCTACACAAAACATCTCAGACTAGCTGATGAAAAGAACGTAAATCTTTTAACATTTAGACACCTGCTTGAGTTCTGCCTTTTCTAACTGAAAATTATAATGACTTTTTCATCAGCCTGCCTCACACTTGCATTACAGCAACATTCAGCGTCAGCAACACAGTGTCACCTAGGGCAGCGTGGCTCTGAGAAGCGGAGAGATCAACTGAAAAATCAAATTCCTCTGAGGGTTGCAGTGCAGTCCCTCATGAAACTCATCAGGAATCACAAACAGCTGCATTAAGGCTGTCTGCACTAAGAGGTAAGCTCTTCCTGACAGCGAGTGCTCACTAAGGAAGAGTGAAAACAAGGGAGCAGGAGAGTTTGAGCAGGGCAAGGTAACTCTTCAGCCATGGACTCAAACTGAAACTGAGCTTATGCAGTCTTCCTGAGGCGTTCTATGGAGGTCATCATCAAAGCACATTAGAGGTGATCTGGGCAGTTACCAACTGTGCACTCTTATTTCAATCAGCAAGCTTGCATAAGAACTTCAATGAAATAAAAGCCTTGCAACAGGAAAATACAAAAACATCAGAGTGTCAGGGAATACTGCCCTGAGCGTGTCTGGAATTGTCTTAGTCTTCCTTGTGCCATAAAATAAGCCTGTAATAATGCAGAACTGGAGGCAAGAAGTGGTTCCCGATAAACAAAAAAACAAACTTCACTCCTTTCTGCATTTAATTAACAAAAAGGAAAAAAACAGAAAAAGATAAAAATGAGATTTAAAAGTCTCATTGAAACTGTACTGTGGAGCCAAGGAACAAAGTGCATCAGAGTGAGAGAATGACAAGATCACGGATAGCTTGAGGGAAAATTCGCAAACTCAGAAACAAAATATTGTGAAAATTAAGCAATTTAATTAATCTAAGTCTAGGGCACAAATACTTTCTGCAGGGCAGTGAAACTACCTGAATTGATTTCTGTTTGGTTTACAAAGTTATATTGAGCTACTGAGCACAACTGCTATGAAACCAGGAACAGTGCAAATATGTATACCAATAAGTTAGGACTAACACACTTGGGTCACTGAATGATGGCACCTATTTGCAAGTTCAGAATAGGATAAATTGTACAGAGTTGAGGAACAACTTCCATTTATTGGAACAGAAGTGTCAACCAGGAACACGAATATCACGTGGACCACAAATATCGTGCAGACTGTCCCTTGACTAACAGAAAATGCAGCTGAAAAGTGCAGAAACTTCAGAAAGGTGAAGGCTGTGAGAGCCACTGTGATCATCCGGTCAAATAATCCCAGGCTGTAACATTTTAATATGTAATTTCTACATCCAACTAAGTAAAGACCAAACCTGTGACCAGTCATAACTTGGTAGGATGGAAGAGCTAATGGCAATATACTCTTGAAAGAAAGATTACTTTTAAGCCCATAAGAAATTGACTGATTCAGTGGGAAGCCATTCATCTCATTTTGCCTTGAAACCAATGGTTTGAAGGAGGCTTAGAAGCATTGCCAAGATTCTGACGCCCAGAAATGTGTTGGATTTAAGCTGGTGGCAAAAATTGCCTGAAGGCCATCATCTTTGGATTGTGGTGCCCCTTACATTCTGTGTTGCTCACTACATTCAGTCCTTCTATACCTTTATTACAGGGTAGACTCATCTTCTGTACGGGTAAGATTCACCTTGGATGCATTATTGCTTTTTCACACATCTTGTGACAAATTTACAAAGAGCTTCTTTATAGATTTTCTGCCACATATTAGAATAGGGAATGTAACTCTATTTTCTTTATGCATATTGTCTCTCATTTGGATTCAGATGCCCTTCACTCCGTAAGCGGAGGGTCAGCTCTTTCACAGGGAAAAAGTGCAAGACTGTTCTTCCCAATCTGAATGGGATGTTATTTATATGGTGATACTGCTGCCAGTTGGCTCTTCTAGCATTTACGGTGCTTTCATAAAAGTGCAAATATAGTTCAATATGACTTTATAAAGCCATGTTGCATACAATTGTCATCCAGTGAAAGACACTGCCTTTTCCCTATGATGCTCCATTCCTAGGATGTCAGCTTCAGTTTCTAGCACCCTTCCTAGCGTTAACTCCATGATGTGCTGAACTGATCCACATTGATGGAAAGGATAAATAGAATATTTACTGATTCACCATGTGTGCACACCAGCAGTGTTGTAATGGGAAGGAAAGGGAAAATATTTTTTTCCTCGCTCCAGCCCCATGGAGAAAACGACAGGAAAGACTGAGACAGAACACTAGAGTTAATTATCTCTTGATTAACTTATTGTTGCCATTTAGTCATAGGTGGCAGCAGAATAATGAAGTAAAAAAAAAACAGTTGCCACATGCCCTTCAGTGGTCATGTAAAACAATTGTTTCATTATTTATGTCAAAAGAGTAGCATATGAAAACTAGGATTCTTTGAAACAATTCTTCTTTTGCTTTTCTTTTCCTGAAGACATCTCCGAATTTCTGCGAGTGATTGCCTGATCAATCTAGAGGCCTTCTATGATGGAGTGACAGCATCAATGGACAAATAGAGGGCAACTGATGCAATCTATCTGGAATTCTGCAAGGCCTTTGACACGATCCCTCTCCACAATCTTATCTCAAAATTGGAAGGATATGGATTTGAAGGGTGGATAAGAAATTGGTTGGAATGTCGCAGCCAGAGGATCGCGGTCAATGGCTCTGTGTCCAGGTGGAAACCAGTAACAAGTGGTGTTCCCTGTGAGTCCATCTTGGGACTGCTACTCTTCAACATCTTTATCAGTGGCATAGATGATGGGATCGAGTGCACCCTCAGCGATTTTTCTGATGGCAACGAGCTGAATGGTGCAGTTGATATGGCAGAAGGAAAGGATGCAACACAGAGGGATCTTGGTAAACTCAGAAGGTGGGCCCACATGAACTTAATGAGGTTCAACAAAGCAAAGTGCAGAGTTTTGCACTCGTGTTGGGGTAATCCCAGGTATGCATACAGACTGGGAGAGGAAATCCTTAAGAGTAGCCCTGCTGAGAAGGACCTGGGGATCCTGGTAGATGAAAAACTGAATATGAGTCATATATGTCCTCTAGCAGCCCAGAAGGCCAATGGTATCCTGGGCTGAATTAGAAGACGGGTGGCCAGCAGTGTGAGGGAGATGCTTGCCCTCTACTCTGTCCTTGTGAGGCCTCATCTGGAGTACCGAGTCCAGGACTGTGGAGCTTTTGGGGAGTATCCATAGAAGGGCCACAGAGATGATCTGAGGGCTAGAGCACCTCTCATAAGAAGACAGGCTGAAGGAGCTTGTTCAATCTAGAGATGAAAAGACTCCAAGGAGACCTCATTATGGCCTCCCAGTATTTAAAGGCAGATTAAGGGAGAAAAAAAAAAAAAAAAAACACCAAATTTTTACACAGATAATGATAGGACAAGGAAGAGTGGTATTAAAATACAGGAATGAAGATTTAGATTAGATAACAGGGGAGGTTTTTCACCAAGAGGGCAGTGAGGTGAGAGGTTGTGGATGTCCCATCCCTGGAGGTGTTCAAGGCCAGGCTGAATGGGGCTCTGGGCAACCTGACATAGTGCTTGATCTAGCAGTTTGCTGGCAGCAGGGGTGGCTGGAACTTGTTGATCCTTGAGTCATTTCCTGCCCAAGCCATTCTATTATTCTTTGATCTCTTAAGGGGTTTCATCAAATCTTCTCCCACTCCAATTTCTTTTCCAGAAGACCTAAATCTGATGAATCTCTCAATGAGAGTAGGCCATTGGAGTGACACAGACACTTATACACAGCAGTATGAAAGTTTTATTTAAAGAAACAGAGAAACTGTAGTGATCTCAAAAAATGTCTAGCTACTTCAGTTTTAGTGCTTTGTTCTGGTGTTGTTTTGATTCTCTTGGTACAATTTTCCTAGTCGAGCTTGACATGGCAAACACTACAGACAAAAAGGCACAATCTGCACCATTGGTAGTTCTGCTGGAAAGCTTTCTGCTTAACTAAATGGTCTGAACTACCATTGCTTCCCAAACCTGCCCCAAATTTCAGCAGCAGTCTCTATACTTCCCAAGCTACATCAACCACAGGCTACTTCTAAAAGTTGGCTGTGAAGTGGGCAAAAAAAGCCTTGAATGTTTGCTCTCCTGATCTCATGCCTCAGCCAAAAAGAGATTCTCGCATTCTATATACTACTCAATCTCTTGTGATTAGCCACTGTACTTCTCACAGTATTATATGTGTCCTTTCTGCCAACCTCTCCCATTCACCAGTCAATCCAGCCTCAGGTTTTTGCCAGTTGAACTTTAATTCAGTAGTATGCTCACTTTTGAATACTCATTGCTCTAGTCCCTTTGGTCATCTGTAGCCTCACATTTGCAACAAGTCTGTTATGTTTCAGCATTGCAGAAGATACAGGAAGCAAAGGATTGTCCAGAGCTTCTACAATTGTGGCCAGAGAGCATATGAACAGTTACTGAATGGTTGCTTACTGCAAAATGAAATCAATCCTTAAAATATGTGACAAAATCTGAGGAAACAATTCAAACTTTCTACTACTAAGCAATTCAATGACAAAGTGGCTTCAGAGTTAAGAACTACTTTACCTTTCTATGTGAGCAAAATTCATAAGCACACACACAAAAAAAGAAAAGACTGTCAGATAAACAGACCCTCACACACTTATTGCCTCTGGCATAGAATTCTGTAGTCCATTCATCAGCTGTCTCTGGATCACTGTAACAGCAAAGAGCTTTTAATGCCCTGGGCCCATCTTCCTCAGCAATGCTAAAACGCAGACGTTGTAGATGTAGGTTAAAATATATTTTTAGAAGCTGTATGTATCTCAATATCAAGTTATATGAACTACTACTGAAATGTAAATAATTTTCACATTATTTAAATCTTAGCATACATCAAACTGATGCGTACTGAGCATACAGTAATATATGCACTGTTAGGCTACCATGTACAGATTGCAATAAGTATTTCCACATGTTTTTTGAATGTAGTTTGCAAGAGTCTGTTGGTTTTGAAGGGACGACACGCCAAGTGTTCCAGTGTGAGAGATTTGGTTGGCATTGAGAATGTTTATCCCATGTATTCTTACCATTCATATAACCCACAGATGAGCCCAAGGCACAAATCCAGACTAACGTGCTGTACAGAAAGCAAAAGAAATCTTGTTTCTACCACCAGAGAACATCTGCATCTTGTTATCAGAAACTACATTTCAGAGAGTGGCCACTTCTCTATTTTTAAACCTGTTTTGTATGGGAAAGTTCCAGTCCTAAAACAGACCTGTGGATGTCAGTGTAATGTATGCCTATTATCACTGTAGATGAAAGCCATCAGAAAAAAATGTAAATCGTAATAAAATTGCCAGGTATTCAATAACAAACTGTTACAGCTTTCAAATGACAGGAAAGTTCTGGCCCAGAGCAATCTGATGTAGCTTCAGTGTTGGTCCTGGTCTGTGCACTAGCATTGAAACAGATGACCTCAAGAGGTCCATTTTGGCCTCAGTTTTATTATTTCAAAAAATTATAATTACCAAAGTGATATATAAACCATCTTGAAAGTTTATGGAATACTAACTTATACCTTCAAATTTCAACTAATATGCATGAGGAGGCAGGTCTTTAAACTGGAGATCAGAACTTCAGAGAGCTGGGCAATCACAAACCATGTGAAGTTTAACAAGAGCAAATGCCAGAGTCTTTACCTAGGAAGGAGCAACCCTGGCTTATGTAGACTGGAGGATGAAAAGATGGAGAGCAGCCATGCTGAAAGGAATTTGAAGGTCTTGGTCTACAGTGTGCCTGGGCAGCCACAAAGGCCAACCACATCCTGGGGCGCATCAAGCACAGCACTGTTACCTGGTCAACGAAAGGGGTTGTCCCACTCTACACAGCACTGTTGTGGCCTCACCTCAAACACCATGTGCAGTGTACAAAAAGGACATAAAACTATTAGAGAGTTTCCAAAGGAGGGCTAATGATGATGGTGAAGGATGTAGAGCAGAAAACATATAAGGAACAGCTGATGCCCTTAGGTTTGTTCAACCCAGAGAAGAGAAGACTGAGGGGAGACCTCATCTTCCTCACAAGGGGGAGCAGAGGGGCAGGGTCTAACCTCTCTGACAACAGCAACAGGACCCAAGGGAACGTATGAAGATGCAACAGAGGAGGATCATGTGGATATCTGGAAAAGGCTCTTCACCAAGAGGGTGCTGGGGCACTGGAGCAGGCTCCCCAAGACAGTGGGCATGGCACCGAGCTTGCCACGGTTCAAGAAGCATCTGGACGATGCTCTCAGGCATGTTGTCTAATTTTTGGGTGGTCCTACGTGGAGCTGAGAGTTGGACTTGGTAATCCTTATGGGCTCCTTCAACTCTATGATTCTACAATGGAAGTAAACTGCAAAGTTTCCACTGATTTCAGTGGAACGCACTGTCAGTCTGAGAGGTCTTCCACCACACGAATATACAGTGGTAAAAATACTGCATGTGATGATAACTAGAAAGACGTGTCTGAGTGACCTCTAGGGTACTGAAGCTGTTCAAACGGAGCTGTCTTTTTCAACCCTGAACACTGAGCATTAATAAAAACTAACCCTTTGGTATACCTAAAGGATGGGTAAATATGATCTATGTATTACTGATGATAGGAAGAGACGCTGAACATAATGATTTACCCAGTTAAAAACACAGCACTAGCCGTGTTATTGAAAGACAGCAGTACTGACTTCACGCTCCCTTCCTTTCTTCAGCACTGGGATGAAGGTGAAATGTCAGCAAACGAGAACTACTGCAAGCTACTGCTCAGCAGGCCAGAAGTCCTTTTAATGCCCCAGCATGGAAGGAGCAGTTTATAGCTTTCATACAACCTTTGACGCCCTATTTGCAACTTTGAGAGATGGCTGCTGTAATTTGTCCTAATGCCCATTCCCTGGCTTGCTCACGAATTCAGTTTCACTGCAGTGCCTATATAATACCTTAAATGCTGGCAATATAGTCTCCATTCAGCAGTTAAAGCAAGTATGGAGTGTACTGTAGTAAAACAAACAGCTGTACCCTACACAGAATAGTTCAAACCTCCAAATGAAATACTGAAATGAATCTCTACAGTGCGTCTAGCTTTATTGCACAGAGATGAGTCCATGAAGACCATATACACAGAAGCATTATTTTTTGATGGAAGCGTAGTACTTCGCTGTTAGAAAAGCAGTTTTGACTGGTTTTCCTGTGCTCTTCTTGTAAGCACCATGTACCCAGCTGTCCCTTTTATACAGCTTTATGTATCATTCTATGTATTATTTATCCTTCGATAAGACAGAGGCACACAGGAGTCAGAACTCGTTTACATATCAGTTATGTAGTAAGTTACTGCTGCTATTGTACAAAAGGTACTTTTGTTCACTCAGCAGTCCTATAATCCACTGATGATAAAAAGTCTCGATTAAGAGACAGTTGTAATATTTCCCCCTAAATATATTATAGTACTATATTGATTTAATGGCCTGTTAATTTTAAAGTGTCTATTTTGAAAATAGTTGCACGTAGTTGCCTTTATTATTAAAAAAAGTATGGAATTGGAGTATTCACGTTAAAGAAAACTAAGGCAGAAAGTCCATCTTCTCAACTCTAATAGACGCTCGTTCTTCATCTTTTTCTTTTCAAACACAAGAAAGCTCAAAATACTTAAACCAGGTTTAGTTGAATAAGAGAAATAAGAGGACTGCCGCGCAGAAAATGACTAAATTATGCTCAGTTTAGGGGTTCCACTTTTCTCTTTTGCCTCAGGCTTTTGGGACATTAAGACCACGTTATAAATCCTGGTCAGTGCTTTCTTCTAAAGAGCAGAAATGAGAGTTTATTAGCATCACAGCAGTTGCCTCAATAATGACAAAACAGTTGCTCATTACTGCTCATTAGATTCATATTAGATTCATTTGCAATAGCAATACATCTTCTATTCATATTCAATTGCAAAACAACAGATATGATTTGACACCTGCTGTAGTACAGAATTCATTAGGAAGTAATAATACAAATAGGAATTCAACGGATGGACTGATGGGTCTAAAATTTGTCATTTAATGTAGAATTTATATAGGATAAATACCACAGCAGGCAATCAGCTTTTTCAAATCCTATGTGCTGCAAGAAAATAATTACACACACAGAAGCACGTATGTATGTCTGCTCTTTGCATATAAACATACATACAAAAAGAAAATCAGCAGTACCATATGCAATATGCTACGT
Organism: Lagopus muta; assembly: GCF_023343835.1. Lineage (NCBI taxonomy): Eukaryota > Metazoa > Chordata > Aves > Galliformes > Phasianidae > Lagopus > Lagopus muta. Next base: position 107,932,655 of record NC_064434.1, read on the forward strand.
ACACTATAAAATAAATGAGCTCTTCCTGGCAAAATCCCTAAAATACAGATTAATGTAGTTATTAATTTCTAGAACTAGGGAAATATAAGCAGTTTCAATTTCCTCAAAGCATTAAGTAAATAAGTAAACAGGCCAGACGTTCCCTTGAAAATATCTGGGCCAAACAGAGCATAGGATCTTACTGAAACAGTGCTTAAATGCCAGTGCCTGAATTTACTTGACTCCTGACTAGTGCACAGCCACTGTATCACTGTACATAACAGCACTTAACTGGGCTGTAATCCCTCCTTTCTCTAGCAAATCTTGCCAGCCAAAATAAAATTATCTCAAAACTCAGTTCTTGCCTTCCTTCCTGTGCAGGGGATGAGACTATACCCAAGTAACAGGCCTTCCTGTCATGGAGAAGTAGAAGCGTGTGCTGATTTCAAAACCTAACCCTGCCTCCCCTAAAATAATTCATCTTTCATGATATTTCTGATGTTATTCTTTAACGTACACAACAAGCACCTCCTTGCTATCCTGCTTATCAAATTAATTAATCCCCTATTGCTCAAGCAAAGGATTTTCTGTTTGTTCTTACCCTACAACACTCCTACTGAGTTGTCTCAGTCTGAAAAAATGCAGAATTTTGTTTACTTTACCTCTGGAAATAACTTTCTTCTGAATGCCTTTTCATACCTATCTTTTACAGAGACTTTCTTTCAGCAGAAGAGATCCTCCTCCAACACAATATACTGTTCATCTAGTTCTGTTTTCCACAAACAAACAACAAAAACCCATAGCAACAACAACAAAACCAACACAGAAAACTCACACCACAAATACAAGCATTACTCTCCCTAAATCATTTTAGAGATACTTCTCACAATTTGACTTTTTCACAATTTGACTCACAATTTATCTTCCTGATAAACTTTCATATCATTTTTCTGAACTGCAGAAGATAATAAAGATGAATTCTCAATAAAAACTATCAAATGCATATTCTAAACTTCACAATGAAAGTACAGCTAAGGATAGAAAGACCTGCAGAGATACTAAACTGGTAAACCATGCTGCATGGGAACTGCTGAGTTACAGCCTGAACCACTGATTGATCACCTGGAGAAAAGCCCCAGTCAGCCCTGGAAGCATAGGTGAAGCTCTACCCCTCTTAGACCTCATTTAAGGGCTGACTGGCACTGGGGAGGAATCTCTTGGTAGAGATCCTTTCTTTGTGGAGTTTTTCCTGTGAGCCTAGATCTTTGCAGATGGGTGAGCATTCTTCTTTTGTAACATCTTCTCATGGTGCTGGTCCTGCTGCCATCACACATGCTACAATCCCATCAGCTTTTGTAAAGCTACAGCCTTTTAGACTGGCTGAAAGGCAGCGCATTACATTATTGACTTTCTTTGCTCTTGCTGGAAGAACACTTACTGCAAAGACCACATTACTGGGCAGTCTCCAGTTTGAGGACTGTTGCATGTGATCCAGTTTAATTTCAGTCCTCCACATTAGACCTAAATGCCAACATTGCCCAAGATCTGAAGCCACATTTGGTCTTAAATGCTGTGGCCAGTTTTCTGTCAAAATACTTTTTTCGTCATAGTCTGCCTTAAAGCCCTTCTGCTTTACTTCCCTAGTAAGAAAGACACCTGCTGGAAGACTATGCAGATCTACATTTGTTTGGTGTTAGAAACTTCACACAAACATGGCCAGTGTGCATTCATTCAGCTTAAGATGGGAGGGCAAAAGTTATTTATCTTCCTGATAAACTTTCATATTGTTTTTCTACATAGAGTTTCTATATATTCTTTAGAGAACAATCATATCTCCTGATTGTCAAGCTTATTTAGCCTCATAAACTTAAGATTCCATCCAATATACTATTTTTTGAGTTGTTTTGTAAGAACAGCTTTCCTTCACAGAATCAATGTCTCTGCACTTAGGCAAAAATCAGGAAATTTTGTTCTGCATTCTTGTATCAAGACTCCAATGGCTCACATCTTTATATTCACCAGTAAACTGTATGAGGAGATTTCTGCCTTGTTGCTGTTGCTTGGCAAATTAGCGTCACTGAATTAAGGAGAACCACGAGTAGATTCTTAGCAAATATTAGGGGTTAAAAAAGAAATAAAAACAGTGTATTTTTCATTATCTCCACAATCTCCCTTTTCCTGCCCATTTCTGCACCCCTTTGCACTTCTCGTGCTTATCTGCACACTGTCCAGGTTAATTAATCATTTCCCATGTGGTTCTGTACTAAATGCCTTGCTGAAGTCCTGTTGAATCAGAAATCCCTATGAATTGGATGTACCATACTTCTCTTGCCTAGCACATTTGTTATCTTAGCAAAGAAACAGATCAAGGTAGCTGCATTTTTTCCTGTTTTGCATTTATCCTCACAAACCTTTGTTATTCTTTCTTTCAAAGTTTTCTGCAAAGCTGCAGGCTGTTTAAGTCGCACTGCCAAATTTTCAGTTGCTCAAACTACTTTCTCTCCTTTCTTAACTTATTTTCTGTATCGTAATATGTCATTCTAGACATTTATTTTCTTTGCTGTCTGTGAACTGTGGAATGGAAGTTGTAATCTTCCTTCTTGACTTATATCACCTGACACGAAATATTCAAAACATGCATTAAACTGAAAGACCGCTCATAAAAGTAGTGTTTATAAAAGACATACAAGTATTCCTCCTCTATGTAAGTGGGCACCGTTTTCTCAGGACCTCTGGAAACTATGCAGCATTATTTAAAGGTTATTTCAACTTCCACCCTCCTATCCCTCCCTGTCATAAAATCATATATGCTTACTCTGCAGGAAACATTTAAAAACAACAGGGCTTTTCCGCTTCAGCCAAGCATTAGAGCAGCATTTCTGGACCTACATTTACAAGATTGCTATAAACACAAATAAATAAAAATAGCACACGCTCTAAGCAAAGGCTAAATAGAATAAGCTAACTGCTTTCAAAGTCAGCTGCAAAGGAAACCATTGCAGAAAGCAGAGGACAATAGAGCAGCTATTAACCAAAGCTGCCAAATTAGCTTATCTGTCTCCTTTCCCAACTATGATTCTCTGCATGGAACTGACTGCATGGCAGTGGATGGTGGAGCATTATCAGGTAAGGACTAACCATTCCATTCCAGCATTCTGGGCATGCTGGAAAAGGGATGCATCACTATGTTGGATTTATTATGCAGTCCATTCGCCACTTCACCACTATTTAATTATTATTATTATTTTTTTAACCATATTGAAAGCAGTCAGAACAGTCATTAAAATGCAACAGCTTCCTAATTTCTCCTGGGGAAGAAGGTATCGGCACCCTGCCTTTTTCATTTGGGATGTGATCTGAGAAATAACAATGCAAATATATTAATATTGCATGGTCAGGGCTATTTTCTATTAATATGCCATTAATATAATGACCTTTGCACTACGTTTTCAGATTATGAGGATCAATATTTATTCTTAGGTCAGGGGAAAAAAATAATAAAAAAATCAATCTTGCAGTAAAATGAGTCGTATTTAATATATCACATCATAATAATTAAGTTTATATATATAAAGTAGCACTGATAGGTGAATAATGGGTGCTGTGATGGATGAGTTTCCTTTCCCAAACAGCTTTAGGTAGATAAAGCTCAGAAATTGAAAGACCAGATTAGTGCATGCACCTTTCTTCCTAAGTGCATTGCCAAGCTCCTAGTGCTACTATTCCTGCAATTCCTTCATTTTCATCTCTAAATAGACATCAGATCTTTTCAAAGAATAAGTAACAGAGATCACAGGAATTAAACAGCCTTTCTTGCTGTTTGTGCCAGTCTTTGTGCCTTGGACAAGATGTACAAGAGTGTAGGTGGATAAGAACATACTTATTTCCTGTGGTCACTAGCTTTGTGCGTTTTTTGTGTGTTCCACCTGCACCTGCTGTTGGAGGGGAAACAACAAGAGAAAGAAGAACATATATTTGAGCTGCCCATGTTGGAAAACCGATTCTAATACATCATGCATAATGTAGGGAAAATGTTTCCCATCATAGCAGCAGTAGCAATAGTATGTACATAGTAACTCTTAAAACAAGCCAACTGGATTGCTTCACCATGGAAAAAGTGAGACAGGTATGAAATTATTCCTTTAACATCAGCAGCAGAGCCAGGATTAGGATTACTAGAATTACTCCCATAAGGAAAATCATTTCTGATCTCCTTTAGTTTAGCCACTTGATATTTTGCTCTCTTCTGAAAATACAATCCACCCCCACAACAATAAGAAACATTAAGTCCTAGCATATTTTTGAATTAAATAAGTGTGGCTAAAGACCATTTATTTTCAATGCTTGTAAGTAATTTCCTTTTAAAGGTATGAGAAGTAAAATCCCTGACGTACAAAAAGAGATAGGATATGCACCCATGTTCTACTTATCTTTTTAGTTAAAGCAGTAGGAACTGGCAGATAAGTCATAGAGGCTAAAACAACCCCTCTAGGACTATCTTTGCTGGCCTGGCAAAGGGCAGTGTAGGAGTCAGTCAGTCATTCATTTAGGCTACTTGGCATTAAAGCAAATGTCACGTATTGCCATTGACATCTCCTGTATTTTAATAGAGCATTTCAAATAATTTGTTTGTAGATTTATTTTTAAGATAAATGTTTTAAGATCTCCTTTTTTTTTTTTTTTTTTTTTTTTTTTTTTTTTTTGCATTTTCTTTAGAGAGAGGCCTAATTTCTTGCCTGTTTTATAAAGGTCTCACCTGTTTCTTCTGCTCTGTTTAACACATAAAAGCTTTAATACCTTGAACTTATCGCGAGATACAAAATACAAGAATTGTCTACATACAAAACCTTAATCGGTCAGGAAGTTGGTAAATTATGTCTTCATGCCATCCATATTGAGCGTCCATTACTCCTGGACATAGCACATTAACTGACTCATTAGCTATTTCAAACCATATGGACTTAGGTTTTGGGTGGGCTGCTCTGATAATATCCTGAGGTGAGCTTCCTAATTATTGTAATTACGTGATCTCAATCATGGGGCCAGTCACACAAAATAGTGTCAAGAGTCTTTAAAATGGGAGTCGGTGCACCCAGACAGTGACTGAGTTGAGCAACATGCCCCCTAGATGTTGGAGATCCCCTGATACCGCAGAAAGTAATTACTCTAAAAGTTCTAAGAAATAGGAAGCAAGAACAATAACAATTGAATTAGCACAGGTACACAGAAATCTGTGCTGATGCACAAACAAGTGGATTTCTCTGTAGTAATTGGGAAAAGTGATTTCTTGTTTACGGTTTTAATACAGAGATGTTACATCTCTACTGTAAATTTAGGCATGATACATTAAACAAAGGCATCTGGATTGGAGGGGGACAATTAACAGTGGAAATACTAAAATGGCAGTGCTAAGTACCACAGAAGTGTCACAGTGCAACAGTGAGAGAAGTTAGAAATTGCTCACCTAACTCAAAAAATCTAAGATTTGTGTATGTGAGGCTGCAAGATCCTGTGTAACTGAAGTTATAATATTAAAGTTTAGAAATGAGAAAATAATGCTAAAACATAGGTATACTTTAAAACAAAGATATAAACAGGCAGTCTTCAAACATGGATAAAAAGTTTGTTGTTGTGTTAAATGCCTGAAGAAAGCTCTGGCTCTCTGATAATTTCACTGCATTTTTAACACTTAACTCATATTAACAGCACAATGCTTTTTATCAACTTCTGAAACTTACTCTGTCAAGAGAGTTAGGAGTAGTGCAATGCTTCAGAGACAAAGAGCAGGATAAAACTTGTGGCTTAACCAAGCAGGTGCTGAGCACCACACAACTGTTTGCTCGCTCCCCTCTTCCCAGTGGGATGGGGGAGATAATTGGGGGGGGAGGGGGGGAAGTAGAACTTGTGGATGGATTGAGATAAAACTATGTTCTAAGATAGAGGAAAGGATAATAACTATAATAAATATACATAAATATATGTATGTAACAAGGGGGTTGGACACGATGATCCCTGGAGGTCCCTTCCAACCCCTACAATTCTGTGATTCTGTGATTCTGTGATGCACGAGGAATTGCTCACCACCCCTGACCCATGCCCAGCTAGTCCTAATTCTGTTCCCTCCCAGCTCCTTGGGCCCTTCGCTGCAAATAGCCTTGGCTCTGTACAATGCTACTTAGCAGAAACTATAAACATTGGTATGTTATCAACTTTCTTCTCCTACAACCAAAACATAGCATCCTACCAGACACTCTGAAGAAAATAATCAAATTCTAGATAAAACTAAGACAAAACTCCAGTTTGTACCTTCCACTTTCCAGAGCAGCTCCTAGGCACCAACAAATTCAAGAAGCCAGATACTTAATAGCACAGTGCATCCGAATATACAGCTAGATAGTGAAACCAGGTATTCAAGAGTTACTTAGGGAACTAACCTTGTTTCACAAACTGAAAGGACTTCTGCTGGAAACTAGATGGCTACAGTCACCTTACAGATGAGCCATCTTAGGCAACATAGCACCACTGTTTTCTTTTTCAAGAGAACAGTGGTAATCATAGCTGCATTGATTCTGCAGAGAAGCTAGGATTTGCTCATATTTCACATAGCAAGATAGATATTGCAAGAAATACAAATTCAAAAAAAAGCCTGTCAATATTGGAGCCATTTATACCAACGTGCAAATAGCCTGTTGCACCACTTGTAAAACACTGCTCAGAGTTTGCACACACCAAGCTGCATAAAGGATTGATTCCTAATGAGAAGGGCCTGTGGCTCTCAGCTGTTGGCAGCAATGTGCCATTAATAAGTAAAATAACAATAATTTGATTTTCAGTGCCTACGTCTTGAGTCTCAGAAGCTGACATCTTTAGGGAGCATGTGTTCATTAGAACAATAGTATTATAAGCAGTAGTAAAATACTCACTAGGAGGAAAAGGTATGCTTATCCCTTACCTTTAACGCAGACTACATACATTACTACATCTCGATCAGTAAGCCTTATAGTTCTCCTTTTACCCAGCTAAAAAAAATAAAAAAAAACAACAATAACCCAGAAAACTACTCAGTGGAAAAAAAACTGTTTCTGTCTAGGCATAAGGTATGCAACTGAGGTCATGCTCAGTTGTGTGCTGGCAGGATTTGTATATTTTTATTCTTATTAGCATACATATTTTTCTCTTGTAAGGATTCTTGAACTTAGCAATAATGTTGGCTGTCTTACCTTGAAGGGAAATAGCTTCCATCATAATCGGTGTTTCTGCAAGAAATAAAAGAACAAAAAATGAATGATCAACAGCAAAAACAAAAACAAAAAAAAAAATGACAAACCACCACACCAGAGAAAACACAAATAAATAAATATTTTAGGCATTTATATCCTCTTCCATCACAGTTCTCAAACTGCTAATTTGAAGCTACTGTGAAAGGGAAATTGAGGCTTTAACCTGACTAACGAGCTCATGTTTCTTGAGAGGCTTGCTGGCTGATAATAAGTGAGGTTTTCTCAGTCCTTCCCACAAAACACAGCAATGCTCTATTTTTAGGGTGAAGATGACCTACAGTTTCTTCCTAATCTGCTCTTTTTTTTTCCTCAAGTAAATTTAGTGAAGTTTGTTGCTTTTTAATTGGTTATATACGTATGCTTATTTCTGGAGCAGGCAATTTACCGGCAGAATTGGTGTCGGCTTTTTTTATTTTCTATTTGCTGTGGTTCTTTATTAATAAGCACCTTGATTTAGATAACAAACACTCCTCAGAAGTAGCTTGAACTACTCAAGAACTTTTTGCAGTAAATCTTTACGATAATCGTAATTTCTATTGTATTTCCATGCATTTATTTCTGAAGGTTTTTAACTCTCCAAACGATGATGAAAGCTTAAATGTTTAAGTCTTGTGTGTTTTTGTTCTGTTTTGTTTTTTTTAGCCTTATTGTATGGGAACTGCTGAGTCACGGCCTGAACCTCTAATTAATCACCTGAGGTGAGCCTTGAGTCAGCCAGAGGAGCACAGGTGAAGGCAATTCACCTGTGCTGCCGGAAGGGGTGGAGCCTGGCTCCCCCCCCTCCTGGACCTATTTAAGAGCTGGCTACCAGAGGGGAAGGATCTCTTCTGGGGATCCCCTCTTTTGGTATCTTCTGGTGAGCTCAACCTAAGGGTAAGCTCTTCCACTTATTCTCTTTTGTGATCCTTGTTTGCTTTGCCTTACTCTCTTGATTATATTGTGATTATAACATTTTGCTATCTATTGATTATACACAATTATATTGTGATTATAACATCTTGGTTATACACTTATTTAGGCTGAATAAGCCCAACTCCTTCAACCTTTCTTCATAGGAGAGGTGCTGTAAACCTTTGATCGCTTTATGGCCCTTCTCTGGACCTGCGCTGACAGCTCCACATCCTTCTTGTGCTGGGGGATGTAGTACTGCAGATGGACCCCACAAGGGCAGAGTTGATGCAAAAACAAATGCTTCTTGTTTCTGGGATCTCTCTCCTCTGACTTGTAGAGAATATACTTTATTCATACCGTGTTGAATTTTACAGCTTGTAAAACAATCAGTAAAGACAGGAAAGATTTCAGACAGTCTTGCCTCTGGATGAAAACCTAGATCGTTGTCAACCTAGAACTTCTTTTAAGTAGTGCAAGACAACTTTTTTACAGCTTTGTGGGGTCTAAGTCTACCACCTATGCTGTATTTCTGCTGCATGAGTCACTTGAATGTTACATATATAACCTGACTAAGTCTTCAAAAACATTAATGTGGTACACGCTACCAGCAATGAAAAAAGCTCTTTTTGCTGTAAGGTCCTTACTATGTTTTATTTTAAAAGTCCTTACTTTTATCTTCTCCTCTACTGATGCTGACTGATGCTGATGCATGCTTTGCAGTCATGATCTGTTACTTGCGAAGTGTAGACACAGAAGACGATCTGGATTTTGCTTATTCTCTTGGAATCATCCCCCCCGCCCCAGCAGGGCCTTGATCTGTTGGTAAAACGTTTTAGCAATTGCATGGAGATTGTGAAGGTCCATCCGGAGAGAAGAGCAGCTCAACAGTGAAGTGATTAGTGCCCTTTATTTTCTAAAACAGTCTGAAGATGAGATCCAAGGTATGCCTGGGTGTATAGATCAGTGATAAAATGCAAAGACTGAGGTTGGATGTCAGGGGGAAGTTCTTTGCTATGAGAGTGGTGAGGTGCTGGAACAGCTGCCCAGAGAGGCTGTGGATGCCCTGTCCCTGGAAGTGTTCAAGGCCAGGTTGGATTGGGCCCTAGGCAGGTATGAAATGTGGAGGTTGGTGGCCCTGCATGCGGCAGGGGGTTGGAGCTTGGTGATCCTTGAGGTCCCTTCCAACCCCGGCCATTCTGCGGTTCTGTGGTTCTGTGGGAACGGCACGGCGCGCGCTGAGCGCAGATCCCAGGGCGGGAACAGCGGCCATAGGGCGGGAACGGCGGGAAGAGAAGCAGCGGGCGGGCAGAGCGCGCGGCCCGGCCGTGGTTGTCCCGCCCAGTCCCCGCCCCGGGGTTTCCCCCAGGAAAGCGGTGTGCCGCCCAAGAGAGGCCTGCGGGAAGTTCCTTGTCGGGAAGTTGGTGAGCGGAGGCGGGGGGAGGCCGCGGCCGCTCAGGGGGTCGGGGGGTGTCGGCGGCGAGGACGTTGGCGGCCGGCTGAGGGTGGGTGTGCGGCCGGCGGGGCTCGGCGCCTCCCCGACGGCCGCGGAGTGCTGGGCGCCTTCCTCGGGCCCGGCCGGCAAAGGATCTCGCTTTTTTCGGAGGAAAGTCAACTTTTTTTTACTTTCCTTTCATCCCCTCAGGGTGCGATGCCGCCCAAGGAGCGTGGCAGGGGCAAGCTGCCTGTTCCTCTGCCGAGAGACATGATCCTAAAGGACACCGAGGGAAAAACGTGGAGGCTGGGCAGCCAGATCGGCCAGGGCGGGTTTGGCCTGATCTACTTAGGTAAAATGCGGTGGTATTGAGGTAAAATTGAGGTAAAACCCACAGTAATGATAAGGGCGACGTGTGAGTTTTGTCTTGATGTTCTCACGTGAATCAGAGGCATAAACCGCAGGAGGTGTAATTGCCAGTCTTCATTTATTTCTGTATTTATTCTGTACTTATTATGTTTCTGTACTTTCTTCAGAAGAAACTTTCACTTGGTGTGAGTGTGGCAAGGAATGAGTCATTGTGAGGCACTTTGTAAAGCATTCTGAGTCACTGCGCATATGCAGGCAGCTATTGCTGATCTGTAGGAAAGAACAAATCCTGTTTTCAAAGGCAGCGTTATAAGTTTTGTTTTTTTCTTCTTCTTTCTACTGCATGTGTGCAGTTCCGGTCACTCATCTTCTGAAGTAAAGCAAAAGATGGTTTTTTTTTTTTTTTCTTTAGTAAAGCAAAAGATGTTCTGCACAAAGATTCTTCTTCACCTCTGTGAAACCACACTGAGTCTAGCAGTGCCCTGCAGACCTAAAAGGAGTTGTCCATCAGTGTCAGACTGTGGGATCAGGCACCTACTGCATAAAGAGATGCATTTTCTTTATAAGGATTAGTGTGTTTCCTCTTGTCGTGTTTGCAGTCATAAATGAGGAACTTGCATGCCACTATTCTTTCAGTAGCAGACTTACTATGATCTTTGTTGTGACTGGTTAACTCACTGTGCTTGTCTGTTTCCAACTGTTTGGGAACACTTGCACCAACTGTTCTTCCTTTCCTTCTTTTTTTTTTCCTCCTCTTGTCTGTTATGGCTAATCTCAGCAGAATGTCAACTAAAGGCCCATCTTTTGTTCCATGATGTGGTGATCCCATATGTGGTCAGGTGTTGTTTGCCTATAGTTATACTTCCAGCTAGTAATGTGTGGCTGTAAATTGAAGGGGAGTGGACAGTTTTTCTTGCACATCTGGACTTCAGGTTTGTGTGGAAATTTATTTTTTTTCATATTTATTCGTATATTGGAGAGAGGGTGGGACTGAAGCCATGTATAGGCACTGAGATTTCAGTGTAAATAAAAAAAAAATTAAGAAAAAAGGAAAAAAGCCACTGCTTCTGCTTTCCAACAAAGTAAACAGTCACTGGAAAAACTTTGATAAAATTAGAAAATTAAGGCTGTGTTTGTTCATCGGTGGTTTGTTGTAACAATTATATGAGTAACTGGCAATAGCTGCTGGCCATGGCCTACATCTGCCCTATATTTAAGGTTTTTGTTGTTTTTTTGTTTTTTTTCTTTTTTTGGACTAGTTTTGGTGTGCTCTGCTGTGCAGAATTTCCGAAGTGTGTGATTTGAGGAAGAAACTTGTGAATCCTTATGTTCATGTTAAGAGTTTGAGTATATCTGGTGGGCTTCTGTAGTTTCATTTCTTCTGGAAATGATGCAGTTCACATGTACCTAATGGCTCTGCAAACTGAACCAGTGGGGATGATAAGAGTTTCAGCTATCTGCGGTTAGAGGAGTCAAAGGCCAGCATGCTAAGAATATTTACATTCTTTTTCTTCTGATGTGTATGATAGCTTTTTATGACCTTCTTTATACTGCTGGTTGTTCACATTTGAGAGTTGCTGTACCTAGAGAAAATATGAAAAATGTTACCATAAGAAAACAGAGCTTGGCGGGAGCTAAGAAGTAAAATTACATTACTTCTGGATATTGCCATTCAAGGATGAATCGTGGGAGAGGGTACAGGGATGTCAAGTGGGGGTCAGGATCCAAAGGAATGGCAGACAAGCTTTTAGAAGGCTCTCACAGAGGAGGGTGTGCAGATGCAGTGCAGAAAGTAAGGCTGTAGCTGTGGGTGTAATTCAGGCCAGACAGAAAATGTTCCTGAGTCAAAATGTAGCTGCCATTTACAGTCAAATTGCAGTGGACCTTGTGTGTGGTATAGCACATGGAATTCAGTTGGTATCTTAAAGATTTTATCAGTTATTTGCCTGATTGTTCAGACTGCTGAGATGATTTCATGTCTTGTGGTGTTGCAGTTTGAGTCCCACTGGACTGGAACAGGAAGCAGTCAGTGGATTTGCTGAGAATGAGAATACAGCCTGGAACCCTTGGTATTGCAATTAGATGTCTTGTCATAAGTGACACCATAGCTGAAGAATTACAGCTGCCACTTGTAATGGTGTGTTCATTTAATTTTTTCTCTTAGGATGACAGTGAATGTTACATGTAGGACTGAACTGAAGGCTTTGTTCCCCTTATACCTTATCTTACAATTAAAAGAGGTAATGGGCAAAATATATCCTCGTATTGACACTGAGTGAAATTTTCTTGTTTGTCCACATCCTTATCCTAGATGCATGTTCATATTTAGTAATGTGTACCACATCCCTACAGAAGAGAGTCTGAATGGCAAGGAGAGTGATGATGATACACAGATTCTTGGTGCTGAGCCAACTTCTTTCTCTGTGCTTTTCAGCCTAGTTTCTAATACGTATGCAGCAAAATGTGAGAGTGGCCACTAAAATTTCAGTGAGAAGCTAATGCAGGAAGAGCTGTGGAGAGGTGGGTAAGACAGGAAAATGGAGTCGGATTTGATTCCTTGCCAGATATGAGCAGCACGGCCCTTCTATAAAAGTAAAGGTTAACTTTTCTGGCTGTATCTTCTAACAAGTATTTTTACTGTAGTGGTGTAAAGATTTTGATGTGCGTTGTTATAGCTTAATTTGCCATTAAGGGTACTCCATACTCCATTAATCTACACCAATGTACTTGAGATATTTTACACGATCTCTGCAAAACGTGTTTACTGGAGATGCATTCCTTGGAAGGTTCACTGAATCAAAGCTGCTGAAAGCCATTCACTAACCTGGAGCCCTACAATGCTGGGAGTCTCTTTAGGAGCAGGGCTTCTAATTATGTAGGTGACAGTTTCCAGTAGCTGCAAGTTTTGTTCTGCATTGTGAACATTTTCACTGTTTTTTCTAGTTGCTCTTTCCTGTCTGTGCACCATCTTGTTTCTCTGTTGACTTGTTCCTTCCCTTGGATTTCTTTTGCATTTTTATTTTAACCAGGATAAATAGGAGGAGGCTGGCAAATACTGATTCCTCCTAATGCTCCCAAAGAGCTGCCTTTCCTCTGCTGCCAGAAGCACTAGGAACTGTCTAGAGATATTCTTTCAACCATTGCTTTTGTCCCAGCAAAAGCAGTACGGATCATACACTGGACCTACCTATGCTCTGACATGCTGGTTTTTGTTCCTGGTGCTGATTTGCCATCCGATACCTCAGACAGAACCATTACCCCTTTGATAAGACAGGAACAGAATGGAGAGTAACCAGGGGAGGACATGACATATTGTTGGTCTCACAAATAGGTTGTAGCCCTGTGGAGCACCATGGCAGAACATACAAAAATGAAGCTAGAGTTGAGGAGGGTGCTACTGAGAGCCTTACATCCTCTCATTTATCTTACTGATTGCAGTCAGTAATTAACAGCGGTCTTTATATAAATCATTCTGTAGTCCTGCTGCAAGGACTCTATTAATGCACAATTTGGATGGAAAATTTGAATTCAGAAAGGTCACACAGTGTTTTGCTAAGACTCCATTGTTGCAGTAAAACCTGGTGTACGCAGCATTACCTGCTTTCAGACTTCTTTCTAACAAAAGCAGGTAGTTCTTGATGCATGTACTTATATTTTGTTAGATTGTGTATTTTACTTGCTATGTGGTAAATGTGATCTATCTGTATTATAGCTGTATATTGCAATAGAACTTTATAAATGATAGGTAAAAAAGTTTTGAAACCATTTTTCATGACTGCCTTTGTAGCAGGTGTTTGTATATTGCTGTTTGACTGCTATATTTGCAGGTGTTGTTAGGATATAAGAAGCTCAGGAAAGTGATAATGCAGCAGTCAGTGATGCTCTTGTCCTCCTTGGAGATCTGTCACTTGCCTAGCTATTTTTTCTTCTCCATTTTTTTTCTTTTTTCTCTCCATTTTCCAAGAGGAGGCAAAAAAAACCTAACCAACCAACCAAAAAAACCTGCCTGTGCACTAAACAGTGGTTGAATGGATGAATGTATTTTAGTACCAATGTCAGAGAGAGCTGTAGTCATTGTGGCCTCTTCTGACTTTGAGTTTGGACCATGGTTTGCTGTGCTGTTGACACTTTGAGACCTGGTGTTCTGAGAAATAGACTGAATGGGCTGAAATAAAGGTTTTTTCTATTTCAGAAAAAGAAATTTCCATGGCTAATTTGTACACCCTTGCTAGGGGGTATAATGTGCCAGGGACCAGAAGCATTGATTGCCATTATCCATATTCTATGTTAGTGTTCATTCCTTGGTTTGAGTTAGGAAGCAGACTTCAGTGATTGGTTCTAGAGAGATGAGGTACATAATTGCTTAAATTAACTTCTCCAAAATTATTTACTATACTGCAGCAAATAAATTAACAATGCAGTAGCAATAATATCTAACTGTATATGTTCAGGATTATCTTTTTCAATTCAATGGAAATACAGTTTCAATTCAATGGAAAGAAGAATATTAATAGCAAAAAAAGCTGTAATTAAAAGCACTAGCAGGCGACTGACTAGGGATGGATCTTTCTCAAACTTCAGGTGTGAAAGTGCTTTTCAGCAAAGCACTCATTGTACCTGCAGGTGTGAACCTTAGTGTGAAAAAGTCATTGCCAGATAAATGCCACCTCAGGAAAGTATTGTTGTCTAGTCAGTAATATTAAACTTTATGCAATCTACTTGCTGTATGTACACTGATAGCTTTTCACCCTATAGGCAAGTTAGAACATACAGTTGGCCTCTTTTTGTTACTTAGCAGTTACCTAGGGCTGGTACTTGTTACAAGCTCAGATTGCTCCATCTGTTAGAGGAAATTCTCTTGCTTCTCCAAGTTCTTGCTGGTGTTGCAAGAGCTCTTTTACTATTACTATTTAGTAATTACTATTGTGCTTTAGTGTTCTGACACTTTTGTTTCCTTGTTTCCATATGCATGGTGATTTGGGAGCTGTTGTTTTGCTCTTTATTTGTCCACTTTGCAGGAATTCAGATCAGATACCAAGACCCTGACATGCTAAGTAAAACTAAAAAGGGAAGAAAGCAGGTTTATTAATTTTTTTTTTTTCCCAGTGAAGGAGGTATTTCAGAATAGGATTATATGTAAAAAGTAAAAACTGTGGTTGAAACATGTGGCACTTGTTGCCTTATGGAGGGCACTCTACAGCTGTCATTGGCACCTGTAACCTACTGAAACTGGCATCATACCTTCTTAGTGGGCTCTACATCAAAATAGCAGATGGGCTAGAGCAGAATCTTGCCAGAAAACAGTTTGTGCACCACGTTTAGAATATTAGAGGCCTGAGCTCCTGTTTGAGAGTGCTGTAAGAGCAGACCATGTGTAGCTTTTCTGCCTAGGGTTAAAGGATGTATCATGCCTCTTCCAGCTCAGAGTAATTAACTTTGAAAGGCAAACGGGAGCTTCTGTTGCTGTGGAATGCAAAACTTTAGCTTTGGTGAATCACAAAGGTTTCACAGAGAGGTGTGTAAGCAATACAGTGAAATTTCCTGCCAGTACTGAGTGTCCTTCACTTGGAGGCATTCATAGGTGTCAGCAAAACGCTCTGACAGTTAAGCACAATTTTCTTTCAAAACGCAGTTTACTTGTGTCCTGTGGAAGATGATTTCACAGGCGAGGCAGATGGACATGTATGTGTAATTCATGTAATAAAGCTACATTTGTAAGTCTACCTAGAAGAGGAATGTAGGAAAAAATATTCATAAACATTGCTTGGAAAAGAGTGTGTCAAGGAAGTGATGATGCATCATCAGACACTTAAAGCACCGAATGTTTCAGTTCTTGGGGAAACACTGAATGGAAGGAAGTGCTGGGGAGGGAGGCTAAGAAGCCATGTTTTTTTGCTTGCCTTTAAATATTTGCATTAATATTCTCCATATGTAGGATATATGTGTAATTGTGTACTAAACAGCAGATGTTATTTCTTGTTTATTTGTTTACATTCTGGTTTTAGTAACTGTAAAGCTGCAACTTGGATTACTTTCAGTTGTTAGATGCTCTGAGTGATGCTTTTGTCAGCCATTGGATTTAACAGCTGTTGGCTGACCTCAGTGGGGTCAGAGTTTTTTCAGGTTTTTTTATTGGTAGCTTGTAACATCGGGTTGTGGTATTTCTGATTAGGTACCCACTGAAACAAAGCGAAAGCATAATGCTAGCAACCCAAGAACTTCTGAAATACTTTTTTCACGTTGCCAAAACAAATATATCCTCAAAATATGCAGCAGTGGCAAAGACACCAGCTGTGGACAGGAGCGGGGATATTTTGCTAACTACCAAATCAGTGCTGTTTTCTTTTCCACAGTGTAAACTTTGTCAACAAAACTGGTTCTGTGAGAGCTATTGAAAATATTTCACCGTATTCCACATGTGACTGCCACAAATTAACTGCTAAATCTGTAACAAGCACATTTGAACTGGCAAGTAGAATCGACACCTTTCTTTGTCTGACTGCATGCAATTGTGCTTGTAGTTGTAGGAAAGCACAGTTTCTGTTCTAACAGCTCTTTCTGTTATCATGCCGTATTAACATTTACAAAGCTACGTTGGTTAAGGTTGTGGCACTCAGCAACAAATTGGATGAAATCTGTGATTCAGGTGGATGATAAGACTATAACTGCTGTGCCTAGATGAAATTAGGAAATTCTGGACAACGTGAGGTAAGTTATTTGCGGTGTTCTGTAGGCACTATAGTCACAAGTAATGACCAACACTGTGTATCCCACCACACTGCTTTGTTTCAGTATTTCTGTACTTTGCAGTGGCATGAGAGCCGTGATTGTAAAATGAAGGAGAGGAAAGAAAAATCGAGCTGTGCCCTTTGCAAATGTTTTGTGGGACTCTTCTTGGCTTGAGATGGAAGCAGCCACAGCCCCTGCACGGATTCATCTTGTGCCAGTGTTAACAGTTAGGTACACAGTGGTTTTGACTGTGTGCATACATGAACACTCTTCCCCCCGACGTAAGGAAACTGCATCTGTATTTCATATGAGCAACACAGTGTAAAGTGGGAACTCTCACATTTGTTGTGCTATTTTAAGATACCCTTTGCAAACATAATCTCACCATATAGTGCTTCTGGTACTCTGTGTGTACTTATACGCCATCAGAGACCTCCTGCATATCAGCATTGCCCTCCTGCAGGGTCTCTGCTTACTGTCCTGCAGTCTAGCATTTAACTGATTGTAATATTATAAATAGCCATGTGCTACCACACAGAACGAGGCTAGCACATGGCTAATTACGAGTATACAGTAATTAACTATGAGCTAAACTCGCAGGAGAGTCTGTGGTGGTGGTCTATGAGGTATGTAATCAGACTGTTTGTTAAACCTTGGGAGCCTTTCCAGTCTGTTAAGTAACTATACATAGTAATGAGACCATTTTTTAAAAACCATTTATGTATATTTATGGACAAAAAAATAGTCTGTTTTATTTCTGCGCCATGGGTAAATGCTGCTGCCTGATATTTGAATAGTTAATTAAAATACACAATAAAAGGTACATAGGCAACTTCTAGCTATCTGTAAGTATGCGATTATCTGAGCTTTATGTGCATAAGAGGTGTAGGATATTATCCGTTCTGTATGTTCTGCCTTATTTCATGTACGTGAGGTAAGGATGATCATTCAGTTTTTCCTTTTGTATATTTGAAAGTCATTTTCTAGAGCATCTGTTTCTCTGTTGTCTTGAGCTTTGTCTAAAAGTCTCTTCCTTTTCACATTGTGACAGATTGCAGTTAGGTTTGGTTTTATTTTTCTTCAGGATATTCATTCAGCATTACTCCAAAAAGCATCTGCACAGTTACAATGTGAGAACCATGAGGGTTAGGCCCTTTTGCTGGGCTATCTCCTGTTAATTGCTCTTCTTCGTTACCCTGACAGCTGTTACTGTCTGTTCCAGATTACATGAATGAGGCCTCTCTTTATAAAATGTCAAGATGTCTACAGGGAAGTTAGATCAGTCTTTGAAATACATTTGTTACTCCTCTGTACCTATCAAGCCTCAGTTAAGTAATTTGGTATTGAAATAATTTTTTTATACACAGGTTGTTTTCTGATCCGTGTCAGTAAGAGAGTGCATCTAATTCTGCTTGAGTAGTGTGACATTATTGAATACAATGAGAACACATGGGATGTGTTCTTTTAAGCTAGTATCTTCAGCTGTTAGCACCTAGCCCACGTGTGACAAAGAAAGATAAAAGCCTCAGCACCTGTGCCTTAATTCCCAGTTTAGTACAAGAAAATGGTAAGAACAGAGTTTACCGAAATTTCCTTTGTGTTCCTAAGAATAGTTTTGAATTGTGTACTGAACAGGACTGGTACCCACCCGAGTCCATGGATAGTTCATGCATTCCAGAGCTACTGTTTTGGAATACGTTCATTTTATCTTCATGTGCTGTTAACAGAAACATTCATGGTGAGGTGGTCAAGCTGACAACAGCGTGAAGGACAGCTGTGGGGGTTGGGGTGCAATGCTGCCACGTTGAACCCAGAGCCTGAGTAAAGTTGAAGGAAGATGATGACATCTGAAGGAATCTGTTTGTATTTTCTGACCCTAAAAACATATAAGCTTGGCTGGTTTGGTCAAGTTTACTTATTTTTATTATTTTTATTGTGTGGATAAAAGTGGTCTATTTTTGGTGTGTGCTGACAGTTGAAGTGTTTCTCACCTGGACTGTTGTTGGTATTTGATCATTGCAAGAAGTTTGAAAGGAACACTTATTTCTTAGGAACTGTATTCTTTCTACTTCTTTTTTTTTTTTTTTTTTTTTTTCCAATGATGATTCTAAAAGATGATTTAGTCTCATTAAATTTTAATCCCAGTATAGCTCTCTGTAGCTTCAGTACTATCAGAGAGAGCTGATAGTTCTCTCAGGGTCAGAATTAAATAGAATCACATTGTCTGTGCAGAAAGGTTCTGTCTCCTGGGCTGTAATTGGCACATGTGGTCAATTATTGTTTTGAAATTTCTGATTGTACTGAGGCACAATCCCTCATCTCCACTTTTAGACAGGTGATGGCTGTGCTATTGCTAACTTAGGCCAGTGTCTAAATAATGTCAAAATAGAAATCGAGGTTCTGAGGCCGGAGTAATTTGGGTTAGAGGAAAGCCGACAATCTTGTCTAGAGGCATAATGTAGGTCATAACTTCTAAGTGGTGTCTTTGTCACGACAGTGGATTGACAGGAACCAAATACAGAGGTTATCCAATTGACTGGTAGTCTGTTATAATGGAATACCTCATTGTGGTGAAAACGTGCAGTGGGGATGTCCTGCTTACTCCTTAGTTAGCACTGAAGGAGACAGCTCTGAAAACGTGGGTTAAAATTGCTTCTGTGCTTGTTGATTAAACTTTTACACTACTTTGTTGATTTGTTGTTTATTTTTAAATTTGCAAATCTTTGACCTTTAAAAGTAGTAATTCAGATAGAATGTTGGGTATCTTTGTCATGTGTTTTTCTGATCACCTTAGTTAATCTTAGCTTGCTCTTTGCCACTTTATTTCACGCAGCTTGATCCTTTCTTTCTCATTTTGCAGCTTCCCCTCATATTCATGTTCCAGTAGAAGATGATGCAACGCATGTAATTAAAGTGGTAATGTTTAGATCTCATTTCTAAGTTGTTAACTTGTATGCAGAGCTTTCTCTTAATTATCTATCCTTATTGTCAGCAGTCAGTGCATGTTGCATGCTTGTGGTGATGTTTTTAGTTTTTATTTTATATGTTTTGTTTTATTTTTTAACATCTTGATATACTTTCCCTGCTAAAGGATGTACTTGGTGTTCCCACAACACATGGTATTTCCTTGACTTGATTCTTTCTTGATTGCTGCCCTGAATAGTTAGGTAAGGAAAATCAAGCTATGAATTGAAACGTGTCCAATCGATAGGATTTCCTAAAATAATATCTTAATTCCTGAAAGAATCTGTGTTGTATGAAAGTGCATTGCCAAATAACTACTTATTAAACCTGCATGTCAGATAGCATGCTATGTGGGAGGTGGAAAAAGTGATTTTAAGTCTCTTTGAATTTCTCTAGGACCTTTGATTACAATCTGTTGTCTTCTTGAGGTATTTTATTGTACTGTTTGTTTATTTCTAAATAGGAGTATCTTGAAAATGGCCCCTTATTTTCTGAACTGAAATTTTACCAACGGGCTGCAAAACAAGAGCAAAGTAAGTAATAGATCAACAAATTAAGAAAACGAAAAGCATTGAATTCTGATTCAGTTGAAGAATAATTTTGTTTTCATTTGTCTGGTAAGAACTGATGCTTTGGAGCATGACAGTCAATTCACTTCACATACACTAAACTGATTTTGCCTGCTGCAGTGATAATTTTATTTTGCTGTAAGTTTCTTTATTTCAATGTTATCTTTGTTCTTTCTGATTGGAAGAGAAAACAGAAGTGTGACAAATGTGTTAGAAAGTGCACAACAGTGTATGGCCCCAGGGAGCTGTCAGCCTTAGAACAGCAGTACTTCACTGACCCATTTGCAGCTGTAATTCTGCTAGTTACTATTCCCATGTACAAAGTTAGGAACTTGTGTAGTCATCACAGGCTTTAGTAGAAATCAAGGCACTTGATTCCACAGACACTTTGGCATTGGATGTATTTGTGGGAACTGTCCTAAAGACATCCGATGAGTGAAACCACTGATAGGCATAAGCACTTTTTGAAGCACTGTATGAAGTGAAGTAGTGCTTCCAAAGACTTTGACAGCTACTGATCGTTGTTTGTCTGCCTTTGAAGGGGACAAATTGCCATGTTGCTACAAAAACAAATACTTCCTGTCTGGGAGAATGCACAGAACTTCAGGATAAAGCTGTGATCTCGTTTGCTACAGTAACTGCAAAATAAGTCATACTTGTTTCATTGTTTATTCTCAGTTTTGGCTCCATAGCCAAAAAAGAAATGAAAGTCTGAATATTCTCTAGGTACCTTTAACCCAGTTTTATATTTTCTTTATTACTATTTCAGTAAGAAAATGGATGAATCTCAAAAAAATAAGATGCTTAGGAATCCCAGTGTTTTGGGGATCAGGCTTGGCTGAGCACAAGGGAAAAAGGTAATAAGATGAATTGAAATTGAGCCTGAAATTGACTGAAGATCACTTTTCAACAAAGTGGAGCTGCCACAGATGTGCCGTCTTGTCTCTAAGGTATTCTCCCTTTTGTGGATTTCTGCACAGCTATAGATTCATGGTCATGGAGAGACTGGGGGAAGACCTTCAAAGAATCTTTCAAGACTGTGGAAGCAGATTTAAGAAGGAGACTGTTCTGCAACTTGGGGCACGAATGGTATGTATACAGAGAAGGGAAATTGCTGTGCCTCAAATTGCTGAATCCAACTAATAAAATCATCTTCCTGAAATGATGAAGTTAATGTAGGTAGCTGTTGAGTTTAGAAATTAAATGTATGTAAGTGGTGTGCATTTCCTTAATTTTTTCATTCTTTTAAAAATACAGTTAGCATGGAGTGTAAGATCTGTGGATTGAATGTTGGGAAGCTCAAACCACACCTTTTTTAACAGGTGGAAACAGACCATACGCTTCAAAAAGTGTGTCTAGACTGAGCTGTGTAAGCCCATTCTTGTGCTTTAACATGTATTGATTTTTTTTTTTTCTCTTTCAGAGTTTGAAGGGTTTTGTATTAGATGTCCATATGTCAGTGTTCACAATTGCATGCCTGAATGCGAAAATTTGTGTTTGCTGAACTGCACGACTCCACTGGTAGTACAGGCAGGATAAGGCTGGTGTGCAAACACCAGTTCCAAAGACCAGTTCAAAACTGGTGTGTTCTAACAGAATGTTGTATTATGTGCTCATCTGTGCTTTAACTTGTTAATGACTGCTATTACTGCATAGAAGTGCACAGCAAGTGGAGCAGAGGCAATGGTTGTAACTTGAAAGAAGAGGAATTCTAATTGGATCTTAAGGAAAAGTTTTTGCAGAAAGAATAGAGTTGCTCTAGAGCGTGTATCCCAGAGGTTGGACAACACCCATCATGGGAGACTTCTAAAACTTGACAGTACAACCTGGCCTAACTTACATTGCCACTGCTTGAAGCAGGGCTTTAGACTGGAAGCCTGCAAAGTTTACTTCTAACCTAAAACAAAAATAACATGAGGTGAAGGGCTCTTACAGTTGTATCATTGATAAACTTTGAGCACTCTTTGGCTATTTTTACACTCCTCAACAGCCAAGATTGCCCTCTTATGATTTGCCAAGTGCACACATGTTTTTAAAGTATCAGTTAGAGCTGTTGCGTGTCAGTAAAGAGCTGAAGAAAGATGATAATGAGAAGGGGATGGTGATTTGAGATGCAGGCCATGTAATAATTGTCATAATCAAACATATTACAGACTTTCAGGCCTGATTGTGTGCTCTCCTGATGTTCTTCCAGAGTTTAAGTGCTTTTTCTTTTTGCTTTGTGACCTGGTATTCTCATGGCAGTTAGACAGGGATACTCATGGCAAGGTAGACCTTTGGACCCTGTGGACACAGTGAGCAGTCCTCTAACTAAAAACAGTCACCTCAGTCTGTGTAGCCCTTGGCTTCACTATGTATGTGTGACATATTTGCTGGTAGAGTTGAGGGTGGAGTGGAGATGATGCTTTCTGTTTTGTTTTAAATCCCTTCATAGCTGGATACTTTGGAATATATACATGAAAATGAGTATGTTCACGCTGACATTAAAGCAGCAAATCTGCTGTTGGGCTACACCAATTCACGTGAGGTAAGAATGTTTACTTATCTACACTGTTATAATGAAGTTTAAATGTTCAATAGCTTTCTAAGTATATTCTTTGTTAACAGCCTACGTATTAGCAGAAGTTGGGGCATGAATATTCACATCCTCACATGACAAATCCAGCAGTGACTCTAGAGCTTTAGGTTTGAGAAAGAGAGCAGTGAGTTTTGTTCAGATTCTTGGTGCTCTGCTGACTGGGATAGTGGTAAGGGGCAGGTAAACTGATCAACTGAGTAAGTTAGAGGAGCTGACTGTGGTTCTAGGTTATGCTGGTTTAAGTATAGTAGTAGGATTTAAGGATATGGCCCAACTCGTGGGATGTTCTAGCTTTCTAATATTCTTGTGAATGGCGATTCTATGCCTCTGAGTCTTGTTCCACTTGTTGTAGTGGATATGGGAGGAGAGTAGGGTTAAAGTCTCTAAATAAGTCTGTAATACCCTCAAGTTAGCCTTGACATTGAAGTGTTTTGATAAAACATTGTGAAACAAGACTTTTGGTCCTGTCACATTCTTTATGATCCTACCATGTCTTTTTTTCTTAATACAATTAGAGTATTCTTTTTTTACTGAACATGGGGAAAAAAAACTCTAACTTCACTAAAGTATAGTTAACTGTAAGCAATAGTTGTCCTTTTTTTTTTTCTTTCCCTAATGCAGTGATGAAAAAACAGATATTGTGAAACAGCTCATTGCCATTAAAGGTTGAGCCATTAAATTGTATCTGCTTTCTTACAAGTTTCAAGTTAAATGGTAGATTCAAAATTATCTTTTCAGCTTTCTAGAATACATAGTATAAGAAGTATGAAGACTTATGAAGCAGCCACGTTTTTAGGCACTGGTAGCAGCCAGTGAATAATCTCAGTTTATGACATTTACCAGCCTGCTGAATCTGGAAAGAAGGCTATTTAGAAACAGAACGATCTGCTACCCAATTCCATTAACATAACTCAAATGACTTTTTTTTGTCCTGACTGTTGTGTATTTTTATGACAACAAAATGCTGCTGTTTTTCACACTGAAATCATTTTGGAAGTGTCCGTTGACAGTAATCATAAAATTTTAAGGCGTGTGGCTGACTGTGATCTGGTGCTGTTGACTTAGAAGATCACCCCACAATAAAGCTTTATTTTTCAGGTTGTCTGCATGAAGATTATGTTACCAATATTTAGTTTTTGTGAGTAGTGCGTTCACTGATGGATTGAAAATAATTTTGAGTGAAAAGATAGTTTACTAAATACAGAAAATAGATATTTCAGCTGAAGTAGCTCCTAGCTCAAAGTGTACAAAGTGTACAAAGTGTAAGCTACTGCAAAGATATCGTTTCAAATTTTGTTTTGGTAAAATGTGTTTTCCACTGAAATGATTCTGCAAAACAGATAAATCACAAAGTTAGGAGGAAAGGATTTCTAATACTTGTTTGCCTTGGTAAGATGTGAATTGTGTTTCTATTTGCTTCAGAAAGCTCAGAGCTGTTCAGATATTGCTAAATAAGAGTGAGGTTGAACTTAAACTCCCTAGTCAAAGGTCCCCACAGTTCTGCAAGTGCCATGGGCCTACAGGTTTCACTGAAACCATGATAACTGCTCCGTGCTGGACTTGGAATCACATTAACAGAGCCTGAAATTGTAACGTGGGTGTGTGTGTGTACATGTGGTGGTCATTAGAGATGTATTTTAAGGTAACATTTACTATATTTAACTTACACAGGGCACTTTTCTCAATTAGGGCAGATTTTGGTCAAACAAAACCAGATTTCTCAGATGTGCTTGCCTGTATCTTAAAACATGTATGCTCTGTGGCTTGTTGGAATAATCTTAGCAACATTACAGCAGAAGTTTTAGCATTAGAAGATGTCATGGAATTCAGTGCACCTTCCCCTGAGACTGGTTATTTTGCTGTGCTGTCTGCCTTCTGTACTTCATTAGTTTTTCCTGGCACTCTACATGTAGGCAGGCTCAGTACTGGACAGTATCTTCACGCAGACTTGAGCATTCAGCATGGTGCATGTATACTTGCACACATGATATTGCATTTGTTACCTCTTGGCCACATTCACATACCTGTAATTTGGATGTAATTTCGGTATGAAAGTTGCTTCTTCCTGTGTTCAGATGTCCTGTTCCTATTGTGAGGTTCATGATGTTTGGACAATCTTTACAGCACGCTGCTGGGCTGATGAATATCTTATGGTTTTATTGCAGCAGTATTTTGGAAGCTCTGTGAGGCCCCACCACTGACTCATTGTGACAGCAGTGTGGAATAATCTGTCCCGTGTCCTCCAGATGGTTGTCAGAGATGCTGTATTTTAGTTTGGTGATCTTGCATCAACCTTACGCACTTCAGTTCCTCAAACACTATTATTACCACAAAATGTCTGCGAGCATGTTTTGCTCTGTCTGCTTCCTCTGTAAAAGTGGTGGGTGGCTAGATTGCCTTGTTGTGTTTATAAAAGCAATGGAATTGAGAGTTAGAGTGGTCAAGATAGTTTCACATTTAGGGAACAGGAGCATCTAGCCAATGGCAGAATCAAACTCAGGAGCAGATAAGCTGGGAGAGCTCTGGCTCCAGGGAGTAGCATGACAAAGCTGACTGACTTCACAGTTTATGTGGTAAGTTTTTGCTATGTATTCTATGTTAGAGAGTTATTACTCCCTAGGATTTAGGATTTTAATAGAAAAGAAAATTGAAGTGTAATTTTAATTATAGAAGCTCTGGTTTTTAACTGGGATCCATAAATCTCTATATAGAAATACTTTTCAGGTTTTTTTTTATATTGTTTTGGTGAAGAGGCAGATCTCTACACAAAAAAGCTATTTATTTAAAATTTATACTGAGCTTTGCATTTGTTTGTTATTTTGTGGTTGTTGATGTGTACTATTGTGTCCAAAGTTGCCACTGATGTCCTGCAGTTCCAGAAAAGATCATTTCTCTGTGTTAAACTTTCTGCTCGTATGCTGTCTCGTCTATAAATTAGCCTAGTAGGCTTACACTGCTGCCAATAAATATCAGTCCCTTCTTGAAATAACGTGAAATCTATACTGCTATCCTTTACCTTCCATGGCAAGACAGAGAAACAAATAAAGTAAAGGTCCTGTCACTCTATGACCTCCAAATGATGTTTAGATATGGTTAGAAGATCAGAAATCAACTGACCTCAAAGAGCAGCTAGCTGCAGATCTATTCAGTAAAAGGGAGCGAGGCCATTCAGTGAGTTACAGGTCAAAAGATCAATTCTCTAGTCAATATGTTTCTGAACATGGACCCAGCATGATGACTGGCAGAACAGCAGTGATGTACTGAGGGAAGTACACAGCCCATGAATTTGAGAGAGGCCTGAAAGCAAACTTGAAGTGATCAGACCTGTAAATTACACAAGTGAAGCACTGTCTCAGTATTGTGGGGAGTGTCACAATTGTCTTGAAGGGTAGTAACTGTATGATAAAACAGTAAGTGTTACTGATGTAGACCCTAGAAGAGGAATTTGAATCCACTGAACTCATTTAAACAGTAATGCTGTTCAAAGAGAGAAATGGGTGCCAGAGAAAAGCTCAACAGTGGAGTTTGTATGAGTGAAATGAGGTTTGGTGGACTCTCTCTTCAAAAGGTTTCTTGTAGCATTTTTTTTCCATGCAGTGTATGGGCAGACATGCTGCACTGTTGCAGACTCTCAAGACTGTACCAGAAGCCACGTGTTTGGATTTTTAAGCTGCAGGCTTTAAAATTGGATTTGCATCTATTTTGACTTAGGTTTTAAGTTTTTCGTAGGCATCATAGTTAAAGAATAAAATTTGGACATAAATCATCAATGGTCTGAATTGAAAATGAAAAAGGAGAATGAAGAAACATTTGAGAATATTAACTTTAAGACCAGCTTTCAGTAGAAAAGTACAAAGATGTAAAGTGTGTGCGTTGGTCATATGGGAAAACATGCATGAAAATAATTCCAGCTTTAAGTTGTTTTTCATTGTGTGATGAATCACTGTGACTTCTGCACTTCAGACCTGCTTGACAGATCTGCTTAAGAGCAGGTGAATGGAGAAAAATGAAATTCTTCTCTGTTCTCCTTTGTGTGTTTTAGGAAGGATACGGTACACAGAGATGTCATACAGAAAATGTCTTTAACACATGGATGCTGGCTAAGATGCATGCTCACATTGGTTCAATTTACTTTCGTAGTTATGGCCAATGTCTTGGACTTCAGTTGATTCCAGCACTAGGATTTGTTCCTGTTCCTCCTCTTGGCTATAAAAACCAAACAAAAGCAAACAAACAAACCAAGAAAGAACAAAAGCACACTGTTACAGAAGAAAAGGAGAGCAAAGAAGCTAGATTAGGACCCCATAAATGGCTTAAGATTTTGCCTGCAAATCTCATAAAATGTCATTGATTCTTTCTGTAGCTGAATGAGTCTGCAAAGGGGGCTGATCTTCAGTAGGGTTTGAGAAGTGAAGTAAAAGCAAGGATTGGTTTAAGCACAATTTCAGCATTGTGATGAGCTTGATGCTCTCTGAGTGTGAGATATATTTCAAACATATTTAGAAAGATAGAGGCACTGTTGACACTTATTCTCAGTGTTCAGAAGGAATGTATATAGTCAAGTAGCATTTTATCGTACAGTTGTTTATGCTTTAGCTTCTACAAAACTTGTGATATAACTGTTCTTTTCTTTGGGTTTTCTACTTCGGTGTTATTTCCCTCTAATAGTCTCAGTCCTCTTAGTCTACTTGATGCTTGCCTTTTTCTTCCTTGTGTATAAAGCTAATAAATGTAATAAATGCAGTTCCAGCCAATATGTTCTCTCATCTTTACCTGCTACAGCTTGGCAAAATTCAGGCGTTTAATAAAGCATTAAAACTGTGCGATGCAGCATTTCATTTATGTTTTAACAATAGTGTTACTACTTTGCCAATACGGTTACTCCTAATTTCTTAAGTGTGCATGTCTCTAGCTTCCCATCTTGTCCTTCATTTTTTTTCTGGCGCCTCATTCCATTCTGTATATATGAGCAATGAGCCTGTCTCTCACTGCAAACTGTCCTCTTCATGTGGATGAGCCTTTTAGACCCTGAATGTAGAAATTTGATGCTGAAACATGTTGGAAGTGGCCTGAAATCCCTCCTGCAGATGATTTATTTCCCTCTCTTCTTTATGTATTCCTCTTTTTGCCTTTATTGGCTTTTGTTTTGTAAAATATGCTGTTTCTGTACTAATCACTGTACTTAAAACTTATCATCCCCAAATGGACTCTGATCCCAAGATCTATTTTAGCATGTCTTGTGTAGTATACTGTCCAAAGGAAGCTGACAGCTGTATTTCCATTGGCAACCTGCCTCATATTAGTAGATGTTTGCTTAATTATTTACAGTGCCTCACATAAACTTAGTGGAACCACTGAAAATGAATTGGAAAGGGAAAATCTCTATGTTGTGATCTGTTCAGTGATGAAGTTCCTGTTCTATGTGCTTCAGGAGAGAGAATATACCCGAGGAATCCAAGGTGTCACACTTACAGCTTCCCCAGCCAGTGCAGCTATATGATATAACATGTACAAGTTGTAAGAATTTTATCCTTAGTAGCTATTTAGCACTTTACATTTTAATTACAATTTTAAAAAGAAACAAGAACCCTGAGAAGAATCAGCGGGGTTAAAAGAAGTGTGGGGGAAGGAGGAATATATAGCATGATGCAGCTAAACCAGCTGTTGTAGGCTTACAGCACTTGCACCTTCATCATCCTTGATATTTCTTGCTTGCAGTGCCTTACGTATCTTATTCTGCACGTTTTCTTATTCTTGGTTTGTTTGCTGTCCCTGTAGTTTGCAGATTAAATATGTTTGATTTTTGGAAAACATGCTAACACTGACTTAATATTTCTCAATATTCTGTAACACTCATCTTCCTTTCCCCCTTCCTGTACTCTTTTTAAAATAATAAAACAAAGCAAATAAACCCCTACGAATTACTCAGCTATCCTTACCCACCATGTTCTGAGCAAAGTTAGAAGGGCGTGCTGTGGTACATTATCAAAAAGTGAAAAGCAGCTATAAAGAACTATATATCTTTTTAATGATGAAGGGGCTGTAATGAGAATTGATGAAATGAAATTAATGGTAATTTAAAATAATGTAGACATTCTAATAATAGTTGTGACAAGGTTGTAACAGTGCCTTGCTGGTGCTAAGGGGACTCAGTTTGCAGGTGGCCGAAAGGCTTTCTGTTGAGAAGCTGCCATCAGCTCTGTGATTATGGAAAAGATGTGGTGTGAGAGCTGTAGAAATGGTAAATGGCTCTGCCAGAAGAAATGGGCTGAGCAGTGACAGATGTGGCCAACTTTGGAGCTAAGTGGTGTGCTCACAACCATTGCATCTGAGTGGCCTTAAGAAGTCATTGCTTCTGGGTTTCTGTGTGTTGCCTCCTTCAGTCAAGTTAGGGTAACCTAAAGCTACTCCTTAGTTGTGTTTTTTTTTTCTGCTGTAACTTTAAAATTGCTTTACTGATAGTAATACTGATGGTATTTTAAGCAACTTAAAATGTTGCAAGCAATACTTAATACTAGATCAAAGAGTATGTAGTTATTGTGGATGAGAGGCATCAACTTCTTTACAAAGTTCAAGTTTGACTGGTAAGAACTGGTGGCTGCCCTTACGGATGTCCTGCTGTTAAGATATCTGAAAGTCCAAGGCTGGGCTGCCTCTTGAAAAGGTCTAGCATGTTGTCGATCAGTCCCAACTCAAGTAGAAGCAAAGAGCTGTTGGAGATGCTTGTCCTTGATTGTTTTCTTCTAATGGCTAAAATCTCATTTGAATTTAAGATATAGTCTGATTTTTTTTTTTAAAGGTTCAAGTCCCCTTTGGATTTCTTCTTACTGTACTTGGTCCAGCTGTATAGGCAGTCTGTAATCAAGCCAAATCCAAAACCTACCACTTATCTGGGGAAGCATATACCTTCTAGCCTGCTTTCCTTCCCAGCCCACCAAGGATGCAGAAGACTCTCAAAACTCGGTATTACAGAACTTTGAATTAGTTCTCTCATATGGACTGTGAGCTCAATTAGGTACCAGAGCATCAGGAGAATGAACGTAGGAGAAAATCAAATCAGTGAACCCAACAAAGTTTATGCCTCGTCCCAGATTTTCTGAACGTGCCTACAGTCTTTAATCTTGTATCACAGTTTGTGTAGTCTGTCAGGTGAAAAACATCATTGGTAATCTTAAAAGCCATCACCCTGCAGGAAGCCAGTGCTGCATCCCAGCTTACACGCTCCAAATAAGCACAGATCCTGCAGCAGAAACACTAAAACCAAGAGACCAGCCATCCCAGGATTTGAAGCTGCCTGGAGCACAAACAGGAATCAGTAATTCAACAGCATGTGCTGCAAAATGATGCACTAAGTTTTCTTGAGGGTTTTTTGTTTGTTTGTTTTTCCTCTACCAGAAGTGATGTAATTAAATTAAAAGTGAGTTCTGGAAGAGTTTATTTTAGACTGTTTTTTTTTTTAGCTGAAGAGGAAACAAAACTAAGGTTACAGTAAGAAAAAGGTTTTCTTTGTAATATAATTTAGCAAAAATGCTGCTAGATGATTCGGCTTCAGCACCACAGTTTAGTTCCACTGGCAGTATAATGGCAACCTGTAGCTTTGTTCTATTTTATTTTTTGTGAAAGTACTGTCCTTAGATACTTGTTTTTTAAAAAAAAAAAACACAAATAAAAGCAGTTCTCTAATGTGACAACAGGTCAGTGGGAGAGAGGAAAGTGCCAGGTGAGCATGTGCAGACGACAAATTGAGAAAATAATCTTTGGGATATTATGGGGTGGATGTGTTGTGATTAAGGTCCAGCTGCTTTTTTGCTGTGTTGTGGTAATTGACCACATGCATGTATTAAATGCTCCGTTGTTGGAGGGTAGAAAGTATTAATGTGAACTTCATGGAGTGAACTTGTCCTCTGTGTAAGTGGCAGAAGTGACACGGATGCTGTACTCCATGCACTGTGCTTAGAGAGAAATGGTACCAGGTGATGTGTTGGGGGCTGTCTTGACAGGCAGCACAGGAGCATTGATTTCACTCCATGGATTTACTTCAGAGTAACTTAGAGTGAAATTTGTGTCTTTTTAAACATTAGTTTGAACTCAGGAATGATTTACGAAGTTGGCTTTCTGGGATGTGGGGGATACTGTTTTGTTTTGCTTTGTTTTATTGTACACGTTCTGTTCAAATAACCATTGAGATCATTAAGTTGCTGGCAGTGGCATCCAAGAAGATGAGCCTGTGGTGAGGTGCCCTGCACTCCATCAGCTGTGGCCCCTGCTGACACTGGAGTTCAGTGTGCTGGGGGAGCTGCTGCCACTTGGCACGTGATGAAGCTGTGCAGTCTCAGCTGATGGAGAGTTTGAACAGGGGAGTGTTTTAAGTAAGGGGAGAAAGGGGTCCCACAAGCAATGTGAGGATGCGTAAAAGACATATTGCAGTTTCTGGGGTCTAGATGCCCACCTGGAGAGGAGAGAGCTGAGGAACAAGATAAAAAGACTGAAATTCTGCTCGAATCTGGTATAAGATAAAGACTGTAGCAGTAGAAGGATTTAAATGGGGAGGGCAGCTGTTATAGCCCCCAGTTGTACATATTTTATCCTGAGGCACCATTTGGTTTAATAAAATTTAGATCTAAGGCTGTCCTTAATCTATCAGTTTCTTAAGACTTAATTATAAAGGTTATACTTTCAAAGGACAAAAGCATTATTCATTTGTCTGTTCATGTCTTCCAGGTTTATCTTGCAGATTATGGACTTTCCTACAGATATTGTCCCAATGGGAACCACAAACAGTATCAGGAAAATCCTAGGAAGGGCCATAATGGGACAATAGAGTTTACCAGCATAGATGCCCACAAGGGAGTAGGTAGGTTTCTTTTTTGTATTTCAGGGAAGTGATTACAGAATGAGTAATCAGGCTGTGAGAGCCGACGTATGCAATCCCAGTGGTTGTGGGGATTGCTTGGGGTTGATCAGACCCTTGTGTGGTGACCTCTTGCACCTGCAAGCACTTCTTCAGTGCTGGTGGGGAGGGGGCAGCACAGTTTAAACTGAAAGGCTGCTGCACGTGTGGTACAGGAAGGGGGACTGAGGCGCCCTAAGAAAAGCCCGCCATTAAGCTTAATTAGTTCGTGCTGGGAGTGCTGGTTTGTATTGCTGCACTCTGTAGAGACAGAGGCAGTGTTTGTTAATGTTGCATTGTCAAGGAAAAATGTTTAAAGTTTGCGCTGTCCTTTAGGGAGAGCTGTGGCTGAGTGTCACCATCTGTGTTGTAAGAGGGTATTTCAAGATATTTCTCCTTCTGCAAGGAGAAAAACCTTTTCTGAAGCCATAAAGTGTTAACTTTTTGAAATCTTTTTCCAGTAGCCTTTCATATATCTTACTTATTTAAACTCACTTTGATGGTATTGGAAACACATTTGCAGGTAAATTACATACATAGTCCTTTTATTGGATATTGATTGTACTGCCTTGCATTCCAAGGCAGACTTAATTCAACAATTCCCTAATTAGTTAAAGTCATAACCTATGTCTTGTATTCATTTACCATTAATTAAACCTTAGCTGTTTATTACACCGCAGTCCAAATCCAATAGCAGACCCATAGAGCCATGGAAAAGGGAATGGGAGGTCAATATTGAAAATATATGGTGCAGAGTCCCTCTGATGGCTGCGTTGTTCACAATCAAT
The DNA here is from genome assembly GCF_023343835.1 of Lagopus muta. Taxonomy (NCBI): domain Eukaryota; kingdom Metazoa; phylum Chordata; class Aves; order Galliformes; family Phasianidae; genus Lagopus; species Lagopus muta. Next base: position 107,965,124 of record NC_064434.1, read on the forward strand.
ATGGTCAATGCAACACAACTTTCTTAGTTGCTATGTCAGCAAGACAAAAAGTCAATTCTAATGTTATGCTAGTGAAAAAATGGTGATTATTGAAAAACTTTGACTCTTGCTACAAAACAGCGTGTTTGTTAAACTTTTCTTCCTTTACTCCCCCTTTGCACTCCCAAGGTCTTCTAAGACAATAGGAATGGTTTTCTGTTGTCAGTTTTGCTCCAATCATAACGTCACAAGTGGTAACTGCTGAAATTCCTGCTCGTTAATAGCTGCTGGACTGTTACCTTAAACTAATACTTTCTAACGAGTTTTAGTTGGCACAAACAACTGTGTATTATTGCTTTTTCTATTAAAAGGGCCATTGACCATGTAATGTAGAGGGTCTTGATAATTTGCCGGCACTGTTAAAGCCTGCAATCGTTTAACTCTGGTCATTAGGAAAAATGAAATAAGACTGTCAAGTATTTGCCGCTAAAGGGATGGCACAATTTCACCTTCTAAAAAGTATTTGGTGAGGAAGATGACCAGCTGTTTCAGCCTCTTCTAACTTGCCCAGTGCATTTTCTGGAGGTTTGACTCTGACTTGTTTCTGATCCTGAGAGGTATGTCTGTGTACTTGTATTTTATGTGGGCACTGTGAGTATGTGGGGCTCAGTTGAGTAGTTGTAGCAGCTACCTGGTCTGGTAGAGCAGTGCCTGTCGTTGATTGCTTGTTTAGAAGATTGGTAATTGCCTTTATTAGAAAGGAAAAGGGAATTTTAATGGAAATGTGTGGCAAAGCGTGTCCGCATTCAACTGCAAGTTCTTGTGTTTAGCAAGCTTGTGGGTTAGATTGCTTTCTCAAGTAGCTGAAGCCACGCTGGAACTGGTGAAAGCTGGCAGACTCTAGAGAACAGAATATTCAGAAAGGTGGATTGAAGGGCTGCTTCTCCTATCTTGCACTTATAAAATTTATACTTCATAATAGCTGTGAACAGAAAGTCTGCAGTTTTTTCAGTTGCTTCTGCTAGAAAAGGCTGCAGAACATGATATCTGGTGTGCTGCAAAGAATCCAAACTGTTCATTCTGAATGTCTCAGCTCTGACTTTGTAACAGCCTGAATCCATTAAGGTCGAGTCACCAGTTTCTTGTATGCAGCAGGTCTCTCAGCATCCCAGGGAAAACAGGCGTCTGCAGCGACTTCTGCCAAAGATTCCACAGATCCAGATGGCAGAATACAATGACTGGTTTCGCTCATCTCATATCTTGTTGTGAGCTTCAGATTTGCAGAGATCTTTTGAGAAGCTAAAGGCCTCCAACAGCTTTGCAAAGGGCTTTTCTCAGCAATCTCCTTTACTCCTGACATATGATTGAGTCTCTCAAGCACAGTCTTAAGCACCAAGTGAGAGGGGGTGCTCTTCTGAAAAGTGTTTAAAGTACTGTTGCCAAATTACAGCTGCATAGGCAGCCTTAGTTCTGGTCTTACCCAAATTTTCAGCATGGAATTTTACCTGAGTGCTCTCAGAATGTAGTTCATTTTTAAAAATGTTATTTTATATAAATGAGATCCTTTCCAGAGGGCATTTTCTGATAAATGTATTTTCAAACCTTAAACCCTCTAAATAAGTACCAGTTGCTGTATTGAGGTACGCAAATGAGAACATTTTGACTTGCTCTGGTTTTATTCATAAAGTAGCTACCTGAATATATGCAGTGATTCGAGTTGCATGCTGAAACTTAAAACAAAATTATGAATTTGTTGCTTTCAAAAGTGCCTCTTGGCAATGCTTGAAGCTGATAACCTTCTTGCATAAAGTCAATCAAATGCATCCACTTCCTACTAATTTAAATCAAAACTGGTGTTTCCCTAGCTGAATTGAGAGATTAACCCAGCTGCTTGCCTATTTATTCCCCAGGCTTGTTGTGGAGCTCATCACTGGTGGAAGTTATGCAGTCCATCAAGCTCCAGAAAGTTTCCCTTTTGAGCAGCACTGTTGGTCCATGTTTGTCCGGTAGCCTCTGGTAAGGGTGGAGTTGGATGTGCCATTCTAGGAGCAGATGTGAATTGCACCTTCAAGCAAGCTGACTTAGCGTGTGCCAGCATGAGCTGTTAGTGGCTTCGTCCTGGAACACGAGGGGAATTCTTGTGAGCTGGGAATGGCAGGGAGGAGCTGCCCTGCTTGTTTCTTGGCTCTTCATGCTGGTTTTAGTTTTTGGGAGAATTACACAGTTCAGATGTTCAGTGTCCACTGTGTGGACGCCAACCTGTGCAACCTGGTCTAGGGAGCCTGCTTTGGCAGAGGGTTGGACTTGATGATGTCTAGAGGTCCCCTCCAGTCCCTGTGGTTCTGAGATTCTGGCCCTGCAGACTGGCTCTCATGTGCCCTCTGAGGTTTCTGAACTTGTTGGATGTTTGCAGGTATTCACCACAGCTGCAGCTGTGTTTTTCCTGGAGTTCATCCTCAGTCAATCCAGGGCCACTGCTGTGGCTTTTTGCCACAGAATCCTACCCACAAGACCAGCTCTCTGAAGTTGGTGTCTGGATCTCTTTGCAAATGGTGTATGGCCAATAAGCAGTGCTGGACGTGGCACTGTTGTACTGGGTTTGTTAAATGAACCTCCTTTTTACTGTGATGCAAATTCCATATTGCACAACTGCACTGTTAATTTTAGCATAGCACCCAAGTGTGCATTGTATTCATTTTTAATGACCATTCTATATAAACTGTATTACATTGTTGATTGATAATTAAAGAGAATTATATCTGTACCCAATGTACATTTTAAAAACTGTTATATAGTGTTAAAATGTAATATTTAGATCAATGCCTCTTATGGATTTTTGTAGATTTTCTACTCACTGAGGCATGCAGTCAATACCTAATTTCTCTGGAGATATACTGCGCTTAACATATTGAGTTTTTTTTTAAACACTCCAGTCCTGTGCATTGAGTGCATAAGACCAGTTTTAATTTGCTGTCGTTGATGAGCGCAAGACTCTGAACCATCTCTGCTGAATTCCCTCCAGCTTGTGTTTTTTGCCGTGGATTTCGAGGTAACTCTCCCTTTTAACCAATGTTGCATGGTGGTTTTGCCATCTCATTGAGCAGTGACTACCAGCACCCCTGCAGGACTGATCCCTGCACCTGAAAGACAGCAGTAAGGCTAAGCAGAGCATCTGATGGAGTTTGCCTCAGTAAAGGCTGCTTTGTTAGTCCTGTGCTGGGCTCCCCTTGGTGCCACATTTTAGCCAGCTCTTTTTACCCTTCCCACTGGGTTACTGCAGCCTGGCTCCTCACAGTCCATCCTGATGTTCACATGCAGTGTTTGTACAGGGCACGCAGTGTTGGGCTGATTGTAGAGACAGCTCTGCAGTTCTTGTTCTTGTTTTCCCCGTGGATCTGACAGACTGTTGCTGTTTGATATTAAAAACATAGCTTGGTGCTTGTCCATTTTCCCTTTTCTGTTACATGCAAGGGTTGACTTGAATATCTGCAGGGTTCATTTTGTGAGGAGGGATGTGCAGGAATATAAACACCTGCGCCTGGAAAAAAATTCCTTCTGAGCCTGCATGGCTTCTAGAGAACTTCAGCTCTAAATGGCTTTGGATCAAGAGGTTTATCTGGCATCTGTCCATGTATAGTAAGGAGTCAGAGGGACTGCATTTTTTGTCAGTAACATGAATTATTGATTTGCTGCACTTTGGTGCGTGCCTCCCAAAGACTGTGCAGGACTGTAAATCTAAGAATGAAAAGAAAATATAACTGATAAAAAATAGGTGGAACTTTGCAGCGTGAAATAAATAAAATGATGTTTTAGTTTCTGAATATTGGATTGGAAATGTGTCCACAGTAGAAGAGGGAGCAGAAGGTCACGGTAAGCACAGGCAGAGTCAGGCTTTAGAAGGAGAAGAAGGAAGATTGAATAGGTTTTTAAAACCACCTCCGTGAGCTTATTCTGTCCTGCCAGGACAGTCAGAAGTGGCAAAAAGAAGATGTTGAACATCACCATTTTCCAGCACAGCTGATGAGTGTGGCTTGGAATTAGAGGTTTTCTTTAATTTTGGTTTCTCATGCTTTACACCAGGAATTTAAACAGCTAGTGACTCTCACAACTGCTTGTCAGCCCTTTGTCTATGTGGTTTTTTAATTTATTTTTACAGAGGAGTAAAGCTTCTTGTTTCCATGTGTTCTGCTTGCTGCAATCCAGGACCTTTCACTTCCAACCTGGCACCTGTATCTCTTGCCACCACCGTTTTATCTCCCACTCAGAGCTCATTGTGAACTTCCCTTGCTTTATCTTCTGCTCCCTCTTCTGCTGTAGACATATTTGCAATCCAGTCCCCCTACCTTTCTGTTACTTAAATTTCCCCCCCCACCACCAAGTCAGGACACTTCAGCACATCCCATCTCACCAATCCTGGTTTGTATTCCCTCGCTGTCTACGAGGATCACAGTTTGGGAATATCTGGCCCGCAGGACCTGCTAGCTGTCAGTGCGCTCAGGCGTGGCAGGACAGAACAGCAGTGTCGCTGCTTTTGTGGCTCCTGAGGTGAGTGATGTGGCCTCTGTGCAGAGGTTGCATCCAGTGGCTTGTGGAGGCAGCTGGCCAGCTGTGGCCGTGCCTTTGGGAGGATGTGAGCCCTCAGCACTGGGGCTGATGTTGCCACTTCACCCACCTGTGGTGAGCCGAGTGCTGGGAGTCCCTGCCGTGCCTGCGTTCCGTGCCTCTCAGCCCTACAACTGCATAGCTGTGGGATTCGAGTTTGGAGACCAGAGCTGGCATAGGATGAGTTGCTTATTGCCATTGCCCAGGTTGAGTCATCTGGAAGAGGTTCCAATTGTAGCAACACAGTGTTTGCACTGGATCTGTTTTGCTTTGTGGTAATTATCAGCGACTGTTTCTGCAAAGCACCAAATTAACTGTGCAGAACCAGGCACGTGGGAAGCAGAGACTGCCCCAGCCCCTGCTGGCAGCTGTCCTGCCCGAGGCTGGCTAACTCTGTGTAGATGGCCTGCAAGCACTGCGATTCATTTCACTTTTTGGCTTAGCTGTGTTTACCTATCCTGTTTCCTGTAGCCATCCGTTCGATTTTTCGCTCAACTTAAAGAACAGAACAAAACAAAAAAAACCCACTTTTATTTCACTTATTAAAATACAGTAATGATACATTTCTACCATAATAATATTTCTCCATAGTCGTGTTAACTTTCCTTTTCTTTATGGACTTTGGGATTAATGGCTGTGGTATGAGTTATATTTGTTTGGGATTTAATATGGCTGTGATGCCAATGAGAATGGGAGGTTCCAGTTCACGTAGACACAGGATGAGCAGCTAAAATGATCTTTGTTATGAAAAGCTTCCAATTTAAAGAAAAGCTAGTGGCAAAATTGTAATGCAACAGTGCTAATTAAAAATAATAGAAAAACATTTCATTTATTGCTCATTAGCCTCCCGGATTCTTACCAAAGGCCTGAGAAAGTTAGCTGAATAAGGGCCATAGAGGAAAACTCCCGTTTTCACATGGTTTGAAGATGAGTTTCTCAGAAGTAGTGTGGCATCGAGAGCTCAGTGTGGTATCGTGCATGTTCTATTTTGAAATAGATATCTGAATTTATATTAGGGCTCAGCTGCCAAATCCAGTATACAAAGATGCATGGTATATTTCCTTCTCAGGGTGAATTGCTTCAGTTACTTTATTCTGAGTTATTGTTCAACCCTATGGCTGCAAGTTGAGTATATGTTTGTAGTGCATATAAAACTTCTTGTGGCCTGACTCTGATTTCACTGACATGGCTGTTAATTCACTAACTTCAGTGGAGTTAGTCCTGATTTATTTGGCAGAAGTGAGGACAGAATCGGGCCTTAAATCTTCAAATAAAAAAGCTAAACTATAAAAATACGGTGAAATAAAATACTGCCAACACATTCTCATTAGATAGCATTTCACATGAGACTAAAATAGTAAGAGAAAATCCTGGTTAATAGAAGAAAAAGAAATCAAATATCTATTCAGAAAGGAGAAAGAATTATGAATTTGTAGTCTACAGAAAAATAAGAGAATTCAATGTAAGTATTGCTTTGAATATATATATCTGCAACAGTGACAACTTATCAAGCAGAATTGTTGTGTTTCTGCCTGGCAATCACATTTAAAATGAAGCTGGATTGACTTCTGGGCTGATGTTTGTCAAGAATTTGTTTAATCCCCAGTTCGGTAGCAAATTTACTTTTCAAGTAAGCTTATAGTTAATATTTTTTTATTAGTGCTTTATTTGGGTGAAAATCTAATTATTCCATTGATCGTAGATCATCATAACTCATTTCAGATTAGTTACTTGAATATGTTTTTTACTGGGATCAAAACGATGTCAAATTTGAGGAAGTTAGCATCTCTGGTGCTGAGCTGAGAAGGGAGCAGAGAGAAAGAACTAGCTGACCAGGCAAGTAGTCACATGTTGACATTTTCACGTGGCTCTATGAAAAACACATGTAGAAGTCTTTTAGCAGTAACACTTGCAGTGACCTGAGAGATAAAGTGATGTGGGGATTTACCATCTCCCTGTCAAACATTTCCCCTCCTACTTCTAGTGATGTGCGGCTCAGTTACGTGGGCCTGTTTTCCTTTCCAGCTGTCTGCTGTGGCTTTAGGAATGCATGAAGGTCTTCCCTGCGCCCATCTCCTGTCAGTGCTGGCTTTGCTGTAGTGCCAGTCTGGGAAAGGCTGAAAGATCCAAGTGTGAGCAGCAGGTAGCTGAGCACAGCAAGCTACGTTCACCAGGGAGCGTTTAGTCTGAAGACCACTAATCTTAGGTTAGCTCCTGAAATCTCACTGACTTAGCGTTGTTTACAGATTGGTATCAATTAGTTCCTCATGTGGAAAAAAGTGTCCTGTTGTAATTCTGATGTTTTTTTTCACTAAAGGCCACTTTATGTCGCCTGTGTTACACGAGCAGGGGCCAGAGAAGCGTTGTGTGAAGACTAGAGGATCTGCAGTGGGAAGGTTTATATGGTTATAATCTGGAATTGCCATAATGGAAAAAGGAGTTGTGAACACATGTGTATGAATGGAATTGTTCCACGGTTAACAGGAGATTTATGGCAGAAGAAATCACTACAGAACAGCAAGTGGTAGAGATTGTGTTTTTATTTTAATACGAGAGCCAAGTCTTGCATTAGGACACTGTTGAATTTAGTGTAGAAAATAAACGACCCCCGAGGGACAGCGTAGTGTTGTGTTAGATTGAAGAGCCTTTAATAACCCATAGTCTAATAGCAGTTAAGATAGAGAACACATAAGAAGTTATCTTCTGCTTTTACAATAATGTGAGCACGGTAACAAGAAACAGTTATGATGTGTTGGCATCGTAGCTTTTAGCAGATGACTTTTTAAATTAAAAGATAAGTTTGCAGAGTGACTTTCTGGAATTTAATGAAGGCCCATAAAATATGACATCTGTTTACAACAGGATTAGCAGCACCGTGCTCAACTTCCACTCTGTACTCCAGACAAGATGCATCAAACAAATCTGAAATCTTCTTTCATTCGTGCTAGGTTCAAACTCATTTTGGAAAAGCATAAATTGAACTTCTGCATCTGTCTTTAATCTTGATTAACAGGTTTTGCAGGTTCCACTTTGTTGTCTTGTCTTGGCAAACTATAGGCTGTAAATGTGCACAAATACATAGAGCAACAATTCCTGCTTGTTCAGTTTTCTTGAACTTAGTTTTCTTTGGCTAGCAATAAGCAACAGCAAATGGGTTATGCTGCTATTTCCCCTTGGAAAAGTCAATCTATTGATTACCTTCAGTTACCTGTTTTTCTGCATGGGAGATACCTGGGGACAGGTTTAGTTTTGGACTGAATTATATCTACTGTGTTTACATTCTGTAGTTAGTAGATCCGTTTGGGTTGTGCAGGATGAGAGTAAATTCTTCCTGAAATAATTTCCTTTGTGGAAACAGTGGTGGGAAATTTACACAGGACTTGATAAGCAGCAAGTAGTGTGTTAGCCTGAGCCATGGCTCTCCTCTACACGAACTGTTGATGGCACTTGCAGACCACTTGGGTGTGCAAATGTACACTAGATGGCAGTTTTGCCATATCTTCCGAGCACCAGAAGCTCTGTAGGAGAACAGGAAAGGCCATCAGTGTTTAGTCTGCGCTCACAGGGTCCCTGCATGACCAATGTGGACCCCATGGACTTCCTGCAACATGTGTTAGCAATTTAGCAGCAGACATTTATTTCTTTGTTTTACTGCTTGGCTCTTTGAGAAAGTGTTGGTACTCAGTTATGGGCTGTCTGGATCATGTCAGAGGCCATGGGGATCAAGTCCATGTGACAGGCCAGACTGAGGAAGGATGAAGTTGGAGGAGGTGAGGAAAGTGACCCTTACTTCAGCAGTAACAAGTCACTGCCTGTCTGTGGACTGTGGCCAAAAGCCTGGGTGTTTTAGGTCTAATGCAGCTGAACAAACAAAACACTTTGCCCATTTGGCTTTTTCATATTTCATCTACAGTACTTCGCTCAAAGTCTTTTCTATTTCTAAGAAGAGGTTCTTATTCTTTATCTTTTTTCTCCTTCACCTTTTTTTCTCCCCCCCCCCACATTCTGTTTTAGCCCCGTCCAGACGAGGTGACCTTGAAATCCTTGGCTACTGCATGCTGCAATGGTTATGTGGGAAACTGCCGTGGGAGCACAACCTGAAGGACCCCGTAGCTGTCCAGGCTGCAAAGACAAAGTAAAAACAAAACAATACGCACATACACACGTCAACATCCTTATCACTTAGCAAAGTCAGTCTGCAAGGACAGCCACACGTCCTGTAGGGAATCACCTTACGAGAAAGCAAGACCGATTTTCCTTAATAGAGAGATGCTAGAAGCAGTTAATGACGTGAACTTTCCCTAATTGTTATGGATGTGTGTGGAGATGCCATAAACTCAGCTGCACAGTCTGGTCGTTTTGTCTGCTATGTATTTTTTCAGTACTCCTTCCAAAGCAAACACTTGTGCACGAGCACGTGCCTCAGTGCACATGTAGAAGGATGTTAAAGATTTCCACTATGGTTTGTGGGGGCTTTGTAGAGACGATGGTACAAAAGTCTCTTGGAAGTTGTCTTTCACATTTGCATTCCAGGTATTTAACTTTCCATTTGATACCTATTTTTTTAGCCGTTTGATGTAGGTTTTTAAATTTATACAAGCCTACTGCTGGTACGTTTAAATAGCAGCATACTAAGTAACTTGTGTAAAATCTTTTCTTTTTCCCGGCATGACTCATTAGAGCTTACTAAAGCAACAGAGTGTATTAGTGTTTTCTTTCACTGTTTTCACAGTTGGGACTTTAGAGAGTTAATTGCATGTGGTACAGCGTTGCCTGCAGAAGGCTGTACAGAAGAGCATTTATCCATAAATGTAACATCACAATTGGAGGAGGCAGCAAACTTTTAAGTAGGGCAAGTCACAACAGAGGTACACAATGGGGATAGCTGATCCACAGAAATCAATCTGCAAATTCAGTGTGGCATCGGCTCTCAGCAGAGAAAAAGGTTAGCCTGCAGACTGTGGATAATACAGATTGCATCTGTAAATGTTGACATCGTATGTTATGTTTAATATTTCTCCTTTAGAACCTCTGATCATTACACAACCCCCTGCAAGGTAACGCTTACACAATTCAATGTTAAATCAATTTAATCAATCAAGTTGCTTCGCTAATTCTTCCCTTGCGATTAACCCTTAATTCTTCCCTTGCAACTGCTAGGATTTTCAGGATGCCAAGCAAACAGATGCTTAGGAGGAAACGCACAGAAAATGATAGATTAGATTAGCAGCGATATCCTCCCAGCCTAATTAATTAAGCACCTTGCTATCAAGTAATGTTCCTTTACTTTAACGTACCTTGTTTTTCAGTGCCTGAACTATTTCCAAAGGCCAGAAACAGTCATCAGCATACGTGTGTGCACTCAGTAGCATATCTGTCACTAAGTACATTAGCAGCCCAGGCAGATCGCTTCTGGGCGCACCAGTCTCTTGCTGTGAGGAAAAAGGGCCAGGCCTGCAAGGTGGGATGCAGCTGAGAAGCAGGAGTCAGAGCAGGACTCAATTCTGTTGTTTGTGGATGGTATCAGCCTTCCCTTCCAGGTTCTTAAGCCTCTTCTACCAGAGACGCTGGGTCAGTGAGGTCACTGTGCCAAACCTGTGGGCTTCGCTAAGGGCTGCTGGTATACTTGAGCTCAGGAATCTTCGTGCTATAATTGGAGTGGGGTCCCTGTCTGAATCGGAATTTAAGTTAAACTGAAGGAAAATAAACACATTTAAATGTTTCGTTCCTCCAAAGCAGTCGTACCTTTTGATATTAGAGAACAGCTCCTGGTGAGACCAAGGGTCCATCTGGCCTTGTATCCTGTTTTGGAGGACAGTCAGGAGAAAGAAGTATTAAGAAGAATAAAAAAGGGATTAAAATACTCTTTTATTTACTGCATTATTTTTTGAACATTACAGATTACCTGTATTTATTAACTAGGGAAATGAGGTGACTGTAGCATGGAGATGTGCACTGCAAGTAGCTATATGTTAAATAACCCTCCTCCACTTTCTGTTACAGAATGCAAAGCCCACATAGGTAGCTTTGCAGGGATAGGTAGTTTCACAAGCCTGAACTTCAAGGTATCCCTATTACCACAAAGCTGAGGGCTTAGAGCAAGGCACGCTTGGTCATCACATTTCTCCTGCTGGCAGAACTTGCCTGAAGTTAGGGTCTCAGTGAAGCTGCTGCATAGCAAACTGATTCTAAGTGACTGGGTAACTAGACTGTGGCATTGGAGGATATTTTCTAAGCACCCCAATTCTACCCATTTGAGAACATATCTCGTTCCTGGTCGGTGGAACTTTGTGACTCCTTTAAACAAAACAAAGGATCCTTTGACAGCGTTAACAACACAGCTAAAGTTCACTCAGGAAAGGGGAGCTGGTGCATCTGCAGGCTCCTGCAAGTGCCAAGCAATGGGGTTTCCTGCCTGCTCAGAGATGAGAGCTGGTGATGCGTCACCCCATTCTAAGGTATGATTTATTCTGAACTCTGGTTTTCTTGGTTACTTCTGGTGTTGGATAGACAGAAAGTACATCTGTGCCCTTGCCCTTTTTTTATTTTTTACCTGCACAGGACTCAGTGCTGCTCCACCTCCCTCCCTGTCCCTGTCATCTCTGCCACGCCTGCTTGTAATTTTGACAGCCATCACACAGCTGTCTGTGAGCTGTATGGCAGAAAGAACCGGATGTTAAAGGCAAATAAGGGCTGCAAATTTTCCAAACACAAATATTAATCACTAAGCTGAAATCAGAACGAGTTCAAAGGATTTTTTTTCTCTTTCTAGAAAGCTTAAAATACCTGCAAAGAAAAACTTAGAAGTACAGTCTTAGCTGTAAACCTGGTCCTGCTGAAATCAGCAGCCTCCAAAGAGTTAAAAATACAGCTGGAAAGGGGAGATCTTGTTTTAAAAGCAGTGCTGTGAATCATAAGCTATCCTGGAGGTCCACTCCCTTTGGAATTGAGACTTGCTGTCTACCTAAAATCCCAAATGAAGAATCACCTGCTCCAAAACTGCATTAAATTGTTGTGCTCTCATGTTGTTTCAGACTTATGGATGAGCTCCCACATTCGGTGATGGAATGGAATTCTTCTGGAAGCAGCTGTAGTAAGTGTGCTCACAGTGTGTACCACGTAGCTCTTCGGTCTGTTACAGAAAAGATGTCTTTATTTGGGGAAGCAGGAGAAAAAAAATAATGACACAAATGTAGGCAACTCTTCAATTTAAAATATTCAGGTTAATTGCCAAACGTGGACACCTTCAGGCAGATGCAGTTGTGAGGCCTGAGTCCATGCAGTTACCAGTCTTAGGACAAACCAAGAATATCCGAGTCAGTGCCACCTGAACTTTCCTGACATGTCTCACAACTGCATCATGTCTAGAAATCAAACCTGGCTCTCATTGCTCCCTTCCTTTTTTGTCCCCATGCTTCTCTGATATCCCGTCCACATCCTCCTTGTCTTCCCTAAACTTCCCTCGCTGTTCTGTCTCCCTTTTTACTTGCTGAGTTACGTTCTGAGAAGATGGCTGTGACTTCTTTGCTGCACGTGGAACGGATCAGGGGGGAGGTTTCCATTGGCAGCAGCTTTTTATAAGGTTTGGCTCTTTCTCCTGCCAGATGTAGGAGCACAGGTTTGGTGGTGGTAATGTGCAGTAAAAGCTGAGGGACAGGGGATTAATAAAGAAATCTCTACAGTGCTCAGAGATACGCTCTGTATTAAATAGGGTATTAAGATAGCAAATAGTACAAAATATATGTAATTCAGGAATGGATGCATTCAGGGCAGTTTCCCTTTATCCTATTTGTGTAAAATTTGGCACTGGTGGAACCTCTCTGAATGCGTATCTGTCCAGCATAATAATTCACCCTGCAATATCTGTGTTTAGCTGATAACAGGGTAGTTACATAATACTCATTGTGAGATTATATGTCAGACTCATTAATTTAGGGTGTAATTTAATTTAACTAATATTTCTGACTTCAGTGGAATTGGATCATGCCCTTCATGTACAAGCTTAAGCTTAAAGCATTTTTATCTTGAAGGCTTGTTTACTGCAAGGGCAGAAACTAATTTCTGGATGCTGTTGGATGCTGGTCACTCTGCAGTGCACAGCTCCTGATGCTTCATGATACTCGGCGATTAGGAATACCTAGTGCTTTTATTGCAGGAACTTCTGATGCTGCTTTTGTGCCTTGTGCCATGAGCAAGCACTAAGTGGGCAATGCAGGTGTGGAGGGCTAAAGTTTGAACCCCCGCGAGCAGTAGAACAAAAATCTGAATCTCATCTGTGATGCATGATACAGCGGCGCAAGGGATTTCACCATAGGCAATCCAGGCTGTTTAAGAAGGAGTGGCTATCTTAGGAATAGGATAACTGCCACAGGAGGTTTATAGCTCAGCATTTGGGGTTTGAAAAGCAAATGAACGCACAGTTCATCCTGTCATCTCCCTCCTTTGCTGAAATACAGAGGTAGCGCAGGGAAAACGTCGCGCTTCCCACGAAAGGCAGCTTCTGTTTTTATTTATTCCTTTATTTTCATAATATCTGCATCTGAATGATTGGGATGCAGGACATGTTACATAAAGTGCATTCACAATCTACATACAGATTCAGCAAGTTTTTGCTTCTGGGATTTCACTGGCTGCTAATGTCTGGTGTGGCACTTCAGTTTTAGGATGCACTTGGGCTGTCAACTGAAAGAAAAGTTTGATCCACCCCTGTCTGTTTGCCCTAAGAGCATTATTTTTGCCCGTTCACTGGTTATCTTGTTTTTAGAACCACTCGAAAGTGACTGCAAAATAATGCTGCTGTTAGACTGTATTATGTGTAATCCCAAAGTCAACGTTTGTCAAAGTATTAGAAAACAAAATTTTGTCATTCACCTCAGCATTCTAAGGATATCTCTATAGATTAAAATAGAACTGTTGAGAATAGTTAATATTTAAAGTCATGTTATGGTCCTTCAAATATAAAATACTTCTGTTCTATGGAGAAGTATCCAAGGTTTGTCAGTAGAGTTGATTAATTATTGTACTTGGCTAACTGACAGTACCACAAATTACTGCATCTGCAGAACAAGACGCAGTGCTTAAGGGTGAGCTTGTTTATCCAAGTCTATCTTTTCCTTCCTCATCTCCAAAAGACAAGATACTGTCAGCTCTGTTTTGAGCCTTGTCTTCAGCTGAAATTTTGTCATCTTGTTTGGCACTATTGGGTTGGCACCCACTTTGGAATTAAACGCTTTCTGAAGATCTAGGGCTACACCAAGTGAAATTTGCATCTGAAATACCTTCCACAGGTGAACTATCCAAGTTTTTGGTGTGTGTTTATGGCTTAGCTTACGATGAAAAGCCAAAGTACCAAGAGCTTAAGAAAATCTTGCTGGATGGACTGAAGAGGAGCGGAATTCCCTATGATGGCCCTCTGGAATTTTCCACTGCAGGATGCGCACAAAATCACTGTGCTGCTAAAGCATCAAAAGTAAGTAAGAGAGTTTGGGAATTCTTTCTGAAATCTCCTGCTTAATTGTTGCCTTTTATTTTGTAAAAGAGGAAGCAGTTTAAGATGGCAAAATGGGACTGACACAGCAGTTCTTTTAGCCTTAAATACACCGTGTTTGTTAATTCCTGTTTCCCCTGGCTTTGCTAAAAAGTGGGATGTCAACCCTGAAGGAGGAAGAACTGTCATGAGTCCTTTTGACCTGCAGCCTCTCACTTCAAAGCAGTAGGTCTGCAGAGAACGATTTACTTTCAGGGTAATGGGGAAGTCGAGGACTTTGTTCACCAACATCTTGAAGACAAGCCTGGATGCCAGGTTTTTCCTTCTTTCCAGATTAAAAGCATAGCTACCTTTATAAGTGAAAGCATTTAATTCATTTTCTTGCTTTCCAACTGCTCTTTGTCATTTGCCTTTATACTCCTGCAGCCACTAATATGGAGGAGGCATTATTCTGGGATTTAACTGTTATTGGTATGCAGTGATGCACTGACACGGAGTTGAGAAACTGGCAGCTAATAGTGTTATGTTTGCCTTTTGTACTGGTAAGTCTGAAACGATACGGTTAATAAAACCTTGTTTTAATAAGTGGAAATTGAGGTAATTAGCGGTCTTACTGGACGTGCTGTGAAATGTCACTCCCAGCATACCTCTGCCTTGAAACTACCCGTATGCAGAAGCCCTGTTTCTGCCTGTGATGTGTGTGCAATAAGGCAGGGTCAGGGTACCATTCATTTTTAATATTTCTGGTGAACTTTGGACCAGCACAAGCGTACGTGAGCCAAGAATGCAGGATGCAAACTAATGTGACTGATAGGCTGCTAGATGAATGGTGATTCAAGTATCAGTGCACAGATGGTTCTGATTTGCTGAGTTTTGTAGCTGCTGCAACTGAAGACATAAAATATCCTTCTAGTCATAAATTAGCTCTTTGGAAGCAAAACCTTGGCACCAGAGCTTTACAACCTTCAATTAGTTGGGAAAGAAGTATTTGAATGACTGTGGTATTGACATCTGTAGGCCTGCATAGTAATCATTCCTAATAGAAGAGAATATCTGTTTGAGGGGGTTTTGCATGGCTAATTAACCACCAGTGAGAATATGTAATTTTTTCATGATCTCCTGATTGTCACCTTTCTCTCATGGTACAATTACATTTTATTGTAGCTAGTGCCTCACAAACCAATTGTCAGCACTATTTACGTATTACGGAAGGCAGGACGAAAGTTCATGTTTAATAAAAAGGCACTGAGTTTTGATCCTGGTAATTACACATACTTATTTTAGCAGTTTTATTGACTTTTCTGGTTTTAGCACTTTTAACAAAACCAAAAGCTGTGTCAGTGACAGAGTTTTCCTTGCTGACTGTGACTGCGTTGTCCTCACTAACTCGAGGCCACTTTTCTCCTCCAGTCTGTAGCATTCTCTGAACTTCACAGCTACCTGGCAGCTCACTTAACTAATCTCCAGCTGATCCGGTTGGGTCTCTGGTTCTCACATCTTACATTTCTTAGAGCAGGACACCAAACAGCTGATCTGTATCTCGTTGCCTGGCCTAAGACTTGTGCAATGTGGTGTCAGAAAAGGTAAAAACTCTGGACTGTGGAAGTCACTGCAGCACCTGCTGTTTGTGAATGCTTAAGGGCCACGTGATTACGAGTAGAGAGGGCAGACAACTGAACCTTCTCTGGTTTTACTGCTGTTCTTAGACAATGCAGTGTTCAGGCTGAGGGCCTGCTGCACTTTGGTGCTGGAGCCCCAGCAGCACGGTGGCAGGCAGGCACTTACTTCCCCTTTGCAGCTCCTCATGCTCACTCTGACTCCCTCCATTCACACCTCTGCATTCTCTTCTTACCTTCCCTTTTTTCTCCATCTACTTCTCCCATTAAACACGCAATCTAAAGATAGAGGGAGCCACTACAAACAGGTCTGATTCCTCACTTCTGAGAAGCGGAAACTGAATCCAGCTGCTCTGTCTGCATCTACCTGCAGTAGTTTTGTACAGGAAAGAGGTGAACTTGGGTTAATTCCCATCTGAAGGCCAGTAAACACCCAGCGCTGCCACTGAGGAGGTCTTGTAACAAGAGCTGCCCTCGAAGATGATGTGAAAAGAAATTCCTGTAGAATTTGAATTTTAAGGTTCAGCTCCCTGTATTGCGCATTAATTCAGTCTTGAGATGACACTAAAAGTGTAACAGTGGCTACACCCACGTTCTTTGTTTCAGTTGCACATTGAACAGATGATATAACATTAATTAGGTTAATTCTCAAATTTGTTTACAACAGTTTTTGGCACTGGATAAATATTCTCAGCTTTCTCACCTCCACTGAAAATGCTAGAATTAGGGCCAAATGAAGTATGTAAGGCCAGCTGACTACTTGCTAGATGTTGTAAGCTTCATGTTGGAAAATGATTTCATTAATACCAACTTGTCATGTCGTTGGTACGGAATATTGTAATTTTCAGGCATGCAACAGCTATTTCCCTGAGTGCTGTAAGTCCTGTATTGAACGTGATTTGGTTTGAAGTACGTGTTCGTTGTGAAGGCAGCAGACGTAGCTGTCAGCAGGATTAGCAGCTCCTGCATGATGCACTGTGGTGCTGTGATGCAGAGAAAACAGCTTGGACCTCCAAACTGAGAGAAGTGTCAGGGTGGCACTGAGCCTTGCTTACATAATGAGGTTTCTCAAGGCTATTGACAGCATTATGTCCTGAGGTAGAGTGCTTGAAACTGGCTTCAGTTATTCAGGACAAATACACCTTTATGTTTCTAAGCCATGATTTCCTCAGATCTGTAGATCTGTTCTTTAAAGGTGTTCTGGATTAAACTATAGGAAGTGCTTACTGGCACTTCCAACAGTGTTTAGCTTGTGCAATTCCTATCTTCTACATGTATTTAGTTTGCAGCATGCAAAAGAAGCATATTACTTCTTTTCTAGCTTCTATATTGAGACACAGCTGCTGCACATAGGACCATATGCAAACATTGCAGTTACAGAGTTATTAGGGTGCCAGAAGTACCAAAGGCATGTGGCATACAGCCTGTGTTTTGGCTACGTTTGTCTTCCAAGTTAAAAAAGCCAAAAACAGACATCATTTGATACGTAGTGCTTAGATTAGCACTAGGAAAAACTTGTATTAACTGAGTGCAGCTATTTACCATGTCATCCCAACGACATTCTTCTAAAAGACTTCACTTTTTAAACTCCATTGCCTGAGTTGGAAGGGTTCCTATCTTTCAGTTGTCCATCTCACTCACTGCACCGGTATGAAATGCTCTCAGCTCTACTTAATGATACAGACAGTGACTTAGTGGCCTTATTCCCAATAAAGGTGATTAATAAATGTCTTGAAAGGTGTAACTCAGGTATAGTTTGTAGCATACTTCCCAAATACGGCATAGCTCTAACTTTATACTGCTTGAAAATGGCATTTATTGGTAATTAAACTGCTGAAAAGAATTATTTGGAAGGACTAAAGCTTACTCTCATTCTTGTTTTCTCAACACTGAAGCTAAATTTTTTTCTTTTTAAAGTACTGAGGCATTTTTTCCTATACAAAACTGCTGACTGTTCATCAACAGGCTCGCTTACCAAAGCCTATGCCAAAACCAGCTCAACAGAAGCAAGAAAAGATGGAAAGTGAGGAAAACATCTGTCAAAACAAGGCCAGGACGCGAGCAAGAGGCAGACTGCTCCAAGATGAAGAGAAGCCAAGTAACTTGCACCGGACGATTCCCCAAACAGAGCCTCAGCAGGTGAGGATTTGGCACTGCAGTAACGCATGGTGTCTCCTGGGAGGTCACTCTCTTAGCTTGCTGGTCAGCTTATGGGAAGGGCCAAGAGAAGAAGAGCGCTTGAAAAAAGTCAAGCACTGAGTCATGAGCACCAGAAGTGGGCAGATGCTTATTGGCTTGTGTTATGGGGAGCTTGCAGCTTTGTGTGTTGTGCCCAGGTAAGAAGAGCAAAGTAGGCACACTGCCTGTCTCAAACCTGGCAGGTACAGTTCTGGAATAGCACCTCTAATTGGGAAGCCTGCTGGTTTTTCTTCAGCATTCAGAATTACTGTACGTCAACAGGTTCACTTACCAAAGCCTTCAGCAAACCCAGTGAGACACAGGCAGAAGGTGAAAGAGGATGCCTCTAAGTACCCAAGCAGGCCCCAGGCTCAGATAACGCACAGGAAATGCCATGCTGAAGAGAAGCCAATGACACTGAACAGCACCATGCAGGAGACTGACCCACAGAAGGTGAGGATTTTGCTGTTAACTTAGAGCAGGCACGGCACGCAGGGAAAGAAGGATGAGCTTTGCAAAAACTGAGTGGCAGAAAAACTAACAGCAGTACAAAAACTCAAACCTAACACAATCACTGGAAGCTTTGCATATGGTTTCATACAGCTCCAAATTAACATTTGTTGTATATAGTTTGGTAGTAAAGCAGTGTCCCAGCGTGCTCCCCAACAGATACAAGCGCTGAGAAAAAAAACAGTCATCTCCTTGTGGCCCTAATTGGTGTTTTTTGGTAGAAGCTAACAACACTCTTCATAGAGTTCTTAAATTCCGACTCCTTAATCTGAGGATTTGAGAAATTAACTAATTAATCTCACTTAATGGTAGCTACTACATAAAAGGGTTGAATGAGTGTGTTCTGTCTTAGTCTTCAACCCTCCGTTTCTACAGAAAGAAGAAAGCAGATCGAGGTTTTACTAACATTCCAACTTAGTAAATATCCTCTGTCCTTGAACAAATTCAGCCCTGTTGATCTCCTTCACATAGAAGAACAACATGAGGACACTTTTGAATAAGCACGAAAATGCAGCTTTATTATTAATCCAAAATTATTTGCTTCTGGCAGTCTGCTGATCACTGCCTGGAGACTCCAGTACAAGCTAGGAGAGAGAAGCAGAAAAAGCACAGCGGTACCTGAGAGCATCAGGCAGGAAAGTGGTGAGCAGAACAATGTTTGGAGACCTCTTGGCTGGTAGCAAAGCAGTCAGACTCTGGAGGGTCTCTGGATTTCTGACACAGTGAAACTTTTCTCTGAAGACATGGGGTGCGACTTCCTAATCCTCAGATGGACAAGTTAAAAAATACTAGCAAATAAAAACAAGTAGTGCCCACCCAATCTCTGTTCCTCCTGTGTGTTTTGTATGAAGGCAGCAACTTTCACTTGTTAAAAAAGCAGCAGATATGGAAGGAGAAACACTCAGTTTTCCATCATGGCATGGGGAGGGGGTAAAAGAAACCACTGGTATCCTCATAACATCCCCTGCTCACCTACACAACTGGACTGTGGATCTTCACATGGGAGATTTGCTTTCCCTCCTCTTTGAGGGAAGAAAGAAGTACATTTTAAATAACTGGAACTGAGCACCAGTCTGATATTTGGATTGTGTGTTTGTTTTGATTTAACCACTCTAAAAGAGAAGCCACTGTTGCAGTATAATAGTGCTGCATCTATATGGAATGGTTGTGTAGCTCTCACTGAACTTTGTGCACTAAAGTTAAAACGCATGTCAGATAACAACTTGAATATTCAAGGGAGGAACTGGAAATGGGGGAAAAAAAGGCAGGATGGCCTTAGTTTTGTACTGCAGACTTCCTTTCAATTTCTTCCCTGTAATCGAGGAGGTTGGTGCAAAAAGCTGCGTTTCATAGCAGTGAGGTTATGAAACTTCCAAAGGATGGTTCATGTACCAGGCTGGGGGAGGGGGAAAGCCGTGGCTAATTCAGGAACCAGAGTGATGAGAGTCTGTCTGTCAAGGGTTCTCCAGAGAGCAATTCCAAACCCTTCAGTCAGGCAGCTGCCTGGAGCAGCTAACTGCAGGCACCCCACTCCAACTGCAGCGCTCAGAGCCGGCGTGCTGCTGCTGTTCATAGGCATAGATGATGCAGTTAAAGGCCTGAGTACGGAGCTCGGAGGAGAAGTTCTGTCTCCATGGTTTATCTTCTAAGAGAAGCACGTTCAGAAAAACATCATATGGCTGGGACAATGACAAAGGGAGAAGAAAGAAGTGGGTCTGCTTTGTGTGATACTGCTAGGAGCTGTTAGATACAAACAAAAAGGAGAAACAGTTCTGTGTCACAAGGGGAGCGCTGGAGTGAGAGGAGGACAAAAAGAGTAGGATGGTTGTGAGAGACAGGACATGTGGCAAACAGAGAGGGTGGAAGGCAGAAATAACGCCTAGGAAAGAATATGGAAGTGATGAAATAGAGAATGAAAAGGAGCTACCGTTCTGTTGGACATCATAGTTACCTTTCTATCAGATGGGGCCCAGCTTTTCTTTAAAGGTAAAAACAGACACGTCTGTCATTGCGAGGAATAAGGCAGCTGATAACAAAGACAAGATTTCTACTAAAACTACTTATTGTGAATGTATGTAGATTTTTCTAAGGGGTGATGAAAAATACAGTTTGCATGAACAAAAGGATAGTGTTTGGGGGAGTCAGAGCAGAGATGAAGAGTATGCTCCATTGCTGCTGGAGACCTAAAGAACCAGCTGCCCTGTCCAGCTAGAAAGAGGAACACGATGCACATTTGTGCTGCCTGTGATGAACCAGAAGGCAGAAAGTTACACTAGTTGAAGCGACACATCAAACTGCAGATTATTTTCTAGGTTTCCAGGCTTTATTCACAACAATACTGTAAAGACTTAAATATTTTAACATTTGGCAAAGAGAGTTAAAGATAGACAAGAATTGCAGCTGCTCAGGAATAGACAACATCTTTCAAGGGTGTTTAATCAAACCTGTAGTTATGCACTTAATACACATCTGCAGATTCAAGAGTTAAGATTTGGTCAGAATTGTGCTGCTTTCTCTTGGATAGCTTAAATACCTGGATGTTATCTTTCTCTGCTTGTTGGCTTGATTTTTATTTTCAGTGCTTTGAATCTCACTCATGTAAATACTAAGGTTGTTATTACTGTTTGGGTTTTTTTTTGTCCCCTGCAGAAAGACACAGGAAGAGAATTACCACCACTCAACCCCCAAGCATCATTCTTTGAGTCCAAAAGGAAACTAGAGCAGCTCTTAACTACAGCTCATCCACTGTCTTTGCAAGAGCCTGGTCTTTCCGTACCCACAATATTTAGGCTCGCGTTTACTGAAGAAAGATACCACTACAGTATAGCTATACTTGTACTTTTGTTTCTGATATTACTTTCCTTGTATTTTCTTTGATGCCACTGTTTCATTGCCTTCAGTGCAAGTGTGCCGACGTTCCCCTCGTGGTGCTTTTCCTCAAGGTTTCTTCATGGAAGATTTCAATGTCAGGGGCTGAGAAAATAATTTTGTAAAATAAAGCTGTAAATGCACACCCTTTAAGAGCAGGTTCTTTTATACCTTCACAGCCTGCACCAACAAGTTGTGTATGTACTCGAGTACTGCTGGGGTTGTTCTGCACTACGAATTTGGGGATTTTTCAGAAATGACTTCTTTGTTACAGACAAATTTAAAAAAAAAACCATGAAAGATTGCAGCATGGTATTTAGTTCTTTTCAACACCAGTATGTTGACATACGAGTTATAACAACATCTTTAAGGATTTTCTCAACCAGCACAGGTAAATACTGATGCATTAAACGCAGACTTTTCCTCTCTTTGTCCTGCTGGGTAAAGGGGAGAGAAAAGCTGCAACTGCTGTTCAACAGAAGACTGAGATAAAGGCAAAAACCTGTAACGAAGTAACCTCACTACTTTGTTCCAGCTCCATTTCCATCGTACTTCCTTACCTTGTTACAATATGGACATTCACCAAAGATGACATTAAAGCTCTGTCTGCTGGAAGGAAGACCTTGTAGCCACTGCAACACAAACAACATGAAACAAACGTAGATTTTCATTTACTTAAAACACATCGCTTAACAGAGTTTTGCAAGCTTAGTTCATCTGGGATGCACCTGACACAGTGCAGGTCAGGTCAGTCTGTACAGCCACACAGTGAGGAAGGTTCACTTCCACACTGAGCTTGTTTTACACCAGGCTGTTCCAATCACAGTGGCTTTTCTAGCAGCCCATATAGGAATTTGCTTCATTTGAAGCTGTAGGTGCGCAATGCTTATTTTCTACCACTTGCCAGTCAGTTAAGAAGCCAAGTCTGTCCCATTAATTCCTGTACCTCATACAGGCAAGCCTGATGAAAAGGCTGTCCGCATCGGGGCTCGTCGCACACTTGATCTGGCACGGCGCCGTTGAGGCGGTAGGCATAGCAGATTCCACAGTCCTTGGTGAAATCCTGAAAGCACCCCAGTTGAGGTTCGAAAGGAAGAAGGGCTGAGACAGAGAAACATTTCCATCTATGTTTTTCATTTTGCACCTTTTTTGGAATCACTAAACATTGCTGCCTTCGACATCCATTTTTTTACTGTATGGTATTAACAGTGAGAGCAGTTGCCGGATGTACAGGACTGCTGGGTTGCATTTTATCCTCTCACTGCATTGCAGCTGGTTTGACAAACATTTTCATACTCGGGCCCCACGGTTTCTTTTTCAAACACAATGATTTGTCGTTACATTGAGATATCAGAAACAAGACCTTGCAGCCAGATATTAATTTACAGATTTCGCGAGTGAAAGCCAAGCTGGTAATCCAGTGTTACAGCATTGTCAAGAATTAATTCCGAGTTTATTTGAAATGCACCCGTATTTGGATGGCCTCTTGTCCCCTGTAAGCAGCTCTACCTAATTAGAACGTAAGTCATCAACATCCATAACAGAATGTTTGGATTTTCCACATCTCATTAGCTCCTCTGGAACTTCCTCTTTCCCTTTTAATAGTGAAACCTATTATTAATTGTCCTGCTGCTATGAAGGCCACAGGAAAGCGTGCACCCCAAATCAAAGGTTAACAAGTACTGACAATTGTTGCTTGAAGTTCAGAAGTCCTTATGACAATATATTACTCCAATTACCACTCTAAGTCTCTGACTTTCCCTGGCAGTTATAAAATGACCGTTTAGATTTTACTTACTCAGAAATAACGACTGGTCATTAACAAAAAACAACTTACACTTTTTTCTAACACGGCACGAGATGGAAAATCAATTTCTAAGAGGTCTTTCAAGTTTTGTAGTAAACTAATTTCTGGATCCCTGCAAGCGGGAAAAAGGGAGAAAAAAGTAAATGGTAAGAACAGCAAATACCATTCTATTTTCACACCTGTATCACTAAGGATGCTTACCACAAGTGCATGTTGTTGTTCAGCTTAGTTCTCAAAGGGTTAACCACTGCAAACAATACACACACATGGTTATATATCCTTATGATCCCCTTCTGTCACTTGCCCGATTCTACCCCTTCTACTTCAGCAATAAAGGGCGAGTCGTATTTGTTGGTGATCATTTTTTAGGTGGTATTCTCTTTTTTAATGAATTAAGGCAGCTAACGCAAGGATTGCCCTCAGTTTTAGAAACTGATCGTGCTGGCACTTAAAACACCAGACTGATGAATTTATTTCCCTTAAGAAGTTGGCAAAAAAGCTGTGCGAAGCAGAGTGCAAGACTTAGATACTTCCAAACACCACTAGGACACATGCAGTAGATTATTAACTTATTTATAAAAAGAAAATCGTAGTAAAATATAAATAGGACTGCATAATCATCAACAGGACATAAACCGTGTTAGGAAAGCACTAGGAGAAAATGGCATTCAGCAAAACATCAGGCTGCAGATTTATGCTGTTAAAAAACAGTGCCTGTGTCAAACCCTCCTGTACGCACAGCCTTGTTCCTGGCTCCACTTCATGCTTACCCAGGAGCCTGACACAGCTTACTCTGGTGCCTGCTCACCAGAGAGCAGATTCTAGAAGAGAAACAAATGTTGCCTGTCTGCTGCCTTACCATGATCTGCTCCAAGGAAGTAACACTCAGGGAGCATCTTTGGATGCCTGGGATCCACCTCTACGTTCACAGACACATTGCTCCCTACAGGAAGGAAGTCAGACATAAGCGGAGCTTTTCTTTGCAATCAACTGCTTGAAAACAGAAACATTAACTTAGAAAACAGTTATAAATTAATGAATTCAGACTGCCTTTAATTGCTGCAGATAATTGGAAAGTTGGTACAAAGCATTCAGTTTCAAACAGCAAATATTTCCCGTTATGTGATACCCTAAGAGCCCCAAAGGATTTGCTCAAAGATGTTCTGGATCCAGGTTAAAAACCTTGCAGCACATTCTCTAACAGACAAACAAGTGAAATCCAACTTCTTTTTTTCCTAATTAACAGCTATGTTAGGCTTGACCTTCTTGAATAAATTGGAAGGAATTAAATCGAAATCCAGCCTTAACTGAAGATCATCTGTGACCGAAAACAAAGGCCTCAAAGCCTTTCACTGCCCTCCACTGACCTGAACTTTTTGAGGCTTTCCCTTCCTTCTCATTGGTCTTTATCAGTACGGTGGTGCCAAGACAAAGCCAGCCTGACACCACAAATGAATTACCCAATCCACTGCGCTCCAACCAGCTGCTGACCTCAGTCCCCCCCGTTCCTCCCGTCACCCCAATGAAGGAGCTGCCTCAGCACCACCACCAGCATTCCTGCCCCACTCCGCAGCTTTCAGGGACAACTTAGATCTGCTTTGGTCCATTGTACCTTCTCAGATTTCTACAATATGCAATTGGCATTTTGGATTTAAGCTGAGAATCAGAAATCTTTTCAAAGATAACATTTTCACCTGTATTCCTAACCTAAGGCTTTGCTAAGTTTCTCCTTTGCAAGTACAGGACTCCTTACTCTCTATATACACCAAGACCTTGAAGCGCCACGTGTCAGCATACGAATTAAGGAACTTCCTCAGATTGTTAACATCGTATGCCTCTAACTTCCTCTCCTCCTTTCTCTGTCCTTTCCACCTGCCTCTTTGTCCTCTCTTTCCCCCTTTGGACTGCACTAATTCTCCTTTCATTCTACCAAGACAGGGACAATCTAGAACAGCAATCTACCAAAAAACTGGAATTTGTGAACGAGATCAGGGATTCTTCTAAGCTCTGTTCTACAAACACTGATTTTCTAGAGCTGTCATGCCAGTTCTCTTTGTTCTTAAGAGTTACGTGCAGTAACGTGGAGATGAAACTTACATTTTGTATTTAACACAGAGAACTGCTAACAATTTCATAAACAGGCGCAGCGTTCAGTGGAGGTTTGTCTTTAATGCAAAGTAAGAGTTGTGTTTTACTGTTTTTAAGTCTTCTTTTTCCCGACTGAAAAAGCCACCACCTGGTTAGATAAGCAGAGGAAAAAAAGCACGCTGAGTTTACTTCTAAAACTCATGCATTCCTTCCAGTCTGTGTGTACCTATGGCGATCCTCCTTGCTGTAGCACCCCTGGCTGGATTTTCTGGCTCCAGTACCCACGTCTTCCCATCAATTTCATCCATGGTGTCCCAGAACTCTTTCAGCGATTCCAGCACTGCCAGGAACTGATTGTGGATGGTTACTAAGGAGTCCTGGGAAAAAAAGAAATTTAAAGATTTTACGTGGTTTCTACCCATGGCAATACAGAATATTAAAAAACAACTGCTGTCATTTAAGCAGCATTAAAATCTAGCATGCCTCCACTTAGAGTGTGGTAGGCAAAAAATGCTGGACCTTATATAACAACACTTTGTAATCGAAGCAACATAAAGTACACAACTGTCTTCAGCACAGTTTCTCTACTCTTGGTACTTCCAGCACGTTGTGATAAGCACACATCATAACTGATTGGAAAACTGGTGACAACTACAAGGTAGATTTAAAAAAAAAGCTATGATACGTAGCTAAGCAATGTTGTAAGAGTCCCAAAATTAAGCAGCATAAAACCTGGGACATAACATGATGTTTCAAACCGTGCAAATACTGCAAGAGAAAGAGAAACCATGCAATATGCAGAGGATTACACTCAAAGGATTTCAATATTTGAGAGTGGAATAGGCAGAATAAAAAAACCCAGTCATTATACAGGACAATACAGAGAACAGCAATGCAAAAGAAGTCTTTTAAACATTGCTGAGCAGAACAGATTAATTCTTCTAGAGGAAGTTTTCAAAATAGAGGAAATACTTCGGAGTCCAGCTTTCAAAATGCAGATGCCAAAGGGTGCAAAATACAAAGAAGAATTCAGGGAGCCAAAAAAGAGGTGAAGAATGCGATAGAAAGCAGGAGTAATGCTCCATCCACGCTTTGATCCAAAGTAAACCTGAGTCTGGTATAAGATGGAATGAGCAGAGAAGCTTGGAGCGCCATGAACAGAGCCCAGAGGAGAACAGCAAGCACTCCACACACAGCTTCACGTGGACATGCCAGGCTGGGATTTGGGAGTGCTGAATTTGGGAGTGCTGGAAATGACTCACACAAAACACAACTGAAAAATCAAATGCACGAGTGAAAACAGGGAATGACAGAACACTGACACAGGCTTCTTCAGCTACAATAAAGAGATGGGAAATTAAGAAGATGTGACAAGGGTCACATTTCAGAGACGCTTTGGCCCAGGAGCCAGACAAGTTCTGGGTGTGAAAAAGAAAAAGCAGATTAAATACTATGCTCTAAAGAGGTATTTTTCTACAAATAACACGAAGCTTGCATGCACCACCCTCCTTTAATCTTTTAGTAATTATGCTCTTTCACCAGAACAAAAAGTAGAAATCATATATATGCATTTCTGAGATGAAAAAAATGTTGGTTTTTTTTAATATACCAAGTTCTCATATTTTAAGCACACATATTCCAGAGAGAAACAGCTTAGAAATAAAACGCTACGTTTTTCCCTGCTGTTATTAAATTAAAGGAGGAAAGCACTTAAGCAGAAAAGTGTGAATACTGCCAATCTCGAGACGTAACGCTTATTATCTTTAAAAGCATTTTGTTACTTTTATAATACCTGAAGTGATATAATAGTGTCAGTCACTTAACCACATCTTAGAGTATAATATCTTCATCTTAAGTACTATTATTTCCAGTATTTTAATAATTTTCACACAGTCCTGAAATGTGATCTTTTGTGCTCTGATGACACTTAAATTAATAGCATAATTTTCTGGTACTTGCAACAGTTGCTTTCCATTTTGATTTTTTACATTTTTCTGTATCACATACAGATAAATCCTCTAATAATCATTTTTATCTTTATCTTCTGGGAATTCAAAGGGTTTCACTAGAAAAAAGAAACATCAAGGGATTATAACCCACAGATAAGTTTTAAAATCCAATTAATTTTAATACTAATTGTAATTTTTCAATGGTGTTCCTTAAAAAGGTAGTTAAATCTTTTCTTAAACGCACTGTTCATTTGATCTTATTTGCATGCTTCATTGATGCTGCCAGCTGTCTGCGGCTATATACAGAAGTGCATCTATAGGTATTTAAATCCATCACACGCTTGTCATGCAAACCATGAGAACTGTAGCACTCCTTTTTAGTTGATTAACCAACTGGCTTCAGAAAAGAGCTGGGCAATAACCAAAAAGGCCATCGTGCTTTTTTTTGTCTGCACTACACCAAGATGGCTGCTAACAGCACCACAAAGTGCAAACTCTGTTTCTCAGTAACCTTCATAAGCACACTAGAATTTTAATGAAATAAGTCAAATATTCTTAAAAAAAAAAAGAAAAAACAACAAGACACCATTCACAAAATCATTGTTGGCTGCCCACCTGACTCTAAAAACCACCAGCAAAACCAATCTGGTTTCACTCCACCCTCTGTAATTATTAGGTTTCCGTGCCCATCAGGCAAAACATACAGTATAAAAACATACAGAATCTTTCACAACAGCTTAAAACAAAACAAAGATAATTTTATGTTTAAAATAGACCCTGCATATTATTTATAAGTACCGAGGCCACTGAGCCTATGGCTAGAACGGGAAGCTAATTCACAGCTAACAGAGGCTCAGAAATCCTGCTGTGAAGCCTCGATGCAGTTTGTTGTACCAGAGGGTGTGAGAGTCTTCTCTACCTGGGTCACATGCTATTTCTTCTCCTCTAGTCAGCATCTCTCAGGTTTTTCATAGTTCAGATTGTGAGTGCAGAAAGCAAAGGATACAGTTAGTACAATTAGTGATGACAGCCAGCTCTCCCTCAACGAAGCACATATCCAGCCTCACCATACCAGTCCTCCCAGGCTCTGTCAGACAGAAGTCTGAGAGGTGCTCGTGTCACCCATGCTGCACAGCCCTCAGGACTGAACAGTTCCCGGTTTAGAAGGACATGATTCTGTGACCTGAACTTCTGAGTATTACAGAGACTGGGTTATTTTACAAGACAACAGATGGAGGCGTATCACCTTCATGTCACTGACACAGAACTCCCATCAGTCTTAGAAATCTGACCCCATTTTTAGCTTTTGTGATATAGGCATCCTCCATTCATTGCAGCCACTGACAGGAGATGAATTGCTTACTCTGGTCAGTGAAAATCTGGACCTATCAGATATACCAGTGATATTCTGGACCTACCTGGAGAAGAACACATTCTACTGCTGCTCCTGTTACTCCTAAGCTTTGAGTTTCCTGCCTCTCCCCCGACCAGCCTCACCCTAACAAACAGTCTCCTACCTAGGAAGAGTCTCAAGTAGTTCTGCAAAATTTGATCCTATTTCTACTCTCTGCTCTCTCATCTCCATCCCATCACCAGTCCTCATGCTAATTCGTTATTCCAACTCAAAACACTTCCTCCCCAGTCACTTCAATTAAATGAATAAGAAGGAAGGGGGGGGGGGGGGGGGGGGGGGGGGAAACAAGTCACTCTACTCCTGGTTCTTATTTATGGAGCTAGAAACTTGAAGGAAGTGCTACGTGATACATGACAACATTCCTGACAGATCTCAAACGCCTCTTCCAACTCCTGGATGGACTAAATACTGACCAAACAGCAGTGAGAACGCTCAGATTAAACACAGTGCATTTTACTAAAATTTATAAAATCAAGAATAAAGCCTGGTGGGGTTTCTCTCTTTTGTTCTGTTGAGTTCTTTTGTTGTTGATGCCGGGGTTTTTCCTAATTCTTCCTAACATAACATTTGCTGACCCTTAGAAATGCAGTAAAATTACAAGAACCACAAAGCCTTCTGAACTGAAAAGGTAAAGTAGACTGAGCTATGGATGCTGCCATCTGCCTCCTGTGTACTCCCAGATAAAGAACCATTTAATAAAGGAGCAGTTGCTGGCTGGCAGTGGATCACCTGTATTACCTCAGTAATTTACCACTCTTTAGATTCCTTGGGGCTGCTCTTTATTTCACACAAACCAAACTTGAACAATTTTCTTCCTCCTTAGCACAAACTAAAGTCACACACAACACTCTTTACATCTTCACAAAGCGTCAGCCGTTTCTGTTTTTTGTATTGATAGATACACAGAAAGCAGATCTGTGAAGCTCCTTTGCTAAAAAAACAAAAACAAAATTATGCCATGTTTTACTGCGTTTCCATTAAAATGAGCAAATAATCTCATTCATATCACTATACTTTCTGAATTTTGTATTACTGCATCGTTGGCTGGCTGCGTGACCTCATTAGTCATTAATTTCCACTCTCCTGACCTTCATGTAGCAAACCAGGTGGGCAGTGGTCAGTATAGAAACAATACCCTGATGTGAGGGCAGCAGAATACAAGTGTGCTGAAATGCAGAACCACGCTGACAGTTCATACCGAAATCTGTAGACAGAACATTTATTGGGTAATTTAGAAAAAGAATATAAGTGAAATAAGTAGATGCTCTTGCACTTGTCATTGAGAAGCACTCTGCATTTATTTGGCACTGGGAACAGTAGCAGCAGCAGCAGCATTGCCCTTGGTGCTGATTTCTTACTACTCTAAAATGTCTCCTCTGAGCCAGAATGCACTGGCTGTTGCTGATCATGCTGTGAGACACCTGCACTGGCTACTAGGCTTGTCATGACGCACAAAACCCTACCATCTTCAGCTTGACATTGTGCAAGTTATAATTATTCATCCAAATGAATATGTCAGAGCAGCAGCAGCAGACCTCTCATCAGAGCAAAAGAAAAATACATCAAAACATTATCAACCCAGCAGGAAGACAGGGACCATAAGGAAAATTACCCATTTTTAATATGGATGCCATAAAGCCATGTCTATTATTACACCAAATAAAAAAAAAAAACAACCAACAAACCAGCCACCCAACAACCCCTCAAGTTTAAAGTCCACTGGCACTGAAAAGAACCCCAAATAGGCAACAGCAAGGGGAAAAAATTCAGCAAAATCAATTACCAGAAACCAAATTATATTTTCTTCCACAAGAGTTTACATTACAACAGCACGATTGCATATTTGTCAGTTAAGCCTTGTCAGTTTTTACATCAAAGATGACCAAGAAATACTGAAGTTCCATTAAAACTTCATAATATTTCGCTGGTAGATAAGTACAGCGTGCTCTCTTTCCTTTTAGGTACCAAAATTTTTAACCACTTGAGAATCTGCTAAAATCAGCTACTGCTGTTGTTTCATCTTTATCCAAGTTTAACCCTTACCCTACCAAGATGCTCACTTTAAGAGTTTCAATGCACTTTTAAATAAGCACAAATTTAAATAGTGGAGGAGCACAACATTTAGGACAAACATTCTTTTTCCCCAGAAGTCACACTCAGAAGATCAGCTTTGACAGCAGACTGCACACCTCTCCCATCAGAAAGCACAGGCTGCTGCTATTTGCCTCCACGGCACAGCAGATTGTCTGCAGCTGAAAGCAGCCTCTTATGATTTCAGAACAGTCCTCAGTGACGTACATACATCTATCGCTTGTGTTTCCAACAACCCCAGAGGTAATTCTAACTGAGTGTCATATTTTTTAAGATTACATTTTTTACTTTCCTGTAGAGTCATATTAATATATTTGCTCACATCTTTTAACTGGTCAAAGCAGGTTGTTTTTGTTATGCTATTCAAGTACATCACATCAAAACCTAACGTAAAGCTGGTAGCTTTATAGTAACTAAGAGTACACTTGGAGCAGCAACACCTGTCAAGGATATTTGAAATGCTTTTAATTTGAGGTAACATACACTGCAATGACATAAAAATTAAGAAAATGATATTAGAACTGCAGGTAACTCCAGAGGTAAGAAACAGCACTTGAAATCCTGCCTGTAATATTAGGAAAACATATTAGTGCCACATATCAGTAAAATTTAAGGAGAAAAACAGCACCTATTCAGATTGTTCAAAACTGCACCAGGGTTGGTTTTTTGGTTGGTTGTTGTAGTTTTTGGTACAGCAGCCACCTTTGGGTGGTGCTTCTCTGCATAAAAAGCTTACTGTGCACAGCATTTCCTAATACTTCTGAAGGCTTGAAGTTCCAGCTGTACATACAGCTTGAGAGAAAAGCAGTATGAGTGCAAAGCAATCAACACACAAAGTACACATACATGAAAAATGCATTAAAAGCAACCTCATAAGGAATACAAAGTTCAATTTTACATTCACAGAAGCAGGCCTGTAAGTAAAAAGCACACAGTTTTAACACTGAGTTAAAAATGAAGTCTAGTGCATCATTACCACCTACCTTCATACGTCTCAGTTATTGAAAATAAAGGAGAACAGTAACAGCTATGTGGGTTTACCTGTGGCATCCAGGAAATGGCAAACTGAACAGGAAAATCCACAATGCAGTCTGGTGGCTCAGTAGGATACTGAGGGAGAGAAAAAATACATACAGTTCTGGTTTTGGTAGTTGTTTTGTGTTTTTTTTTTTTTAAATATGATTAAAGTCAGACTGCTACTCAGCTGCCAAATTCGATAATGAAGTATAAGCACTTGATGCATCTTGAGAACTTGGCTCCCAAAGGAAAAATATGGAAGGCATTTTCAGAAATACCTATAAATGTTAATTCTCTTTTAAAGAAGAAACCTACACGTAAAGTGTTCTTGTGTATCGGGCTTTGAAGGAGGCAGGAGGATCATAGCTTCCTCTGTTCAGTCTTCACGTAGGCAAATTAAAAAAGAACTTCAAAAACAGATCACAGAAAGAAAAATAGGAAATATTTCTTGGCAACTTGATGGCATGTGCTGAACAGAAGCGTCCCCCTTGCTCCTCAATTGCCTGTAGTGGATACAAAAGTTTGAAACAAAACCAACAAAACAGAAAAACTCCCCGAGGCAAGGATTAATTGTCAACTGAACCAGAATATTTGCTGAGATTGGAAGTGCTTTTTGTTTTGAAACTTAATCAAAGCAATCATGAAGACAAAGTTAAAACTGACAGCTATTCTCTCCACCTGACCCCCAGATTAAAAGGTATCAATTAGGAAGAAAAAATATATTTAAAAAATGGACTGGTTTTTAATAACAAAAGGCTAACCCCAATCACTGATCATTCATTACACTTGTAAAAATACTGCAGCTCAGCTTGCCACTCTGAGATCTGTGGAGAAAAATGTATCCTCTGAAAAATAAAGCAGGGAAAGAAAAAAGCCCACTTTGTTACAAATAAACATCTATCCAAAACTTTATTCACCTGAGAAGTTGCCTCCTTTAGTCCTATGCAACATTCCCAATCCAGGCAGTGACACACCAGGAGGTATTGCAGAAGTTGTGTTGCTATTGCATAAACTGCTAATGCCAGAAAACATTTCAGAAAACCTTACTTGAGCAGACATACAAAAAGGTCCCAACTTCCTCCCTGAATTAAAGACACATGAAGCTTGACTATACTGCTTCCCATAACCATCCTGCACTCATAATAAACGTCCACAAACAGATATCATCATCTACCAGACACCCAGCAATCAATGTAATTTCTTTTTTGAAGTGCCCTTACATCACATACAGTGTCATTCTACAGGAACTGGTTCCCAATTGTTCTTTATAAAAGAGCAAAAAAAAAAAAAAAAAAAGTATATCTTTCCTAGAGCATCCATTCTGCCCTGCCTTGATGTTAATAATGAGGTGGATTCATGCATTTCACAGAAATCTGTTTCAACTTGCACTTTTTAATATGCCTTCACTTGTAGCTTCTGTCAGATATCTGCTTTCTGAAGACGACTCCTACAACTTGAGCACTGTGTGATTTGCTATTTTACCAAACTGGAGGCAGACAAGCTAAAAAACAGCAAGAGAGCAAGAGAACAAACAACTGATTTGGACAGGAGGCAGTTACAGTTTAGGGAAGTGTACCCACAAAAGCTGTCACAGTTTCTTTTACTGTAGCATTCGTGTTATTTTTCATGAAATGCTTTAATGCTTGCATAAAAATAAACTTGTTTTCAATGTAAAAAACCTTGCCTAAAACAAACAGATCAGTTTCTGCGTGGGATTCATTTTAGGACTGCCCTAGTTAAATATCAGCAGCATTAACCAATTAGGTGCTTATTTTCTTGGTAAGTAAATTCACTTTATGCATTCTTTTGTATGCTGACTTTGAACAAGTGGTTGCAAAGAGATCCTACAAACATTATTCAAAAAAAAAAATAAATTCCCTTATCTCTTTAATGCTTTTCAACCTTGCAGGGTGAAATCCTGTATAAAGTAACACGATGATTCTGCAGGAGACAGTATTTTACAGCACTATCCCACAGTGTATCAGCAGCACCATACACACAGTCAGATTGGTATGGTAGAAATCCTACTTTTCAGAAGAATTTAAGCAATTGCTAGAGCAAAGATTTATTTACTGTATTTTGAGCATGCAGCTGATGTTATCTAGAAAAAGCATTTTCAATAACCCTCGCCAAATCATTCACTTAATTACTGTCAAAGCATCTTGTTTACTACACGGCATGCAAATTATTGCAGTAGCTATTAGAGTTCTGAAATGGCAAGCACCCAACCCACTTCCAAGAACTAAAATATATGAGTTCCTCATGTAATACAACATGAAATCTGAAAAATAAAACCTGATGTATTTGGTTTTATACCTTGCAAAGACACATACTTGGCTTTCAGAAACCTTCTAGCTTGTTTATTACATTGCAAGTGGAAGAAATTTTCTGCATCAGGCGTTTTCAGGCAAACTGAACTGAAAACTATTTCACAAAATGTAACCTGAGCATTAAACAATGCATCCTGTTATGAGGACAGTCCCAATAATTTACACAAGTTGACGCTGCATAGCACTGGATCGCACACACAGTGATGACATGATGCTCTCCATCCTTCCAGACTGAATTTGATTGCCCCAGGTTTCCCATGTACTTTATAAATGCAGATTATAGAGAGCAACTGTTTTTAAAAGAGCAGTTCCTAATACAAAGAACACTGAGCCAAGGATAAGTGAAAACCTTTGACAAACTGAAAAGTCCTCCAAGTACATCCAAGCCATTAGGGATGGCAGGCACATTCAGAGGATTATTTGAATACACATTATAACTTCATGAAGAATGATTTTCTAAACCACTTGTAGAAGTTGTCCATTCCGAAATCATTGTCGGGGTGCTTGTCAACTCATCTCAGTGCACGGCATCTGCAAGGACAAGGCTGAAGCAACCACTGCCAGCAACGTGTGCTCAGGGGAGAGGTTTAACTCTCAAACGAACCACAGTCAAAGAAACAGCATAACAAAAATAAGCATAATTGAATTAAAGCATGCTACCAAAAGAAATCTCTTAAAAAGCACAGTCTTCTCAAACACATGAGATATGTATATAAAGGAAAATCAAACCCTTGTGTCAGCAACATTTCACATATAAATTCTCTCCTCTGGCAAGTTTAAATGCCAGACAGTTTCAAAAGGACAAACAATTGATCCTTTCATCACAAAAATCACTTGAAAAGAAAAATTTGATGATTACTTTTCACAGCAGACAATTTAGATAATCTAGTCTTTTCATTACACCGCATCTTTAGTTGATAGAAGGTGCTTTCTTCTGCTATTAGGAGCCTCAGCCACACACATTTCGTTACTATAAAGAAAAGCACAAGTTTTTGGAAGGACAGAAAATGGGTGAGCTTGATTCCCACCATGGTACAGCAATAAGTTAAACACAACCAGCCAATGCAGAAGTGTAACACTGTTTGACTGGTTTTATCAGGTGCTTGAGCTTTACAGTTAAAAGTGCTTTACTTCAATCTCCATAAGCTGAAGAAAAAGCTTAGGGGCAACAGGCTGCATGCATTTCATTTCTAATGCCATACTAAGTACATGGATAGCAACTCCCTTATAAACAATGCCAATACAGCCAGGTTCTTGCACACTAAATAGCCCACAGTTTTACCTCTTTTTTTTCCCCCCCCATGAGTGTATTTAACAACCAAGTGACTAGCAAATTAATTATTTGTTCATTACTGCGTGCATAAACACATGCATATATATTTAGAGCACTTTTATTAGTTTTTGAAAACCTATGTTGATAACCAGCATTCCCTGGCAATTCTCTGTTGTGTCCTGTAAGGTAATAATTTGTCTTATGTAAAACTAAAAAACTGCTGCATTTCTATTTCTTGGAGAATACAGGAAGTTTCTGATGATGAAATTTAGTTTGACATACAGTGTCCAGTTCTTATTCCTTCAAGATTATTATTCCAGATGATGGACCACCAATAGTTTCCAAATCGTATTTTACCCCAAAGCTGATTTTCTGAAGGTAGCAGCAATGACCACACAATTGCCATCACATAGCCCGGATCTTCATAGATTCTGGTAGGAGATTCTTGTCTTAAAACAAGAAATTCTACAAAGAAGTATTACAGTTTGAGTTCAGTTCTATGCATTAGGAAGAATTAAAACTTTGCTGCTTCCATACATGCCATGGTTTGTTTTTTTTGTTGTTGTTTTGCTTGTTAAATGCTTAAAAATGTCAATTATGCAATCAGTCTATCATAAATCTTGACAGCTCAAACAGTAAGACTTGCCACAGAAGCTACATAACATCCTCCAATTGCTCTTATATGTTTAGTCTCTGGACTGAGTGATAATGTATGAAAGTCTCTAAAATAGCTTTATTAATTGCAGCATCACAAAGTGTTTCTCATGTGATGTGCAGCCTCTTGTAAGACCTTCAGACAACAATAACATATTAGGAATTTTCATTGAAGTTCAAGTCTGAAAATTCTGCATTTTACAAAATAATTTCTAAAAAGCCAACCACCAAAAACCAGATTATTTTGCACAACAGACATGCTATCAGACCAACTCTCTGAAATCCATATAAATTAGAAAATCCATCTTTTTCATGAATATCTTGAAGTATTTTCCCCCATATAAATTCACCTTTGCGTTTAACTTCAGCGTGACCAGATGCTGTCGACCACGAGAGTCCTCAGCCTTCAGCTTGATTGTGGTGAGCCCAGCGTCCACATACGCGACTCTGAAAGGGAAAAGCAAGCTCTGATGGGATTTCAAGAACTCCAGTTTGAAAGATCTGCAATACTCTTATTAGTCCGATTCAAATATTCATCAGGGCAAGTCTGATACGCCGAGCATTTCGGCTGTTCTGGATTTACTGCTGTTAATACACCACTGCTTAATGCAGTCATACATCTTTGGGTTATTTACAGTGTGTGTCACGGCTCACGCTGTGGTCAGCGAGCGCTATGTTTCAGTTTTCCATCACTGGAACCTTTGACACACACAGCATGTTCCTGTCAGCCTCTACTTATGTACACATTAAACTTCCTGTCAAATCTTTGATCCATTTCTGTGGTTTCTTACACCGTGAGACTTTCATGCTCTCGATTTGCTTTTGTCTTCAATGAAGCTCTCTTTTGTTATCAATAATATTGTTTTTGAGAATTCGGTGGCTCCCGGTTCACATTCTGAAATTGATTTTTCACAAAAAGCAGTTCTAGAACAGGTACAAAATGAGTTGTTTGCAGTGATTCACCTTTGTTTCATGACAGTTTCACGCAGTATAAATGCACTCAAGCAAGTAGAAAGTACGTACTAAACATAAATAAGTTTTAATACAAAACCTTTTTGTTTAAGACGTTACTGATACTTCCCTAAACAATGAAGATGAAGGAAATTATGAAATACACTCTTCCACCAAAGTACGTTCTGCTGAGAGGCTTCAACAGCTGCCAAAAAGGTTGAGACTTATCCCTATACTCAACAGAGAGCTGAGTACGTGGGCATTTTGACATTGTTACAGCATCATTCCCGCATGATGATAAAAAAGCAGTCTACAATTGTTGCACAAACTTATCACCTAGACTGAAAAGCCCAGAGCTCAAAGCAAGTATCTGCTAGCTAACCTAAGTAACGTTTTCCTAAATTAATACACACTAGCCGGGTCACTTCAACCAGCACACTGGAAAAAATGTTTCTCTTTCAAGAGCAAATAGATACACAGTTGTAGAAGTCTACTTAAGAAAAAGTAGAGCTACACATTCCTAGCAGGAAGTGAAAGGAACAAAGTGATCTCCGTAATCACAGATGAAAAATAAGGTTGGAAAAAAGTAGCAGTGCTACTGAGTGCTGAAAAAGACATTATTTCACATTTAATGCTGGATAATTTAAAGCAATATTACACTGGCCTACAAATTTCTGGGAATATTTTGCCACTCCTCCAGAACAGTTTAAAGAAATAGAAGTCTTGATCAAAATGTAGTCAATTAAATTCAGTTTACCTAGAGAACACTACAGCATTTCTCCTCCAATAGGAACAATCACTGCTCACACCTCATTCTAACTTTACCTCAAAATTATATTACACATTTTTATAAAGATAAGAAATTACTTACAACCCAGGCTTCCATCTACTGTTGCAGATGGAGTTGAAGAATGCCCAGAATGAAAATTCACTGCTGGTCTTCCTTTTTCTCAACAGAATGTAAAAAGCAATAAACTGCCTCCAGGGGATGAAGGAGGATTCAATTTTCCATTTAAGATAAAAGAAAAGAACTCAGTAGCTTACTGGCTACTCATTCTGTAACATCATTCTACCAGTCTCTGGATAAAAAAAATAAAAATGAAGAAGCAAGTTCTGTACAACCAGGGGAAGCTGGATAACTCTGTAAAAGCCATATGAACTTTTCATATGACCTCAGAATAGAAGAAGGAAGCTTAGAGGTCATCAAGCTCAACCTGCTAAAGCAGGTTCCTTACTGCAGGTCTCACAGGTAGGTATCCAGATGGTCCTGAACATCTCCATAGAAAGAGATTCCCCAACCTCCCCAGGCAGCCTGTTCCAGTGCTTCATCACCCTTACTGTAAGTAATTTCTTACTCATATTCACATGGAACTTCCTATGTTCCAGTTTTGGGCCATTACTCCTTGTCCTATAACTACACACCACTGAAAAGGAGTCTGATCTTGTCGAATTGCCTCCTACACTTTAGATATTTATAAGCATTGATCAGATCCCCTCTCAGTGTTTTCTTCTCCAGGCTGAACAGCTGCAGATCTCTCAGCCTTTCCTCACATGGGAGACGTTCCAGATCTTTTATCATCTTTGTCACCCTGTGCTGGACTCTCTCTACAAGATCCCTGTCTTCTTTGAACTGGGGAAACAAGAACTGAACACAGTATTCCAGATGTGGCCTCACCAGGGCAGAGCAGAGAAGGAAGATCACCTTCCTCACCCTGCTGGCCACGCTATTTTTTATGTGCCCCAGAATATAATTGCCCTTCTTGGCCACAGGAGCACACTGCTGGCTCATGGCCAACCTGTTATTCATCAGGATCCCCAGGTCCTTCCCTGCAGAGCTCTTCTCCAGCAAGCCACCCCCTATCCTGTACTGATGCATGTTGTCATTCCTCCACAGGTGCAGGACTCTACACTTATTTCTTTGAATTTTCCTTTCCATCCAAACCTCCAGCCTGCTCAGGTCCCACTGAATGGCAGCACAGCCTTCTGGCACGTCAGTCACTTCTCCCAGCTTCGTACATCAGCAAACTTGCTGAGGGTGGACTCTGCCTTGTCATTCAGGTCACCAACAAAGACACTGAATCAGACCAGACCTGCTCCGACCATGGGGGAACACAGGCTTCTTAGCCTCCATCTAGACACTGCGCCACTGCTCACAACCCTCTGAGCTCTGCCAGTCAGCCAGTTCTCAACC
This sequence comes from Lagopus muta, assembly GCF_023343835.1. Classification (NCBI taxonomy): domain Eukaryota; kingdom Metazoa; phylum Chordata; class Aves; order Galliformes; family Phasianidae; genus Lagopus; species Lagopus muta. Next base: position 108,004,129 of record NC_064434.1, read on the forward strand.
CACCTCACTGCCCACTCATCTTTCTAAGCTTCTTTACAAGGACATTGTGGGAGACAGCGTCAAACACCTTGCTGTGGTCAAGGTTCACAACACGCACTGCTCTCCCCCCGTCCACCCAGTGATGACAATGTAGAAGGCAACCACTCCGGTCAAGCACAATTTGGAGATGTCATCCACACGAGGGTGACAAATCTTACAGAGGTTTAATGCCAATAAGCTACCTACCTGAAGCATTTTCACTACCTCAACTAGTCAGATTATAACACTAGAAAAACCTTTCACTTATTTTACTACTATAAGGGTTCACAAGCAAACTTCCCCATCTCAGCAAACTATTTTGTGCCAGTTTCTTCATCTCCTTAAAGTTATACGAGTAACTTCTTTTGAACACTCCAGCTTCAAGAAGGACAGCAGTTACTATAGGAAATTCAGTTAAACCGTAGAACCTATTGAAATGTGACCTTTGTGAACAAGTATTTGACTATGAAAGAATGTGTACTGCACACTAAAATTAGGTCAAAAAATAAAGCCTCCATTATAACAGAGAAAGCGATTATATCTAACAATGGCAGCCTGCCCACTTACAATATTCATTACTGGTTTTACTCTCAGCGGTTGAAGAGGAAAGAGGCATAAGATCACTTCAAGTAACGTCTACAATTTGTTTTTGAGAAACTCCACATATTCCTTAGATAAGTTATTTGAATACACTTCTGCCATCCCTAAAAGCTTCTTAGCTCACGTTAGAGATAAGGGACTATTACCCTATTGTTTAGATTCTCTTTCAAATAAGAAAATTTTTCAGTTGGATTTGGATGCATTCAAAGATGGATTGGCTGGAGCACGGCCCAAAAATCTTACTGAGGAAAAAGTCCACAACAAGCCAGTTTTTGTCTTTTTCTTTTTCTCCCTCAAAGACTAATGCTGATAAATAAAGCCAGATGTGTCACAAGGTGTGAGCATTTAATTGAAGTTTTCTGGCAGTAAGAAGGCTTAGTTTTCTGCTAGACCATACCACCATGTTTTTAATATGCAAGTACACATCTCTTGCAGCCCAAAACCAGTTCAGGTTAAGTGGCCTTCTCTGTAGTTCATTATATTTTTAATTAGAGGAGGAACTTGCTAATACACTTCAAATTATCAACTCACTGTAAAGCAGATATGATCCCTTATGTACAGCCCAGTCCTTTTAACAACTGATTCCCCCACCTCCCAGGCTGAACAGCAACCATAACACATTAATCAAGAGATCCATGTCTACAGAATTACTTGAGTACACTGGACAAAAGCACAGCACAAGTTGTCTGTCCACACAAAAACCAATTTTAACTAGAAAATGAGGCAAACTCTGCCTTAGAAGTATGCTCTCTGATAAAACACTGGTGTGTTTTTTAACAGTAAACCACTGAATATTTTACATGTATAGCAAGAGAGAAGTACTCCTCTCTTTGAGATAAGCTACTAAAATTATTTCAAGAGTGTACTATGCTCAGTGATATGCAATTTACAAATACATATTCTCAGACCTGCTTGAAGAATATGCCATCAGCTGTACCCACCAGCTACATCCTCAATAATGGAAATTACAGTAGCTGATTTAAGAAGGACGTTTTAAAGAGGAGGTCTTCAAAACAAATTCCCACTTAATGTTACTTACATATTACTTATTCATACGCAAAAGTGAGAAAACTTAGGACTATTCCTCAACATAAGGCTCTAGAAAAAAAAAAAATTACTTCATGTGGTGAAATAAACATGTTAAATACCAGCCAAGATTAAGAAAAAAAAGTACATTTGTTATTCTGGAAGTTCCAACTGCAGACCTCCTGTTTCAAACTTTTGTTTTTGAGAACCTAAAATACAGCTTCTCATTCAAAACTCTTCAATCTTTCATCTTTGCCCCTTGAAAGAAGGCACTCAAATTAATTGCATGCTATCAGTAAAATTAAACACAGTCTACAAATTTATTTTCTCTGTGCCTACACAGAAATAACTGCCTTCAACTCCATAAAGGTTACCTAGATATAAGTCATTCCAAGCTCTCTGCTGGAGGATTAAGTTGTTTGATATCAGAGAACTTGCTGGTAGTGACATGTGATGGCAGGTAAAGCCTTCCCAGAAGTCTGCAAATCGGGAAGCATTGCAGATTCCTGAAACATTTCTGCACAGACATTGAGTATTTGATCACAACCCCAGCTCCTTTATTTTTATAAGAGGAGATCCATGTCTTCCTTTGAAGAACTTTAATTTGACACTCCTACAATCAGCTCATCTGAGGGCCTGCCGGATTGTGAATAAGTATCATCTGTTTGAACACATGCAATAGCCTAACAAATCAGTTCCCAGATGCAGCCACGTGTACTTTTCTTTCCTCAACAAAGATAAGCATCTTTTGTGATTCACTACTATTTTACTTCCCTGAGAAGACCACCTGAATTTCATTCCCTATTTCATAGATACTCATTTTATACAACAGCATGGTACCCCTCCTGTGAAATCCTGCACTCAGGTGCACTAAGCCAACCTGACCAGGTAACACAGCTTACTCTCTCCTTGTGCAGTAACCAATTCCTTCAAAAGCAACATGGTCCCCTGTTTGGGGAGACCCAAACATGGTCTCCCTGCACAGCTGAGTCAAGAAAACCCACCAGATGCCTTTCATAGGCCCTCATCTTTGTTTGAACCACCTGGGTAGCCAGAAACAATCAATTTCTGTAGTTTCTCAAGGGCTGATTGTTCTGCAGTTCTGGAATAACAAATTCCCAAAGTCTCTTCTATGCTTTTTTAGTTTTGTGAAGAACCACCATCATGAAGTCAGTTATAATTATATAACTCACTGCATGACTGAAATAGTCAAAAAAAAAAAAACCTAAAAATATAGTATTGTTCACTATGTCAATAGTTTGTAGGTCACAGGATCGATTGGTTAGTAGTACAGTCTCAATCCCCAGCTCAGTTATCCAATACTGAAAAATGTGTCGTCAGCTGAAGCAGGGTTTTGATTTATTTTTTTCATCCTTTTTTTACTTTGTGCTGCAGCAGGCTATTTTAAAACTTTTTCTGACCAGGATAAATTAACAAGTTATATGTTAGGTGTTGGTTTCACATATATGTATGAGAGAGTATTCGACTAGGTAACAAAATAAACATACTTATTCCAACCCAATATTTCTAGATCTCTGACAAGACAGGAGTAGTATTCTGGTGGCCTTGGTACATGCAGCTCTTGTGTATTCTTCAAAGCAATTTCCTGTTTAAAAGAATGTTAAAAACATCATTAAGGAAGATTTCAATATTTTTGCATCTACTTAGTTATGTGATTTTTGCGATTCATTCAAAATATTAAACTTATGTAAAATTAACTGTACACTGCATTTGTTTTGTTATAGCCTCCAGCTAAAGCAGACAAAAGCTGTTTGGTAAATTACTTCAGATACTGCTAATGAAAACATCTGCAATTTAAAAAAAAACACAGATGTTGACAACAGTCTTCAGATGCAAATATCAAATGTGCCTCTTTTTCATCTAATAAATTGGAAGCCAAGCATCTTGTCTGAAAGAACATTTCAAAAGAAGGTTCTGTGAAGCCCACAGCTGCCTCCTGAGCATCACAGCCACATAAGAAAACATGGAATCCCTCACATACAGCCACACACTATCAGTCAAAAAGTTATCAGTGTCTCTGTTTTAATACAATAGGATCCCAGAGTTTGTGTACAGGCTTTCATTAGGCAGGTGCCTCCAAAGTTCTATGAAAAACTTCATACCAAATTACAGAGGAAAAACAACAGAAAAACAAACAAACACAAAGCCACGTGTTGCCCACCTTAGTGTTGCTCTACTTGGACTTGAAAAGCATACTTAAAATTTTGCTTACAGATCATATAAAGTGAGATCTGTTTCCAAAACTACAGTAACGAGGAAGGATTACTTTCAAGAGCTGCTATCAACGTCACTCAGCCTCAGAGCTTTGTACCTGGCAGATGTGGAAGACACTACTGAAGCAGCATCAGGAGCAAGGATTTTTTCATTATTATTAAACTTAATTCTACCCTGAGATGCACAATGAAAGTGGATAGTCAAACTGAAAAAAAAACAGTGTTCCAACAGCATACAGTGAAAAAGCGAAAACAGCTTGAGCAACCCACTGATATTGTGTAATACTTTTCTTGTATGTAAAAAAAACATTAAAAGAAAACACCACCACAACAACAAAAAAAGAAAAAGCACAAGCATCGATATTCTGGATATTCTGCCACTTACCAAGACAGTTTTCAGCTCCACCACAAAACTGACAAGATCTGGACAACTGTGCAACCTCTGGAAGGAACAGAGCATCATTTTCATATCCTAACATTTAGTGGTAAATAATTCCAGTCTAAATATCTACTCTTCTGGTGTTATCAAGCCACTAACAAGGAAAAAAAAAAAAAAAAAATCTCAACCACATAAAATTTTAAATACCTCAATTAAAAAACAAGCCTCCAGTTCAGGGAACCTCAGTGAAAATTAACTACCATCTTTGTCAAATATCATCACGTAACACATTTGTTACATGACTTGTTAAGACTTCATACTTCATGCATTTATCTGTATTTAGGAAGACTTTTATGGACACTTCAGTTTCTACCAGAAAGAAGAGATGCTTCTGAATTTGTCAAAACATTTTCAGTTCAATTTTCTTTAAGAACTCTCAAGAACCACCTACTTCCAGATACCGCACATTCTAAAGGATCCTTGTTTGTCATCAGATGCAGCACATATTTATGCTCCTGTTTCTGTAGCTCTGTAACTTAAGATACTCCAGAGCTGCAACTCTTGTCCTACAAAGCAGCACAAAGTCTGAGAGATGCCATCTGCACATTTGGCAGATGTCTCCTTACAATATCCTCCATGGCTGGAGGGCAGTTATATCCTTGCTCTAAAAGTTTCTTCAGGACAGAGAGGTTTAACTTAGATTCCTTGACTGCCCACAACACAGAATGAGCTACATAAATCAACAACTTCTGTGATTTTTTTCCTTTATGCATTATGAACAATTTATTATATATACAGAGAGAAATTAAGGAAAGTGTAAGATGTCAGCTGTAATTTATTACGAGTTCTAACTCAACCTTCAAAAATGAACAAAAGGAAAACAAACAAACAAAAAGCCTCACTCCAAATCTTGAATAAAAAGCGACTATTTTCTAATTCCAATCCATCTCACCTCACAGCAGTCTGCAAATACTCAAGCATTTCAAAATAGCACATCTTGCCTACAAGGTGAAATTAGACTTCTTTAAGACTTTCAGAATAAGCGTGAGTAAAAGCTTCACAAATCATACACACACACACACACACACACACACACTTAAGAGAATCATTATAGATAGACATCTACCAGAAATGGTTTTAAAAGTAGCATACCTGTTTCAAAATATGCCGATATCCATGAAGGATCTTCTTCAGCTGCCAGCCACACTCTATCCTGGACAAACAGTACTTTGTATTCATTTTAAAATCAGACTACATGATTTTGAGAAAGGATCACAAAGTTTGGTGCCAACGACATAGAAGGAATTAAACAATACTTCAAATTTCTTTGAGATTTCATATTCAAATACATTTCAAATTTTCAAATGTCACTATCCACAGCCCATTAGAAGTTAAGCCTCTTTTTTTGCTGAAAGCAACATAATTCTTTCAAGCTAATATGACTTCACAAAAAAATACCAGTATTTTAAAACTCAAGCCTGAAAATGTCAGTTACTTATAATGGCGTTCTGGCTAGCTGATCTAGAATGTAAAAGCTACCTAATATCATTTGTTCACAGTTCACAGCAGGTAGAAGCATAGAGTGGAATGCCAAGAACGAATGCATGCATGCATACATACAGTGCACATCCCTAAATACCACCGCGACAAACAACTGCACCAAAAAGAACAGGGCTTTTAAAGAGAAGCTCAGTAATAGCATAGCATTTTAACATCAGTATATAACTCCTTTAATTTACAACTCTGCATCTTCTGTTTTCCAAATGGTGATGTATAAATAGTTTGATCTAAATAAACATTTTCTCAAGTACACTGACTTATATAAAAATAGCCAATTAATTAAAAACAAAATATTTTGATACAGTTGATATTTATTATCACTGTTTATTAGCGTTTATTAACATTCATACTGGAAAAAGGTACCAATTAATACACATATTCATCATTGCTTTCATCAAATATGCTTGCTTACATACACTCACACATCTTTTTCCATATGACTATCTTACCTGGCATTTTTCAGTTGAGAATCTGTTGGTAAAAGTATCCGGATGTGGAAGTCTCTACCCTTGAAAATAAGCATTTAGTTAGTAGGAAGGCCAGCAAAGAAACATTGTTTGATACTGTGGGCAATACTTCCTGAAAGTATTGACTGCTAAGCAAGAAAATTTCTCTTCTGTGACTTTCAGGAATATTACGCAGAATTTATTCATTTAGAAAAAAAAAAAAAGGCAGTATGAGTAACAGGTAGTTTATATAAAACCAGAATAATCCTGGTTTTAATTCTCAACTTGAAATATTCTTGATCTCTGTAACTCACAGTATTCAATAAGAATGTTTTCAGTAGATCATATTTTATAAAGAAAAATAATTCATTTAAAAAAGAAAAAAAGCATTACTCAGATCTGGACATGCCACAATCCAAGTCATGCTGAAGTCTGTAAGAACATCTTTTCAACTCAAGGAAGAGAGTAGACTTTTTATAATAAAAGTACTATGCTAAAAAGGAACTTGGGCACTGACACACAGAAGACTTTCAGCAACTTAGAAGCCATAAACTCAAATAGTCTCAACCACATTAACATACTTCTTGCCCCCACTGGTGCAGTCTTTACAAAGCAGCTCCTAAACATCGTTCACTTCTATTTTTATTAATTGCCCCTATTCATGATCTTGCCCCGACATTCTCAAAGGATTATGAAAACAAAATTGAAATAAAGGTTTGTAAGACACGTCCCAGAAGTGGACAATTAACTTATCTCAAAACTTCAGATTCTCTTCCATCTCAGCACAACTTGAAGTACTACCACAGATTCTGACATTTCTTCAGAAGAAAGGTAAGAACAACAGCAAATATATTCTAATTTTGTTTTGCCTTGACCCCAGCAAGGCTTTCAATACCTTTTTCCATAAGAGGCTCTCAGTGAGGTGGACTGAAAGCTGTTAAAGGTGCCAGGCTCTAAAGGTTGTGCTCAGCATGACAATGTCCAGATGGAAGCCACTGACTAAAGGCACACACCAGGGGTCAACACTACTAAACCCTAGTTATTGACCCAGATGAGGGGACAGCGCAGCCTCAGCAAGTCTGCAGAGGACAGAAGACTGGAGGAAGCAGCTGATATGACATGAACTGGTAATAATACCATGCACCAAAGTACTAAGCAAGTAGAGGGCAGCTCTGCAGAAAAGGCCGTGTTTGATCCCAGTGGGCACAGAGCTGACCTCGAGCCAGCGGTACGCCCTTGCAACAAGGGAGGTGAAGTGCCTCTAATGCTACAATAGGCAGAGCTGCCAGCAGGCCCAGGGGCAATGTTTCCTCTCTGCTCAGGGGTGGTAAGGCATTCCTGGGATGCAGTAGAGACACACTGAAGTTAGACCATGGAGTGCCACGAGGGTGATTTAAGCATCTGAAGTACCCTTAAAGCCAGTGTGTACAAATTACACACAGCTGGGGGGAAGAGCAGCATCAGACACTGTAGTAGAGCCCTACAACGCCACACTGTCGGTGCACCTGCTCGGGGAGAACACGGATGAAACCTACTGTATTGATAACGAAGCTCTCTATGACATATGCTTCAGAACACTGAAGTTAACTACACCAACATACAGGGATCTGAACCATTTAGTGTCAGCCACCATGAGCGGCGTCACCACCTGCCTGCCTGCTTAATGCCGACCTGTGGAAGCTAGCAGTGAATATGGTTCCCTTCCACCTGCACTTTTTCATGCCTGGCTTTGCCCCTCTCACAAGCCATGGCAGCCAGCAGTACCGTGCTCTGACTGTCCCAGAGCTCACACAGCAAACTCTTGATGCCAAAAACATGATGGCTGCACGTGACCCACGGCACGGCCGCTACCTGACTGTAGCTGCTGTTTTCAGAGGCCGTATGTCCATGAAAGAGGTAGATGAGCAAACATCCAGAACAAAAATAGCAGTTACTTTGTTGAGTGGATTTCTAATAACGTTAAAACAGCGTTCTGTGACATTCCACCTCGTGGCCTGAAAATGTCTGCCACGTTCATTGGTAACAGCACAGCCATCCAGGAGATGTTCAAATGCATTTCAGAGCAGTTCACAGCCACGTTCCACTGAAAGGTTTTCCTGCACTGGTACACGGGGGAGGGCATGGACGAGATGGAATTCACAGAGGCTGAGAGCAACATGAACGACCTGGTGTCTGAGTACCAGCAGCACCAGGACGCTACTGCTGAGGAGGAGGGGGAGTTTGAGGAAGAGGCTGAGGAGGAGGCAGAGTAAGAGCTATGCTGATGACATCTGTAAGTGTTGTTTAAAGCTGTATGAACTGTCATTCAAAACTTCTCTCTGTGTTGTGTTCCTTCTCCTGTCTTCAAGTCACTTTCAATGCTGTATAGGCACCATTAAAGCACTTTTCACAGTGAAGAAAAAAAAAAAAAAAAAAATTCCTGACAAAGAGAAAAGAACACATGGTCAGACTCAATGGAGTGACACACACCCAAGGGACAAGAGGCTATAAGGCTATAAGACAAGTGGGTATAAGTTTTAAATATTGGAAGCTTCACTTAAATGCAGTGAGGTTGGGGGAGAACAACAACAACTAAAAAAAAAACCACAAGAGAAACACTTGTTGGTAGTGTAGGTGGTCAAAGACTGGGTCTGCTTGCCTGAGAGGTCCTGGGGCTTTCATTCCTGGAGTTACCCAAAACCTGAATGCACACAGCCTGCCCTAAGTCTCTGCCAAGGGACTCCAGAGAGTCCTACCACATCTGCGATCCCCATCAGCAAAAACAAAGCGTCTGCCCCAGAGCGGAACACAGCCCACTGGAGCACCAACTGCTTCCAAACTCCTCCGAAGGCTGAGCCTTTCAATAAGATCGTCAGTAACTTCAGACCCTCGCTACACCGCAGCCCCAGCCTCGATCCCACAGCCGCATCAGAGAGCAGCCGCTCACGCTGGCGCCTTGTTTGTCACGGCAGAGCCGGGCTGCGACCACACACGCTACAGAGCCGCGGCCGCAGCGCGGCACCCCTTCGCCTCACACGGAGCCGGGCGCCACAGGACAGCGCGGCGGCCCCGCTGCGCCGGGCTCCGTTCAGAGCCCCTCACACAGCCGTCGGGCAGCGCGACGCGAGCGGAGCCGGTACCTGCGCGCTGACGAAGCCCTCGTAGGCCGTCCCCTCGCCGTTCTGAGGCAGCAGCAGCGGGCACTGGCGGAACAGAGATCCCCGAGCAGCCATGCCGCCGCGCGTCCGCGGCCCGCCACCGTTCGAACCGCGCCGAGGCCCCGCCCATCAGGCTGCGCATGCGCGCTAGGCGCAGGGGCGTTCCGTGCGTTGGCGCCGGGCTGCGCTGCTTCTCCCGCCCGTCTGTCAGGTGGCCGCTGTGTGAGGCACGCGCTCCTTCCAGCTTCGGGACGTCCTGAGGAAACGGGGCTGAAGGAAGCCCTCGAGTGGGGATCGTGATCTACAGCCAGCCATACGGCGATAAGCAGTTCGCGGTCACTGTGCTTGGGGAAGTCCGGAAAATGAGTTTTAAACAAGCCTCGGAGGGTTATTATATGCAGGTTGCTCTGAAAGTAATGCCTCCCGTTTATTAACATGGAAATTACAGCAAAGCGCACAATAACGCTGTCAAAACACAGATCTCTCCGCTACAAGGCACTCTTTTTCGACGGTCGCCATCGCATTTTCTCCAGCAATAAGCAAGAGCTCTTCGTTTTGTGGTGCAACAGCTGGGCATGGCTGCCTGCAACATGGCCACTGCAGCATCCACCACCTCACTGTGCTCACACCCGCTGTCTGATCTCCATCCTTGTTCAGCGTCAGTGAATGTCAGTGGTGCTGTTTTTTCTACCTGGAGGAATTCAGTGATGCTCCTTTTCTTCTTAAAAACTTCCACGTCAGATGCCGTGCTGTCACAGCGCCCGTGTCTCACAGCGACAAAATGTAATGGAATATTGGCAGGAAGGTTCAACCTCTACTGCCACACAGACAACATCTACCTCTGATGTCGTGGGCCATCGTAATAAATAAGGCATTACTTTTGGAGCAGTCCTCATATATGTTTCAAGAGGCCCTACAAACTTGCCTATAACTCAGGCTGTCGTATACCTTTAAAACAGTGCATCTCAACCTGCAAAAAAGTGCAGATTTCCAGCAAATTTTCAGTGTTGCTGGGAAAGACATGTTCAGTTCCTTGTTAGAACCAAAGCTTGTCATCCTGATGTTGCTTTAGAATGCCCCCTCCAAAACAAGATTCAAACCAAGAAAAGTTTTCAAGTACATGCACTAACAGGTTTTAAATGCCATTATGTTTTACCTGTGCTCATAGTTTCCTCCTTAAAGCTGTTCATCACAGTGAGATGAGGTTTGACGGGAGTACTTCATAAGGCAAGGGAGTCCTGATTCCATTTTTCAGCCACAGGTCACCTTTATTAGTCTGATTATAATCATTGCTTGCCAGAAAAATCACAGGGCATGTTATTAATTATTTGTCCAGTAATTTCTGAATATTCAATAAGCTAGATTTTGTTACTAAAGTTATCCCATGAAGTCAGAGACAGCAACTGCATTCACCAAAAAAAAAAAAAAAAAAAAAGCAATTCATATGAAACCACTTAGTAACTTAAGAAAGTGACATTGTTTCCATGAATCATTTTTAAGCTTGATTTTTTATATATGTGCCTATTGTGAAACGCATCCTTAGAAAGTTTGCAGATGACACCCAGTTGGACAGAGGTGTCAATATGCCTGAGGGTAGGAAGGCCCTGCAGAGCGATCTGGAAAGGCTGGATTGCTGGGCTGAGGCCAATGGGATGAAGTTCAACAAGTCCAAGTGCCAGATCCTGCACTTTGGCCACAGCAGCTCCTGGCAGTGCTACAGGCTTGGGCAGAGTGGCTGGGAGACTGCATAGAGGAAATGGACCTGGGGGTATTGATCAGTGCTTGGCTGAACATGAACCAGCAGTGTGCCCAGGTGGCCAAGAAGGCCAATGGCATCCTGGCTTGTATCAGAAATAGTGTTGCCAGCAGGAGCAGGGCAGTGATCATCCCTCTGGACTCAGCTCTGGTGAGGCTGCATCTCAAGTGCTGCCTTCAGTTTTGGGCCCCTCACTGCAAGAAGGATTCAGGCACTGGAGCATGTCCAGAGAAGGGCAATGAAGTGCCTGAGGAAGCCGGCATTTTTCAGTCTGGAGAAGAGGAGTCTCAAGGGTGACCTTATCACTCTCTACACCAACCTGAAGGGAGGTTGTGGTGAGGTGGGGGCCGGCCTCTTCTCCTGTGTAACTGGTGATAGGACTGGAGGGAATGGCCTCAAGTTGCTCCAGGGCAGATTCAGGTAGGATGTTAGGAAATACTTCTCCAAGAGAGTGGTCAGGTGCTGGAACAGGCTGCCCAAGGAGGTGGTGGAGTCACTGACCCTGGAGATGTTCAAGAAATGTTTGAATGTTGTACTGAGGGACGTGGTTTAGTGGGAAATATTGGTGATAGGTGGACAGTTGGACTGAATGATCTTGGAGGCCTTTTCCAACCTTGGTGATTCTTTGATTCTAAGAAAATAAGGGTGCATTATTCTTCACATTAGTTTCCCCAACATAAAACAATCAATTTAGAAATATGTAAAATTGCTAGTACTGTTATTGCTGTCCATCACAGCTCACTGTCATTTCATTCATCTTGCCCCTAAGAAATGACCTTTTCTGTGCATATTCCCACCTTTTTCCACAAGTCTCCGGAGTGACAGAATCTCATCCTAATCCCATTTCCATTTAGATGTTACAGAAAAGCATTGTAGACCTCAGATGGAATAAGTAATCATAATGGAAAGATAATAATATGTTTATGAAATCTGGATTTTATAATAGCAAATTGAAAAATTACAATAGTATTTCAAGCCACTGAAGGTCAATGTTACTAAGTGTGCAAGGCTGCCAATCAAATGTTTTCAAACATTATATTTTAATACATAATGTAACTATTTCACAGAGCACCTCTTTTCTGAAACACTTCCTCTTCTGCAGAGTAATCATAAATCTGGTGGCCAAAGCAGTAGTTGCTACTAAGGAAAAGACACAGTAAAAAATATTTAGTGTATTTTATCTGTCTTTTAAGCAGAACTAAAATCACAGAACTTCACAGGCCTCTACAAACTGCACAATAGGCCACAGTGTAAGAATTCCAGTCCTAACAAATGCTTAAAAATGATATAGAGAAAGACTTCAATGAACAAAAGAATGCTTTGAATAGTATATAATGGTTTCTATTTTCACTGAAGTCAAATCAACTTGCTTATTCTTAAAAGCTACACCAGAAGTGTCATATCTTTATCTGATCAGAACACACTGATAAACAGTGAAACTGTTTGCCCTAGACAAAAACTAACGTTTAAACCCTATTCTCAGCTAATTAAGGAGCTTCACCCCCCCTCCTCCTTCCCCCCACACATCAGAGCTTCAGTTTTCCACTGCTTGAAAGCCCAACTCCACAACTCAGCTGCACTAGCAGCCCTTGGCAGTACACAGACCTTTCTGTGATTAAACCATTGGGCTACGGTTGTCTGAAAGAAGTTTTCTGGTACAACTGCTCCACCTGAATGTCTGGCTCACTACTGCAAAAGACAGTTATGTTCTTCCCCTCACCCAGCTCTCAGCCATGCAGCCCCTCCTCACTTCTGCCCTCTCTGGTTCCTGATCGATCTCCTTGTAAACTAGATCCATCTGTTTGTTGATCAAAAACTGATTGCTTTTTTCATGAATTCATTTTAGGCAAACGTGCCTTGCTGAAGCTGTGATGCAAGCACTAGCGCTGACATGAAGAAGGCAGCCATAACCCAAGCTACTACCTTTGGAAACAGTGAGATGTTAGATCAGTCACTAAGAAAAAGACAGTTGAGAACCACTGTGCTTCCATTCTACCACAGTCCTCCCAGTCCACAGCCTATTTTGGGCAGCTTATGCTTATCCCCTCATCTTACCCACACAATTTTTGCTAGAAAATATTTCTAGTGATTATTATGAAGTTGTCTTCCATTGCAATTTATTTCTGGCTATTTAAAACCATTTTGCAAGGTTAGGTAAACACTGGATATTTTAAAAGGTTTCAGGTCTAGAGGGCTATCAAAACTCGCATTTGTGTTTGTACATATATACAATATCGTGGCACTCTGTTTGGCAAATGACCCTGTGAAATGACTGATGTATCAGCATTAATGCACACAAATTAATTTCCACGCATAAAGTTTAAAACTTCAAGCCCAATTACATCTTCCCAAATGTTGGGAATACTTCCTTTGCAATCCGTGGTATCAATGGAAGATGAAACCAATCCGTATTTTATACAAATTCTAAACACACAAAAATATGCACTTTATCTCTTTCAAACCTTGCAGAGCTCAAACTCTTGGAGATCTTCCAAGCAGCCAGATGAAAGTTGCCTTTCAGAACCAGGGAACATATATTGTTAGAAATTCCAAAAGATGCTGGGCCAAAATCTGGCCTTGCTTTTGCCACTGTCAAATGAGGATATTTCAATGGAGATGTGTATGTATGCACGTCCATGTCAACATAATAATGATAAATATGTTGCAAGATAGGGTATAATGTTGACATTCTCTTTCCTTCAAGCAGAATTCCTAAGAAAATCAAGTTGAAGCACTGTCTTGTTCCAGCCAGAAGTTTAATAACCTCCCCAGACATTTGGCTCACACTTCAGGATAGATTTGATCAAGATCAGAATCCTCAGATTTCGTTGTAGCTGAATCAAAGCAAAACTGAGGTTGAAATGAACTATGTTACTAACTATCATTGTATTCCTTTGCGTTACGATACACTGTTATGACTGGCTATGTCTTAGCCCTAGTATCCAATTTAAATCAGTATTTTCTATTGAAATGAGATATGATCCAAAATGAGGGAAGTGATGAAGACAAATCACAGATAATAATTTGTCCTATATTTTCAAGGCTTCCTCGCACTCAGTTTAGAAAGCTTCAAAATAATTTTTTTGCCACGAAACTGAAGTTTTTCATACATTTCATGGATGCAAAAACAAAGGCTCTAAATTTATATCCATTTTTTGATAGTTATTTTGCATTCCCATATTATTAGTGCAAAATACACAGACAGTGAACACTAATTTTTAGGATGCTAGGGTCAGAAAGATGAGTCATTGTTGCTTAGTGTGTTACAAACATCTTTTATTCCTTTTGTTTCTTGAACCTTTTGAAAGAGTTCCCTGAAAACTCAGAGAAAATTGAGCCATTTCCTATGGACAGTAGTCTATAAATCCAGGCAAATCCGTTCTTTTTCATAGAAAGAAAGTTGAATGCTTACTGTTCTGTCTAAACTTAAAGTTGTATGTGATCAGTGGCTTAGAAACTCATTGTATCTGCATATGTACCTCACAAAGAAAGGTAATGTTTGCCTAGATTACTTTGCAAGCCAGCAGATGCAACCCTAGTGATTTTATGCTAAGCAAAAAGTTTTCATTATCCGCTTTATTGCATCCAACTTTATAATAGTTTAAGTAAATGCATAAGAGCACAGACTATAAAGTGCAGAGAATACTGTGCAGAAATTAAAAAGAAAAAAGAAAAATACATAATGTATGATGTAAAAAGCAACAGATAAAGAAAATTAAAAGGATTTTACTAGAGAAAAACAATTTCATTTTATTGTAAAGCTCTAAATGAATAAAATAAAGTCTTTGAATGTGAAGATGATTAAAAAGACAAAATCATTAGCTAGAGATATTTACAAGTTTAGACTTTCATTTTGATTGTAATTTTAATTAGCTGGACACTGAGGGGGGATGAAAATGAAAGCCTACATCATCTACTTACTCTTTAAATTGCATTCCACCTTAATTTTCTGCTCTTCAGTTCTTAATTTTCTCTATTTTTGTTCTAAGTAATCCAGTTATCGGAATAAAGTGATTTTCTCTCAGCCAGGTTTAACATTCAGTGTTTGAATCTGTGAACCAAAAGTTCACCCCTCTGCTTCAATTTTCATTCTTTCAATAGCAGAAAACTCTACAGGAAACTTTTCCACTCTTTTGTCTGTGCAGCAGGGTTCTTTATGTACACACGACAGCTACGTAGCTAATAACAAAGGATTCTATTCTAAAAATAATTACATTCCACTTACAGTTTCCCATGGAATTTACTCATAAAATGCAGGATGCACCAGAAGATTAAATGCCATTTTCCTGTTCATTAAAGCCATTTTTCTAAATGTAACTGAGTTATTTGCCTCTTTGTCTTGAAAGAACCACATACCCAAGAAGTGGTTAGAGTCAGTTTATTCTTAAACAAAAGAGCTAATTGCATTTAAGCTATGTCTGCAGTGTACAGTTAACTTACACATTTGTTCCTTGGTTTCAGGCCATGCCTAGATACTTCTTTCTGAAACAGCTGTACTGGATGCTGAGAAAAATGTTGACCCCTGACTTTCTCTTTCGTGCCAAAAAATGCTTCCCCAGCTGATCTGTGTAGGTGAAGATACGCAGTGGATCCTCCTGCTTCCAGCAAAGCTGTTCAGGTTGATTTAAATATCTCATGCAGCTGCTTAAAGAAGATCATGGTACCTTTACCAGAAAAACTCTGGATGCAGAAATCCAGAGCTGAGACAGGTGCTGCAGGTGCATAAGCGAGACAGTGTAGACCATGTGAGAACAGCCTCACCATCAAGCCTTACCACAGAGTCACAGAACATCCTGAGTTGGAAGGGGCCCACAAGGATCACCAGGGAGCAGTGCTGCCCATGCACACCCTGTGTGCCACCATGAGGAGCTGTGGAGTGCCATGAGGTCTTTCAGATCTTTATTAGAAGAATCACTGAAAACACATTAAAGAGAACCTTTCTGGGTGAGGATGAATCCTCCTCCACCAAAGAAGCTTAGGCTTCAGGGGAGCAGCAGAGAACCTGAACCAATGGAAACTGACCCACATGAAGATGATGTCGAGCCTGTGGAGGTGGATCTACCTCCAGAGGAAGGACCAGTGGAGGTGGATTGGAGGTGGATCCATCTCCATCAGGCCTGGGCAAGCACTGTAACATCATGCTTGCCCAGTGACATCATCATATCTGTTGGCAGTGCAGCAGGGGCTCTCAATTTCCATCTCGGTGTTGAAATGTCATCATCTGCCAGAGAGCTCCTGTGCCAGCTGCTGCTCCCTAGCTGCCTTCCTTCTCATCTCCCATTCTTGCCATTCCTCAACACCTCTCCCCTCTTCTTTCCTGCTTTGGCAGGACTCGATGATCTCTGGAGGTCCCTTCCAACCCCTACAATTCCGTGATTCTGTGATCCTGTGATTCCCAAGTTCTGAGGAGAAGGGAAGGGATAGGAAAGGGACTGGTATCCACAAAACTGATGTGCTGGGACAACAGGAGCAGATCAGCAGACAGCCTCAAGCTACCTGCCACCTCAAGGTAAGCCCTGAGGAAGAGGGCAGGACTGGGACTGGTGTTCTCTGAGCTGCTGTGTGGACAGCCCTGAGCTCCCTGCAGCCTCCCAGTGGTGTCAGAGAAGCTACAGATGCAGCTGTTCCTTCGGAGAAGAAGAAGAATTTGGTTTGGTCAGGAAGAAGGGCTGAAGTTCAGCATGAAAGTCCATTCCAGTTGCTCCATTAGGACTCTTTTTCAAGCCAAATAAACAGTTTAAAAGGACGATACAATTTAAAAGGACGATAATAATAACAATTAAAAAGTAAAGCCAGTAAGTGCCTCTCTGTCTTTGGTACTTCAGGGTCCGCCCTGGGACTGCTGTGTGCCATCCCACTCTGTCCAGCGGGAACAGTTTTGCCCCAGGAGGTGAATCTCAGCCGAGGTCTGCACTCACTGCTGCCTCCTGCAGCTGCCAGCCCTGTCCACCCCTGACAGGCAGTGCCTGAGCAGGTCTTTACTCAACACTGCTACGCTTGCTCCAAAGCTTGTTTGCATGATAGCAGTGTGGGGTATACCAAAACAAGTCATTTTCATACATAGCTCCTAAAGGCTTTCTTCTTGCTCTTTCAAAATGATTTCACCTCTTGCAGCAAATTTAAAGAAAACAATCATAGGCTTCTTACAGCAAAAGTTCTCTTTTCACAGCCAGGAATGGCTGGTGGATGCCAAATGATAAAGAGCATCATCCCCTCACATCTTTACAGAAGGGAAGAGCTATGACACCCCAAAAAAAGAAAAAAAAAAAAAAACCCAACAACTTCAGACAGAAATACAGTAGAGGCCCAAGCCTCCCAAGCCTTCTGACACCAATACCACAACTATTACTGAGTTTTTCAAAGGTTTTGTGTTTCTTGACATCTTTCATGTCTATGTTTCATGTGCCATTGATTCCTGAAAGAAATTAAAATAATCCACAATGATTCTTGCCAGACCAAAATTACACAAACACTGAAATTAAGGCCAGTTTCTCATTAACAGGTCTGTCAATTTAACCTTTTTCATTACCCAAGTCAGTGGCATAAATTACGAAAAGAAAGCAGAAGGAGTCAGGATAACGTCTTACAGGTAAGATGAAAAGCAGAGTATGGATGAGTACAATTCCAGTGTCTGTAACTACTAGGATAGAAACTATGTATAAAAAGAACCATCATCTGAGAAAACTCTATTCCTGGAGCTTGCAATCACAGGCATACCTTCATACCAAGGCCCAGCAGACTTTCTTAGTCAGTACATATGTCTGACCCCAGACCACCAAGACCATAAGCAGAAAGTATCATGACTGGTCAGCTAATCTTCTCAACTGCCTCCAAAGCAAGTTCAATCGATTCCACTGCAAAGCTTATCTACATGAAGGATTCCTCAGAATTTCCAAGCCTTCCCCTTAACATGTCCTGTTGAGTTTCTTCTGCAAAGTTGACTTGTAGGACAACTTGTTGGCCCACAAGGGAGAGCTGGAGAAATGCTATAAAGGGACTATCAACTCATTAGGTCTTTCATCTGCACTGAAAATAGATTTTACACAGGGGGGAGCAAACTTGTATTTCTGCCAGATTAGCTGATTTGGGCTATCTGCACTGCAAATTATGGGTTCTTTGAAAGCTCGGCTGAAGAGTTAATGTTTTTTTCGGTATGTACTTTCTCCTTTGCAAATAATTTCCCTTAGAAACAATTTAGTCCTGAAAGATGTTATATACCCTTATCATAAGACATGATTATTTTTAGCTGGCTAAAAGCCAGCAAGCTTAGTTTTGGTCTTGACAAGATCATTGTGGAAAATACTGTGATGCACCCTAGCTGCAAATGGGCAGTCATTTGAACATGACTAAAATAGACTAATGCTAAGAAGGGAGGAAGGGAGGAAGGGAGGGAGGGAGGAAGGAAGGGAGAGAAGGAGGCAGGGAAGAAGGAAGGGAGGGAGGGAGGAAGGGAGGGAGGGAGGAGAAAGGAAGGAAGGCAGGCAGGAAGGCAGGCAGGAAGGAGGGAAGGAAGGAAGGAAGGAAGGAAGGAAGGAAGGAAGGAAGGGAGGGAGGAAGGGAGGAAGGGAGGAGGAGAGGGGGGGAGGGGGGGTGGGGGGGAGGGGGAAAGAAATGACAGACATCACACCCTCACTACCACCTGTTTCGTTTTAAACTACCACACTAAGCACTGCAAATACAAATGTAAGTTAAAGGAACATCGACTTCAAAATCAGCACTGTATTTTCAGTTTTACTCATCTTCATTTTACTGAATTGGATATTTGTCATGTAGTCACCCTCTCCCAGCTTGTTCTAATAGGCTCTGAATGCTGTCGAGATACAGTTGTCTATTCCCTTGACAGAACAATCAATTGCAAATATTATATTTAAAACTAAAGGTCCAATTACGGGATCAATTTATGATCTCACTTGAGGTAATATAATTCTGATATAGTTCATTGACTTTTAACATGAATGCAGTAGCATTATTCCAGATTTGCTCATGTGTAATAACACTGAGTTCAGTCGGTGGTTCAGTATCATTACTTTAAAAAAATTAACTAGTAGTCTAAGTTGCAACACTGGGTCCTTCCACTTTTGAAATCACACTTCATAATTACCACTTGTGAGTCAAAAGTTAGTTTAGTCCAATGGTTCTTCAAGGGATGACACGCTCTAAGGATTTTGCTTAAGAAAGTGAGAGATGAACACATGAAGACAGTAACATTAAACATGTAGTAGAAATTTGTTTAATGGTTCTTTTTTTTTTAAAACACACTGAAAGAAAATCCAGTCTTATTATTGTGCAGTCTTCAAAATATGGTTCAAAATGTTCAACACACGAGGATCTGGTTGAGAGATCACACCCGCAGGGTGGTGGTCATATGGAGATCAGTAATGAGTGGAGTCCCTCAGAAATCACTACTGGCACCCGTGCTCTTCAACATCACTGACATCTACAGTGGCATGGAGCACATCCTTAGCAAGCCTGTGGATGACACCAAGCTGTGTGGAGCAGCCGACAGGCCTGAGGGATGGGATGGCATCCAGAGAGACCCAGGCTGGCTCCAGCAGCGGAGCTGGGAAAACCACATGAGGTTCAACAAATCCACGTGCAAGGTCTTGCACCTGCGTGACAGCAAACCCCGCTCTCAGTACAAACTGAGGAGGTAAGGATGGAGCAGCCCTGCCAAAGAGAGCTTGGGCTTACTGGTGGATGGCAAACTGGACATGAGCCAACAGTGTGCCCTCACAGCCCAGAGAGCTAAGCGTGTCCTGGGCTGCCTTGCAAGAAATGTGGACAGCAGGACAAAGGAAGTGATCCTGCCCCTCTGCTCCGTGCTGTGAGACCTCACCTGGAGCACCGTGTCCAGATGTGGAGTCCTCGGTACTGGGGAGATGTGGACTAGTTAGCACGTGTCCAGAGGAGGGCCACAGAAACGATCCCAGGGATGGAACAGCTCTCCTACAAGGACAGGCTGAGAGAGCTGGGGCTGTTGAGCCTGGGGAAGAGAAGGCTCTGGGAAGACCTGATGGCAGCCCTTCATACCTGAAGGGGAGTTGTGACAAAGGAGGGGACAGACTCTTTAGCTTGCGATAGGACAAGGGGAAATGATTTCCCATGAAAAGAGGGGAGATGTGGATTGGACACAGGGAAGGAGTTTTTTCTAATAATGGTGATGAGGCACTGGAACAGGTTGCCCAGAGGGGTGGTGGGTGCTCTGTGCTCAGAAATATTTAAGACTGGGCTCTGATCAAGCTGTGGGTGCTCCTGTATATTGCAGAGGAGCTGGACTATGTGACCTTTAAACGTCCCTTCCAACTCAAATGATTCTATGATTCTAACAGTCTAGCTGTAATATGTTTAGTCATCCCCCATACTTAAGAGAGTGTCCCTCAGGAAGGCATTTAAGTAAACATTTAGTTTAGCATTTATTTCAGAGTTCTCATGATCATGTATGGTTTTATGTGGGTGATATCCTCAGGGCAGTTCTGACCTAGAATTCCTTAATGTTTATAAAGAATATATTTTACTGTATGAAGTTTTATTTTTGTCATATTAACTAGAAAGAATTAGGTGAATAAACACTACCGAACTTGCTGCAAGATAGCTACAGATAACTGAAATTAGAACGGAAATCACAGAGTCTGTGATTAACTTACATTGGAACAAATGACTAACTTCAGACAGAAACTGCTACATTTAATAAAGCATGTGAGGACTGAAAACAGGATTAAAATAGAATTCAGGCACTTAGACTCACACTAATATGACATCAACTACAAAGTACAGAACACAGAAATATGCTTCAGTTGAAGGTGAAATTCTTATGTTTCAATTAAAAGTAGAATCCTTCATACTGACAAAGATTTTCTTACCTTGGAATCAGACTCTTCTATTGTGCAATCTCATATAGTACTGCCAGATTCTGAATTTATGCTA
Source organism: Lagopus muta (assembly GCF_023343835.1). Lineage (NCBI taxonomy): Eukaryota > Metazoa > Chordata > Aves > Galliformes > Phasianidae > Lagopus > Lagopus muta. Next base: position 108,025,209 of record NC_064434.1, read on the forward strand.
GCTAGGGGTTTATCTTTGCATGTTTGAATGCTTGGAATTCGTTTCAGGTATAGAAGTTACAGTAAGAAAACACTTGGAGAGCTGCAACTTTTTAGAGAAACAACAAAACTAAAACAGGTTTAGAGAGTTATCCATCAAACTACATTTTTATGACTGGCTATTAAAATATTGATGAAAGAATATAAGATGATGAGTCAAGGATGCTTAAAGACTGAATGTATGGGTTCCTCAAGATTTACACTGAGTATAAGAATTTCACTTTATAACCTAATGTGATTAAATGGATTACTGCTGAAAATGCACATGTTATACTACTGTCATTTAAAAAAAAAATAAAAAAAGACATTTAAAGTTGTTTCCAATTAAGTCATGAAAAATCACAAAGAAAAAGGGGAGAGGCTTTGCTAAGAGTGCAGCCATGTGGAAGGTCCTGGTTTTGAGGCTTCGAAGTATCAGACTATGGCCTTGAAGACACTGCAAGCTTGAAAGACCTTACTGAAACTGGGTGATGTTACAGTACTGCTGTACTACTCAGCAGTATGTGTGAGCTGCTTAAAAGAAAGGATTATTATTAAAGAAAATGTGCTTTTAGATTGACCTTGCACTTGTATTTCCAATGTAGCTAAAGATAAAGCATTCACAGAAGTGTAGAAATTTCTTGCCAGCCATGTAACATCTCAGTTAAGCATGTTTTAAAATGGTAGTGATGGTGATTGATAGGAAAAGTCAAATATTCCACCTTCCTTCTCAAAACAGAGGTTTTAATATAAAATAAAGCATCACCAAGGACAGCAGGTTTTATGAAGGCAATCACTTTTTAATAATAATCCTGACTTCTAGGCATTGAGCAAGAAGCTGTATCTGAGCTAAAGTTAAGAGTGAGCTTTCTGTTATTGTTTTACATTGTTTTATATGGTCTATTCGAAGCTCATGCTAGTAAATATTAAAATAGTCCATAACACGTTAGATCATAGATCTTGCTTGATTAAAGAAAAGAAATAATAAAATCAGTAAAGATACCTCTGTAATAGAGTCTTCTGTATTCCAAAGGCTTTTCTTCTGCCAGTCAACTCACAGACATTATTTTTTTGTCTGAAGAATGCACTTGACCATAAAAAATTACGGCAAATACCTTCAAGTATGGGAACAAGCTCATGAATCTTTTCCAGGTCTCCTTGTTCTGAAGTACTCCACTAATATATGCAAATCCATTTCTAAAATCTCAAGTCTCAGTATTTATTTTCTTCTACATAACTAGATTGTGGAATCACAGAACCAGAGAATTGGTTGGGACTTCTAGAGATCACTGAGTCCAACCCCCATGCTAAACCATGCTCCATACAGCCAGTTCCCTGCAGCAGGTGAATTCTTCAAGGCTAAACAAGAAGTATTTTTCTGTTTAGTCTAATGTTCTTTCTCCTTTATAGAAATCAAGCCGCCTTCTTTTGGAGCTGATCACTACTTGACTACTACCTGATGGCACTCTGTCTACATCCTCTAAGATACGAGGCAAAACACTCCTAAAAATCTGATGCTGATGGAACTGTGAAATATAGTTATTCTTATCATCATCATGTACACGTCTCTTTTGAACAAAGAACTGAAGGAAAAAATTCTTTGTACAGTAGGACTTGCTGGGCTTATTGGCTCATATTCCAAACTAAAAGCTTTCTTGCATTTTCTAATACTGTGGCCTCTTCACCTAGTAGTTTGGGGAACTACTTTAGGTAGACTGTTATTTGTCTTTTCTATCTTTAACATTCTTGTAACTTTATTTTCTTCTCATACAGTGGCCATAACTCAGTCAGTAGTGCCCAAATTCACTCAAAATGATTCAGCCATCTGATGAAGTTCGACTTGTATTCTGTCACTGAGACTTACCTGAGTTTTACATGGCACATCTACTTCAGAAAACGTATCAGTACCTATAGGAGTATGAGATGTTCTATATTTAATGCACCCCAATCCATTAAAAATCTCACAAACTTCATTAGCTGCAGCTTGCACATCCATTTCAATTTGTTTGATCATATGCATTTGTAGTTAGCTGACATATCTAAACACATTTCCTCTTCCATTCCTTATAACTAGCCAGGGGCATCCCCTCTATAGACAGACCTCTTTGGCTTCATCTCTTGAATATTTCATGTGCTCACTGATGTATCATACTTACTACTTCAGTGTTTGGGCATGGGTGGCTATTGATTGGTTCACATGTGATTACCATTACTACATGGCAGACACCACTCAAAACCACTGCATGTTCCCTTATTCCACAAACTGTTATTTAAAGAGCAAGTTCTGAATGTTTGTATAAGAACAGAATTAACTCAGTTTCTTCATAGCCATCTAAATTATGCTCACCTGAGTGCATACTCAGGCATGACATTCTTTTTTGTGAAGATTAATTTTTTGTTGGGCAAAAAAAACAATTTTGCAGAATCAATGCCTTCATGGTTTGCCTAGCACACAGCCAAAGTTGTGAATAAGATATTTTTCATTTTTTACAAGATTAAAAAAAAATATCTAGATAGCCTTTAGTTATCAGAAATGTTGTAACAGTTTGTTTTGTTTTCCTCTACTTAACGTTTCTCATTAAGTGAAAAATATCAGCGATCATCCTCATGAACCTCTAGATTTTTTGATGAAGATAGTGTGACCATTTTATTGGAAAATAAAAGATTGGAAAAAGATATATTTTTTCTCGTAATACTTTTAAACAGCAACTTAAAAGAAAAACTACATTAAATTGCTGTGATCCAGTCCTTTGAAAGGTCTGTGTGTTGGCTGTTCACATGTAAAATATTCTGTGCTATCATGTGCACGTGCAAAATACCAGCTAGTGTTCTTCCCATGCTAATATGTTCGAAAAGGAAACATTTCTGTACCAATATACTTCCTGGGCAGATCAATATTTGTTTGATCATTTTTAATTATTCATTCAGAATTATCATGACGTTTCTTTTCACGTGGAAATACAGAACAGGTCTTGAAAACTCTGGCGCTATGACTTGTAACATTAAGGGTCATTTCTCTCATTTCTATCTTAGTTCTACAGCACTTCTTCCAGGAAAAGGAGTGAGATGCTTCAACTGCTCCTGGGGTTGCGAAGTTTCTTCCAGGATGAAGAACGGTAGTAGGGAACCTGCTGTAGGGAACCTGCTTTGGCAGGGGTTTGGACTCGATGATCTCTGGAGGTCCCTTCCAACCCCTACAATTCTGTGATTCTGTGATTCTGTGAAATGCAATTACTTTGCTTTTTCAACATTACATTTATTTCTGACACTGCGTAATTAGAACAAGTCTTGGTTAGAAACTGCCCCCTAAACTCTCCCACTCTCATTCAAAAATACAGATTGAGGTCATAGCAGGCACTGCTACTCTTGGCTCTCAGCATGTACAGAGCACGACAGATCCCAGACAAAATTATAGAGGTGATAAGTTAGAATAGGCTTTTCTCCTAGAACTGTATGAGTGTTCCTCTTTTACAATTCAAAATAAAACAGAAATTCCAATCATTTAAACAGAAATTCAGTGAAAAAAAATATATATCCATCATATGGCATCTTAAAACATTTGATATTTTAAATCTATGGTATATGTCAAGAGTATTTTTATTGTCTTTTATGTATTACCTCACTTGGACCATTTGTCTTCCAAAGTATTAGTGAACCTTAATTTGCTTTAACAGCTTTGAATGGATTTTATTCTTTCTTACCACAGTCTTTCAACTCTTGCAATTTGAAAACTAAACATGCAAAACTCAATCAATCCTGTAGTATTCCTCTAATACCAATTTTTGTATAATTAACCCCCAAAATGTCTTCAATTACTGACAATTATTCTCATGCACTTCGAGGGACAACACTGATTTCACACTTAGGAGCATTTTAAAAGAAAGGTGATTCAGACGCTATAGAAAAAAGTTCATCTCTCCAGAGATTCACAGCATTATTGCAGGCTGTACAAGAGAAATACAACTCTATTCCAGTACAATACAGATTTCGCAGATTTTACAGATTTGATGGCGATTTTTGGAAGAAAAATCCTGTGTATTTTTACAATGCTAAGGAGGTCTATTATAAGCTTGGTTGTGTACTTTATACACCAATAAAACTGTGGGAAATTCCACAGAATTGATAGGCCAGATGATGTCTAATGATTAAAGGATAGAATCAGAATCTCTTACTCCCAGAGTCCTTACTTTCAAGCCTCCATTTTAGCATTTCAAGAAGTTAAACCAAAATCATTTACTGCATCACATGAACTCTTTCCTCATCACTGAAAAGACACAGCAGTCTGACTTACAGCACAGGTGTCTTTTGTTTCACTTTAATGTGATTGGAAATGTGAGCAGTAATGAAAAAAATGTAGAAGCAAGAGGGTAAATGCCATGTGCATATTTCCCCATGGTAGGTATGTAACACACTGAATAGAAGTTTGATTTTTGTTAGGGACATCTAATAGAAGACTTTCAGAAGTAACAGACTCCAAATTGTGAGATAATCAAGATAATCCCATGTTGCTGACAAATCTGTGCTGCTTATGGGTGCAAGCTGCTAGGGAGTCCTTCTGAGATGTGTTTTGAAACCACTGGAAAAAAAAAATAAGTGCAGAAAACATGAGGTTGTAATAATCCCATGACCAGGCCATTTACATTATCTTGTGCTGTTTCTGAAGAGGAATTAAAGCTGTGCTGAAAAGGAAATGTGTGGTAAGAATTTGGGCCTGTAGGAGAGCAGTAGCGACTGCAAAGAGGAGCCAGTGGGCAACGCACCCCTGTGCTACTTCCAATATTACCATATTTGCAGGATGAATGAATGAGCTCCGTTTTCCTGAAATTTTTCTACCTATCTGGCCTCCAAATAAATGTGTAAAGCAGGAACCAGACAAGCAGTATATTTTCAGCAATCCAACGCGTATATTTTTTCTAATATACTTTCATATCAAACCCTGGTAATTCTGAGCTGTTTCAAGATGTTTTCCCTTACTTTATGAAATCATACAGTTTTTCATCTTCTGCTGGTTCTTTCTCTCTGTCCCATAAGAAAATGAGTGGAAAGGATTGATGATGTCATCATGGAAGTAGGGTAATGATTTACAGCTTCTGTTTCAGAGAGATCAGTTGCTTTGTAGGGGCAAATTACTTTTGTTATAACTATGTTGTTGGGCTCTTTGATGGATCTTGTGGCAATTGGCCATTTTTGTGCATATTTTTAAAAGGTTGTCAGTAGAGTCCCAAGCACTGACTGGGTACTCTTACTATAGAGTAGTAAGAATCCAAATAAAGGAATAAGTCAAAGGACACCTTCTTCAAATGAGAGATACAAAATGGAACTAGCAGATATTGACAAGTAGCAGTCTTCAAAATATCTGGTAAATTATCTAGTATGTGCTGTGCTGTTTAAGCACAGAAGACATGGAAACAGAAGAGTTATTTTCAAAATAGCATGCAGACACTTAACAGCAAAAATAACAACCTTTTCTTGGTAAATGACAGCCAGTCTTAGCTCTAGTATATAGCAATGATATGAAGGAATGTTGTAGAGTTAATTAAATGATTACTAATGACGCATTGCAACTTCCAAGATACTATATGAATAGCTGCAGAATAAAGACCAGCAACTAAGCATCAAAAAGGATAGACAGAAGGTTATTTTGTTTTAAATATAAACATCAAATACAAACACCATTAGGTGTAGTGTTTTTATTAAGATTTCAGGCTCCAATTTATATCAGGCTTTATATCAGGCTCCAATTTCAAGTGAAATGCTGATCTAAATTTCTACTGCCATGATGCTAATGCAGAAATAATACTAAGTGTGTTAACCAGATACAGGTTTTGTAGTATCTTGAGGTGAGTTGGTTGACATTTTCTTTCAGAAAGCTAAGCTACATCTTCTGTCTCTTTCACGGCATACCATAAAAGTTCTATTATATGTCACTAGGAAGGAAGTCAGAACTTTCTTTAAGAGTCAGCTGGATCACTCTAGTAACTACTCAGGCAACATGAGTGACAACATGAGAATGCAATAAAAGGAAGCTCAAAATCATGCTCAATCAGCGCGTCTGTAAGAACGCCTAGCCTAAGGATAAAGAATGCACCTCGAGGACATAAATAAATTATGACACAGAGGCTAGGTTAGATCTGTCTTTGGGGAAAAGGAAGAGCCATGCAGGTATAAACTCTCTCTTTGAGAAGTGTATTAAAATGCAGCCTAATCATAGAATCACTGAATCATTGAACGGTTTGAATTGGAAGGGAGCTTTATGATCACCTGGATCCAACCCCCCCTGCTGTAGGCAGGGACACCTCTCTCTAGACCAGGTTGCTCACAGCCCATCCAGCCTGGCCTCGAATGCTTCCAGGAAGGGAGCATCCACAGTGTCACTGAACAGCCTGGTCAGTATCTCACCACCATCACATTAAGGAATTTCTTCCTATCTAAGTCTAAATCTACCCTCTCTCTGTTTAAAGCCATTTCCCTTCATCCTGCCGCTACATGCCCTTACAAAAAGTTCCTCCACAGCTTTCCTATAGGCCCCTTCGGGTACTGGAAGGCAACTAGAAGGTGTCTTTAGAGCCTTTTCCAGGCTAAAAACCCACAGCTCTCAGCCTGTCATCATAGCGGAGCTACTCCAGCCCTCTGATAATCTTTGTGGCCCTCCTCTGGACCTGCTCCACCAGGTTGATGTCCTTTTTTTGTTGGGTGCCCCAGAAATAGACACAGTACTCCAGGTGGGGTCTCATGAAAGCAGACTAGAGGGGCAGAATCACCCCCCTCACCCCTCTGATCACAATTCTCTTGATTCAACCCAGGATACAGTTGGCCTTCTGGACTGCAAGTGCACTTTATCAGCTCATGTTAAATCTTTGGTCAACCAACACCCCCAAATCCTCCTTAGGGCTGTTCTCAAGCCATTCTCTTCCCAATCTATGTCCGTATCTTTGCTTGGGGATTGCAAAGCCCACTGAAGACGATAATTTTTTTTTGGTACTGACCTGTGTGTCTTTGGATAATTTTCCTGCAAGTGATGCAGTCAACATCAGAAGGTTTTGCAGAGTGTAGAAAGGTATAATTTCTACAGTATTCCACAGTACTTAAATATACAATACTTAAAACAATCTCAATGCTGTTAGTAACAGCTTTCCAGCTGTAGTCCTCCTCTCCGGAGTCAGTAATGTCTATAAGAATTAGGGGTAAGAGTTTAACACATTCTGAAACGAGTCTTCCAAGAGATTTTACAGTTTAGCTAGTATGTAATATGCAATTTAAAATTACATCTCTCTAGTCTAGCTAATTACAGTACTTTTTAGTATGACAGATCAAGCCAAGCTATAATATGAACAATATCTATATTTTTAAAGTTAGCTAAACATTTAGTGTATTTGCACAAAAAATGTCCGGATATTTTTTACTGGCATAGCCCCAGCTATATTTTGAAGTTGAAAAACGGACATAGCAAAAGATAAAACTGAGAGAACATAAAAAGGTCTGAATAAAATTGCCAGAGCATGATATCTCATAGTGAAGACTCATGGAGTGTTGTGAGCTCACCTGTTTTTGTTTACCTATTGCAGTGGTCCTGGTATACATAAAAACAATGTGTACAGCAATACCTAGGTACAGCATAGTGAGTTAATAATGGCGCTTCAGCCTTAGCTGTGAGTTCCCTTGCATTAGTTGGTATATTGCTGATATGGACGGTGCTTTGTGGTTGAAAACACAGCAGCACATAGAGTGTCAGCTGGAAATCCATTTCACAGTTGTGGTACAATATACAGAATACAATAAACCCATTCCCACCTTCCCATTCCTTTCTTACAGTAGGAAGCCAACATTTAAAAACCCATAGCAAACAAACACCTGCTAAGCATAAATCACAAGCATGAACACTGCACTGGACAAGTTCAGAGAGATGTGATGGGAGAAAAATCTGTAAAAAACCTTAATATTCATTGGAAAAACCTAACATTTATTTCACAAACTGACAGGTGGCCAGCGAGTCGACTTCAGAACAGCCATAAAGAGAGTGTTAGCTATTATGCTAGTAGAACTTAAACAGCAGAGATTTTTAATAAGCTTCTCTCTGTTAGGAGTACACTGAGGGAGCCCAAGCAGCAAAAGGCAATGATCACATCTAGCAATAACAAGATCAACTAATATCCATCACGTTTTCCCCTGTTTTGCTTCTCCCTATTAGTATGACAAATAGTAGAAGTGGAAGCAGCCTAACAAGATGCTAAGCAAAACAGGTGCAGAAACAAAGCCATCTTCCACTTGAAGAGTCAACGTTTTTCTTCAGAAAAAAGTATCTGTGCTGTGCAGGTTGGAGCCTAGGTTGCCCATTGTTGTCACCCGTTGTGTGATGTGTGCATTATTTTATCTCCTCCTGCAGAGTTTGGTTGTGACATATGTAACACATGTGCCCGTAAAGTTACCCAGAAATGCACTGAAAAAATTCAATATATGTCATTGCAAGCATATTTCTTTGTTAATTCCATAAAGACAGTCTGCAGAAGCCAAGTCTCCTACAATTTTTGTGTCCACAGTGGGAGAAAGTGGCACATTGCATGCCATCATTATCACAGAATTGCAGTGTGCTCTGTAATACCACGACTCTTGCCAGAGAATGACAGTGGAAATGGCAATGCTCCATTACTAATACGTAATGAATGACCAATCAGAAGCTGAAAATCTTATGACCAGTGGCAGCTTATGCTATCACATCAGTTAGTAAATTGGATGCACTTTGTCAGATGGACACAATATCCCTCCACTGTAGGTGGTCTCTGTTTCATTAGGTTTCAGATTGATGGGAGTGAACAATAATCCAAAAATGTGCAATAGGTACATCAAACTCATTTTTCATTAACAGCGCTTCCCAAACATATTGGAAGCAGGTACAAAACATAGATTTTGTTTGGCTTACTCTGATCCGTGAAGAGACTATTGGGTATCTGACTTCGCTGCAGGAGGCTTATGGTTTCAGTTAGCAGAACCTGGTACAGCAACTGGATGAGGTGTTTTTTGTATAATCTTGTCATTTAGGTGTGATGCAGAAATAGTGGGTGGCAAAGCTGCTAATTCTTTTCTTATGAAGTAACAAGTAACCAGCATTCTATTTACATACAAAGCGTTGGAATTACTAGAACGTCTCTGTAAATTACATGGTGGATACAGGAATGGTAGTGAATTTTTTGGTATTTCCCAAGAGATTAAGAGATATATTGCTGCTTTTTGCTGATTCTAAAAGAAACTAAAAAACTGTAAGTCTTCACCAGCTGCACTGAAATGATACATTTAACAGTTACTGTAGTATCTTACATATACTTGACTTATAAGAATGTCTTTATTCAGAGTAAAACAAATTAAAGCAATACATTATATGCTCAGATTTTGGTAAATTGGAATAAAAGCATTTTTAAGGTAGGGACTCTGGATCGATGAAAAAAAATATAATAAGGATGACATAAAACTGATTTTAGACACTATGAGATAAATAGGAACTGCTATCGTAGAATCATTTGAGTTGGAAGGGACATTTAAAGGTCACATAGTCCAGCTCCTCTGCAATATACAGGAGCACCCACAGCTTGATCAGAGCCCAGTCTTAAATATTTCTGAGCACAGAGCACCCACCACCCCTCTGGGCAACCTGTTCCAGTGCCTCATCACCATTATTGGAAAAAACTCCTTCCCTGTGTCCAATCCACATCTCCCCTCTTTTCATGGGAAATCATTTCCCCTTGTCCTATCGCAAGCAAAAGAGTCTGTCCCCTCCTTTGTCACAACTCCCCTTCAGGTATGAAGGGCTGCCATCAGGTCTTCCCAGAGCCTTCTCTTCCCCAGGCTCAACAGCCCCAGCTCTCTCAGCCTGTCCTTGTAGGAGAGCTGTTCCATCCCTGGGATCGTTTCTGTGGCCCTCCTCTGGACACGTGCTAACTAGTCCACATCTCTTCAGTACCGAGGACTCCACATCTGGACACGGTGCTCCAGGTGAGGTCTCACAGCACGGAGCAGAGGGGCAGGATCACTTCCTTTGTCCTTCTGTCCACATTTCTTGCAAGGCAGCCCAGGACACACTTGGCTTTCTGGGCTGTGAGGGCACACTGTTGGCTCATGTCCAGTTTGCCATCCACCAGTAAGCCCAAGCTCTCTTTGGCAGGGCTGTGCTCCATCCTTACCTCCTCAGTTTGTATTGAGAGCTGGGTTTGCTGTCATGCAGGTGCAAGACCTTGCACGTGGATTTGTTGAACCTCATGTGGTTTGCCCGGCTCCACTGCTGGAGCCAGCCTGGGTCTCTCTGGATGCCATCCTGTCCCTCAGGCCTGTTGGCTGCTCCACACAGCTTGGTGTCATCCACAGGCTTGCTAAGGATGCTCTCCATGCCACTGTAGATGTCAGTGACATTGAAGAGCACGGGTGCCAGTAGTGATTTCTGAGGGACCCCACTCATTACTGATCTCCATCTGACCACCACCCTGCAGGTGTGATCTCTCAACCAGATCCTCGTGTGTTGAACAGTCCATCCATCAGATCCCCTCTCTTTCCAATACGGAGAAAAGATATTATGGAGCACCGTGTCAAAACCTTACTGAAGTCCAGATAGATGACATCAGCGCTCTTCCCTTTTCCACTGATGTGGTTACACCATCGTAAAAATCGACAAGGTTGTCAGGAAGTATCTTCCCTTGCTGATGCTACATTGATCGTCCCATATCATCTCCCTCTGTTCCCTGTGCCTTATCATAGCTTCCTGTAGTATCTACTCCATGATCTTCCTTGACACTAAGGTGACAAGCTAACAGGTTGACAGTCCTGGATCATTCTTTCTACCATTTTAAAAAATGGGTGTTATATTGCCTTTTTCCCAGTCACTGGGGACTTCACCTGATTGCCACATCTTTTCAAACGTTGTCAGAAGTGAACACTACTGTCTACTTTCACTATCTTTGGTTGATACTATTTTCCTTCTGATTTTTATATTAAAAAAGTACATACAAACATTGAAATAATTAGATTTAAAAAGAAAATTGGAGCGCTGAATACAATGCTCTGAAGCAAATATCCATCTGTTTTATCTTGTTTAGTTTTTAATGTTATCATGAACTAGTCTTATTTTGAACAAGTATATATACTGTTAGTCATGCAACAGCACTATATATACAGTGAAGATAGGCAGCATGTCTTGCCCTTTAGATGCATCTTATCTCAATTTCATGACTAATTTCCACTTACGATATTTCATTGTCTCACTGAGAAATGTACAGGATACTGAAGATTTAAAGATAGCTCTCCTCTTGAACAGCATGAACATGAGCACTATTCTGTATAGGGCTGAGGGAGGCAGATGTCTGCATGTGCATGTATTTAGCATGAATTTCTACGAAATATATTGATGCAGAGTCTCACATCATATTAATTTTTTCAACTGCATTCCTTACCATTGCTTAAGAATACCTTTTTGCTTTTATGCTTTTCTGTAGTTACCTAACATAACTGGGCAACTTTTCTTCTGAAGTTCTAAAATGTGGCCGTTGTCCTGGTTTTCAGCCTTGAGCATATCTCTTTAACAGATCACTTTCAAGATGATGATACATTGATATTCTGCTTTAATTAGTGTCATGAAAGAGAAAAAGTCCTTCAAATGTCAATGGTTTGCAAAAGTTGTTGGAGCACCTTCTTAAAGCAAATCTGAAGGACTGGCCCTCACAATTTTTTTTTTTACTCTCACATGATCCTATTACAGGAGTTTTTTTGTAAACTCATGTTATAAACGATTATTTTTAGTTAAGAGAAGCACCAGGAAAGATTAAAAAATGGATATAAAGACATTTTGGTTCTTGATCTTCTTTCTTCTCATCTCAACCTTTAGAAAGTCTTGCTGGAAGAACACAAGGAACAGCAGGAAGGTTTCTAACGGATCTTTGAGACCTCCTTGCAGTCAGATCCCAGGGGAGCTAGAACAGTATACCTCTGTGGTTCAAAAACTCTTTGGGCCAGAAAAAGAGGCCTTTATCTGCTGACATTTCAAACATATTCAATCAAATATTGATCTAGAAAATCAGCCACTTTTTCTCTAGCAAAGAAATTAAATTAGTGCTACCTACTGAAGATCTACAAATGGTTCTCCTGAAGATAATGATAGTACCCTAGGCTATTTGTAGGATCAAAAGTTTTTATGGACACCAGACTGATTTAATATTTCCTGTAATGCATGGAGAAAAAAGGGTGAAAGATCTGCTTGCCAATAGTAATGTGCTGGAGATTATCTCATGTGGCGAATCCTTGCATCAAGGAGCCAGGTAGGTTTTTCAAATCTATCTCATCTTTGGATTCAAAGGAACAGAATGTAGCCCATTTCGCCTTACAGAAAGATTTTCATCACCAGAAACATGTGTATCTCTTATTTGACTCTGGTGGCACATGCTCCTCTAACTCATAAACACTCTGTCTCTTTGTGTTCTGCTTTCAAGATGTCCCTTAAGTTGCTTTGAAAGAAGTGAGAAGTCTCTTCTTCATACTCTGAACACTAACACATCATAAAACACGTCTTGTGTAATAGTGGGAGAAACATCCTTTCAAAAACAATTTTAAACACCATTCTTAAAACATTTTCATCATTTATGTTATGAAAACGGTTATCTTTACGAAAGATCTTAAAGTTTTAATAATTCAATTAGAAATTTATTCTATGAATTGACTTGAAAAAATAATAAGGCATTAATTTTCATTAAAGTGTTTCCCACCCACAAAATCATGTCGTAACTGATTTTTTTCTGGCTAATTCAGTAAAGGATGGATTTACCACTTCTCTCACTTCTTCACAAAAGCAAGATATATAGAGTTGATTATTTGAAATGTTAGCAGGTTAAATTCATTACCAGATCTGTATAACTGGACTAAATCTATGCACCAAGAAGAGGCATTAGGTGTGCTTTTTGTAAATGTATGGAAACATCTCAGAAATGTTGGAGAACTGACTAAAAGAGTTATTCAAGCAGTTTGGAAGTTTCAGAGTTCATCAGACTGAACTACTTTCATATGTTGTTGAGTCTGGCTGGCTTTGGTTTCTGTCTAACATGCTAACTAGTTCCTGTCCTATCAGTAAGCATAGCTATCATAAAATCATTCAAATAATAATCATTAAATATTCTGTATTCATTTGCACAGAATCAGAAAATTGTTTAGGTTGGAATAGGCCTCTTGAAATCATCAGGTTGAGCTATCCTGGCTCAAGCAGGCTGCCCTTAGACCTTCAAGTTTTGAGTACCACCACAGATGGACTCCATTATCTCTCCAGGCAGCCCACAGTAGTATTTGACCACCCTCACATCACAAAATATTTTCTTGTGTTCAGATTGAATTCAGCGTGTGCACACTGCCCTTTGTCCTATCAGTGGGCACTGCTGAGAAGAGTCTGGCTCCTTGTTCTTCATTTGCTCCCATCAGGAACATGGATAAGATCCCTCATGAGCCCTCTTCTATTTATATAACTTAGAGGGTGGGTTTCCAGTTTTAGGGAATCAGTGAAACCTCTATAGCTTCCAGTTGCCTCCCTTCACTAAATCTTTTGCAAACTCAATAAACTTTCCCAGGCTGTTTTAAGTACTAAAATACAGTCAGCAAGTGCATTAAGTAATTCCTTCCATTCTCCATTACTCATTCCCTTTTCTGTCTTCCAAAATATCTTTGGGCTTCAGAAAACTCATCTTGTTTCAGACAGTGGAAGGCTCCACTATTGCTATTAATTTCACTTTCATCTTCAGGCAGAGAAGGACACCAGCAGAGCAGGGTCTCATCTTTCAGAGGGAAGACAGGTAGCTCTGACATACCTGCCTACAGTCTGGTTACATTCTGAGTAGTATTATGGCCCATTCTTCGGCCTTCATTCAACTGATAACTTGCTCTCAAGGGGCAGAGAACCCAGAAAATCTGCTAGTTAGAAATACAGAGAATTTTTATGTTTGAACTAACAACTACAAATCCTTCTTTATAGGAATGAGAAACTTAGCCTCCCAGTACTGGTAATGATTTTGCTTGCCAGGCTATCCTAGGGAGCAATTACGTGTCAGGTGGGGAAACAGGTTGCTCGTTTGCTTCTAAAAATGAAACCTTGCAGGGCTCAAAGATGCTCCAAGCGTACTGAATGTCCCCCTAAACAAATGACAAATATGAGAGCAACACGAGGAGAGAATTCAATTAACCCTTTTGTATAAACATTATAAGTAAGGACCCACAGTGACATGCTCAAAGTTCTCGGTATATACACACTAGAATCATTATAACATAAACCCTACTCTTAAATGAACCAGATAGGTAAGCAGGGAGTTTTTCTAATTTTCTGTGTACGACAGGAGATTCCCATACCAATTTATCTGTGAGAACTCATTGACTATGCCATAAAAATATGGACAGACTAAGCTGTGTAATCACCTGAGACCAGGGGGGGGGGAGGGAGGGAGGGAAAAAAAGAAATTGAGCAGCCACAAAACTGAAGACATAAATAGAAATTCCTATGACTTGCAGTCAAAAGAGATCTCAGCTTTTTATTGTGGATCAACCTGAGTAGGAGACATAAAAAGGAGGAAGAACTGAATTCTCTGTTTATACAGTGGTAGAATTTGACATCCAAGTGCCATGATATTCTGCAGTAGGAGTGGCATAATTTAATATATTTATTAATGAACTGGAAAAAGGGATGAGCACTGAAGTGATAAAATTTGCAGGTGACACAAAATTATTCAGGTTAATCAAGTCCAGAGAGGGTAATAAGAAGCTTCAGAAGAAAATAAACAAGTTAGGTGAATGATCGACTTGATGGCAGATTAAATTCAGTGTTGATATATGCAAATTAATGTACTTTGCAAGGATTTTTTTATCTATTTTTACACCTTACTGAGTTCTAAATTAATTGTATCAAAGGCAAAGGACCTAAATAGCATTGTCAAGAGTGCAATGAAGTCTTCCACTTGGCATCTAGCTGCAGTAAAACAATTTGATACAGGAGGGAAGAATAGTTTGAACAACTCTGCAGTGTCATTAAAGCAGTTGTCCTCCACATCGAACACACCATGTACAGTGATGGTTACCAACTGCAAACAGAAGATTTGCAAAATTAGAAGAGGTTCAGTTATATCTGGCAAAAATTAGAGGATAATGAGAAAACACTGGAACAACTGGTGTCACCAGCACTGCAGAAATGTGTTGCGTGATAGATATGAGAAAAAGCTATGAAATAATGTTTTGAGTCATGTATGATAAGAACAGTGAGTGAAATTTCAAGCAAACGACATACTTCTCAAACAGTGTGGAGCTTGTTGCTACAAGACAAGTCAAAGAGAGATTGGACGTTTATATGAACACAGCCATCTTAAGTTACACCTTGTTGGGTTTTTATTCATTTGTTTTTGGTGTAGCAAAGATAATGCTTCAGAAATTATTTATATCTACTATCTATAGACTGTTTAATCATACTTTTCCTCAAATTATTTCTTCAGGATGATAATCCCCCACCAAAAAACATCTGTAGTAAGAGAAATGAGAAAAAAACGAGAAATAAATTGAGAAAGAGGATAAGAACATATGTACAGGCACTACATATAGGTAATGGACATTTACTATGGGTCAGCTGTGCTTTAACTGTCAGCTACATTTAGTTGAAGGAGTAGACTGCAAACAGGAAACGCAGAGCGCCACAGAGGTGGCCCTGAGTTCACGTGGCAGTATTTTTTAAGGAGGGTTTTCACTGGTGTGTTTAAGGTTGATTGCTATTAACAGTAAGGAGTGCTTTACGACAGCCAGTGAGGGAACCATATACTGTACACCGCAGTGAACGTGAAATTTAATACATAGAAATTCTAAGGGATTTTCACAGGTTTAGTGGAGTGGTGACATATGTTATCATCTCGCTCACCACTGACTGGAAAACGATTTTACACTGTCACGTCACATCGGCCCATGATAACCAGAAGTCATTTATTTCCTAAGAAAATGAGCAACTAGATATGACAACTTGTGTTGCCTCATGGTGGGGTGCTGGTAGTATTTATTGATGATGTGAAACGTGACTTTTTTTCTTTTTTTTTTCCCCCCAGAAGAAATTCAGATCAATAGTAAGGTATAAAGAACAGCACAGCTCTTTTCTTCTTTCCTTTTTGGTTAGTGCGATAATAAGAACTTCTGTCACTTGCATAAATCTTAGATTAAAATGATGTAGAGATTCTCAAATTAATAATTAATATATCTACAAGGGACAATAAATAATTAGACTGCTTTGTAATTATAAAATTCCTCATTATTTAGCCCCATTTTTTTGGCAGAGGCATGGAGAGAAGTATCTATCTGTCCAAACATCTATCTGCCTATCTTCTGGGTCTCTTCTGCTTTTATTTTTCTGTCCAGTAAATATTTGTTGTGCATTTACACTCTGGAATCTAAAACGAGACTTCCATTACACAAAGAATGCATACTTATCATGCTGTTTTTATTTTCCTCAGAAAACATAAATAATTAAGCTTGACTTCAAATAAAAAGATGAAATTAGCCTTTCTCCCCCTGCACTACAATCTTTTTTCTTTACGATTTTCCAGCAGAATGGTAATCCTGTACTCTTGCTAAGAAACAATGCTAGGAATTATCACATAAGAGCTCTCTTCATTTCAGTCCTCTTGCAAGATGGATGCCGTGGATGTATACAAAGAAATTTAAAAGGCTTTTCATCAGGTTTCATCCTCTATTTCTACTGTAAATTCAACAAGCTACAGTAGTTTAATGCAGAAGCATAGACATACATAAAAAGCTGGAGGGAACGGTGTATGTTATAATGCTGTTATAAACCTGTCTGCAATATTAACACACACTGTATTTTAAATACACAAAACTGTTACAATAACTTGAAGGTTGAGACAAACTCGTGAAAACAAATAAATTCTTCAGGACACCAGGCAAAAGGTTGTTCTTGGCAGGAAGATTTAAATACAGTTATTCAGCAGTCCAAATTAACTCCCCCAAATAAAAAGCATTCTCCCACTAGTCATGTTGAGTAAATCCATGCACAAAATTCTCCAGGGAGTTTTTTCATCTTATATACGTTTAGGATCAAAATTTATGCTGTGGGGAAGGCATTCTCCCTGCATATAAGGAAGAGTTCCATAGAGCAGTTCAGAACTAAAGCCTAATCTAAGTACTTTCTGAGGCTCTGTGGAGGAGCCTTTCTCTCTCTCACTGATTACATAGAGAGCCTTTGGAGATTAATGGCCTCAAGTTGTGCCAGGGGAAATTCAGGTTGGGCATTAGGAAATATTTCTTCTTCTAAAGAGCGGTCAAGTGATGAAATGGGCTGCCCAGGGAGGTGGTGGAGTCACCGACCCTGGAGGAACTCAAGGAACTTTTAGGGTTGTGTTGAGTGACATGGTCTAATAAGTACTATTGGTGATAGGTGGGCAGTTGGACTGGATGATCTCAGTGGTCTTCTCCAACCTTGGTGATTCTGTGATTCTGCAGTTAACCTGTAAGAACTGTTATGAGTGAAGTGCCTCAAGACAAACAGAATAGTTGTTCTGCTAAGCTGGCAACAATTTGCAACGCTTGCAAATGTTCGTGTTTCATTTGGTTTTTATTTAAGCACAAAAAAAATTATTAGTGGGCTGGGTGTTTCTTTTTGTTTGTTTGTTTGCTTCGTTATGTATCACAAAGAGCTCAAGAAGGAAATTCCAGTTAAATCTGCAAGAAACATAAACGTTACTTTTAACTGTATTGATAAAATGCATTAAAAACACCACCATCCACTAAATGATATATTTGGGGATCCAGAATTTAAGGAGTATTAGCAATTCAAGGTGTTTTTTTTAAATTCTCACTTTTGACTGAAATTTCTGAGCAACAGTAATGAGAGGGAACATGAAATTCAGAAACTAAATCCAGTGAAGGTATTTGTCTCAGAAGTATTATACATCTGCAGTGAAATGCCCACCACACAGAAGGCTGCTTTTTACATCAACAGAACAAAATAGCCACTGAATTAACTTAGAATCTAAGGGGAAACATGCCACTCTAGGCTCCTTTGCCTACACCTGGAATAAGTATACTAAGAGAGTATAGATGATGTCAGAGCTCTTCTTAGTCACATCAAGCCCACCCGCAAGTCTACAAAATGAGCATCACAAGAAATAAATAAACAGTTGGGAAATGCAACCCTTCCAAACATTCTCAATCTCCAGAAACCACTTCAGATTTATACCAGTATAAGCAATGTAAAAATACTTACATTTTCTACATATTTTGTTCAATTAGGAAAAAACAAAACAAAACAAGAGCATTAGGTGTGCTCTGCCAATTGGTAATTTCATTCACTGTAGATAAGAATGTCATATTTCAGCCACTCACAATGACTCTTTAATGTGTAGCAGAGACACATATATTTAGGATACTTAGTTTACTCAAACTTCATTTTCTAAATTATACATACATACATACATATATATATTTCCCCCTCCCCCCCCCCCCCCCTCTTCAATTTATGCTATTATCAGCTGAATGTAGGACTATTTTACATGGCAGGGTCCCACCTTTCTTGCCTATCATAGTACCTGCCTTTTAAAATGACCCCTTAAACACACTCAACACTCATCTTTTTTTTCTTTGGTTTTTTTTTTCTGTCTCTAGCAACATTAATAGAGTAAAACTGCTGATGTGCTTAGGCACAGTTGCACTGAATTAAAGGTGGCTACCATTTCAGATATCCTGAAGCCATATGCAAAATATGAAAATCTGAGGTCTTTACTGTTGGTCAGAACCTGAGTATGTTCCATGACCCTACACTACACTCAACCTATAAAATGAGAGAAGCCTAATAAATCTCTCTGTAATAGGTAATACACATTATGACAAGGAAAACTTAGATCAAGCTTTCCCTTTGAAGTTTTGATGGATGCTCCAGTTTGATGACAGCAACTCACCTATGCTTGCAATAAGTTTGCAAAGCCTGAAGCAGCTCCAGTCACCCTGGAGTAGAGCTTTGGATGACAAAAAACTCAGGCAACCGTAAGCTTCAAAGGGCTTCTTCAAATATTCCAGCTCTATTCTTACCGGGCATTGCAGGCAAACTTCTGAATACATATCTCTGTATCAAAGAGTATTTCTAGCTTGAGCTGTTCATAATAATATTGTTCATAAGAAAATTGCAAAGCCTTCCAAACTGAAAATGAATAATCAGATGTGCCTCTCTGTTCCACCCTTCTGCAAACAAGAAGAGAGAAAGAAAGAGCATAGCAGGGCAAAGAGAAAGGAAAACTGCCTCTTGGATCTGTATGCTGCTCACTGCTCTGTGTAACTACTTCAGGTCCCACCTGGGAAGTCCACCAGACCAAAGGTAAAAAGAATATAGTCATAGAGCATGACAGCAACAAATAGGCGAAGAGTTGCTGTAAGCAACACATTCCCTTCTGTGCACTTACTGTGTCTGTTAGTGCCTAACGTTTCAACTAATCCTGCATGTTCTGTGACAAGGGAGAAAGCATTTGGCTGCCAGATGCTTGCAATGAGACAGAGAGCTGACATTTCAGGCTGATGCAGAAGGGCATCGGGACAATGTGTAGAAGGAGAATGTTTACCTGCTTCTGTTAGGGGGAAAGGAAAGGGATTTAATGCATCTGCAGCTCTAATGTAATGCTAATACAGCTCCAAATAATGGAGAATTAGGAGAGATGTAAACACGTTCTCAGGCAAAGACTGTGCAAAATGTTTTCTTCTATGGAGAAAATTATTCTAATCAAATGAGATTTTCTCTTTTTAAGAAAAATTAAATGTAAGGCTCCTCATCGCCTTTAGCAAGACTTTGGATAGCAACAAGACAGCTCCATACAAGGAGGCATGGCTTGGACCTTAACTGGCTGCTGCATTGCAACCACTTCTCTGAACACATTCACCTGGTGTCATTCCTAAGGCTCTAGGGCATGCTGGAGCCCTCTCAAATTTCTCTTACTATCTGGACTGTAAAGTGGACGTTGTCCGATGCTCATGCTTTGGACAGACTGAAGTGGAAACAATAATAACAGTCAGGAAGTAAAGCTAGTTAAAATAATTAGTAGTCTCAAAAATTATAATCTATTATAAAGTATAATAAATGTTACTGTGAAGACTTTCTAAAACACAACTCTGCATTTAAATATACTGTCACTGTGAGATGAGGGCAAATGAGGAAACACTGAAGTGAATGCATAGCGACAGAGCCCACTTGTTGTTGTGACCCAAATCTTGCAAAGCTTCGTGCATGCATTTGACTTACTGTATTGCACTTCTTTTTATTTCAGTGAGACTGTCAACCTCATATAATCATCTGTGTAAATACATGTCTGACAGTCAACATTTAAAGGATAAGGATTCCATCTATCTTTAGATGGGAAGGATTAAGCAGAAGTAATGCCGTGTTTGTTGAGGTGCTTGTGCTCTGACCACAGCGTTACATACCCTTCAGATATGTGACTACAACCCCTTTAAAAGGCCTTGTATGTTTTCAACAATCAGCTATGTAATAAAGATGAGGTTCCCTGACAAGAAACATGAGGCCATCATTTCTGAAGGGCTTTTCTTCCTGTGGAAACCCAGGAATCTGTCACCATGTAGGCACAGGTCTCCTCTTATTCATGCAAGAGTCAAAGATAACTTTGATTTCCTCAATGAGTCTTCCCTCTGGGTTACTGTGGCACCGCATTATCTTGGCTCGTATTTTTCATTCCCTGTTTAACAGTTGTAAACACCTTCCAACATCAAATAAGAGCAGCAAGTAATCCAGATAAAAGAAAATTCTTCAGCCCTAACGGGTGGACTAAGATTTATATGCCTGTTTCAAATTTCCGTTCCTCATTTCAGGAGTTGCAACATTTCACAAGTACCATATAATGTGCTACTTGATTGGCCTTTCCAAGGATACAAGGTGCTCCAGCACATTGTTTGGGAGTTTTATAGATATACATCCCTACCGCTTCTGCTCTTCATCGAAAAGATATATCATGGCTTCTCTTTCTGTGCTCTACAGTCTTGACATTTCTTAATATAAGGTTGTCTTCCAAGATGTCAAACTGGTTTTGAATTATTTTACAGTGTTCTCAGTTAAAACGGTGTCATGTAAATCAATCACATCCTCAGGTTCCCTGTCAGAGACCTGCAATCTTAAAGCACAGCTTTCAGATGGAACCAGTGCTGTTGCTCGATTTCTTTGCAGGAAAGCAATGATCAGCCTGGGATTTACTTGATACTGTCCCAGGTACAACTTTTACAAACAAACGACAAAGGGCAGGGACGTCGGGAGTGAGTTTTCACTGTTTAACCTTGATCCAAATGTTGCCAGTTATCACTGTTAACTGAGCAAATTCCTGTAGTACTGATGCACCTTTGGAACTGGAAGAAAGGCCGAGTGAGATGGTCAGCTTAAACACAGCTCACAGTGCAATTGGTGTGGTGTGAATATGGAGGGTATGATACGTTTTCCAGAATCAAGGTGCTTGTAGCTCACCTGAGGTCACAGAAGTTGTAGATGGCAGAGCTGAGAGCTGATCCCACATCTTCTGAAGTGCTGAGCAGTGCTGCGCTAGGAATCATTCACTTTTTTCTTCCCTCCACCGAATAAATTCTTTTATTTATTTTCTTATATTATCACTGAACTGCAACTGCTGACCTGGAATTTCACCTAGCATACTACCGTGACCATGACATTACCAGTTAGTGACAGATCCTGAGATCTCATCACATCACATTCCTTGTCCTGCTTTCCCAGGCTTCAGCTTTATGCTTTACTGGTAAAGTAGGTGTAAATCACCAACACTAATTATTTTCTTACTGCTGCAAAGTTTCTTTAAAGATTTTATAGAGGCCCACGGTTTATAAATGATTTTGTAAGTCCCAAAGTATTAATGTTTATAGCTGGTAGTTAGAACATCATTTATTAAACATCTTTTGAAAAATCATCCATATGTGTTCAAGCATGTTAAACGGTACCTATAATAACTTAGTTTTTTGAAGTAATTTCCATTAATCACATAACATTAGTAAAATATTTATAAATGTACCTTAATATAAAATGTCACCATTACATTCCCTTAAGTCAATAATGCAAGACAAATTACCAGCGAAGAATGATGGTGTTTTAGAATAATCCATAGGTTTGGAGACTTCAAAGCTTCGGTGCCATAGTTGTTTCTTCTTCTATCATCAACACATGCAATTTTACTTTTTCCCCCCTTTCAGATTCATAATGCATTTCCTGTTGTCTCCTTCAATGCCCTCAAATCCTGAGGGGGGCAATCTTGTAATTACATGCATTAACTCTATTATACTGTGGACAGATATGATTCTGCACCCACAGAATGAGTATCTGCTGTGTTCTTAAATGCCAGCTACACTTTAACTGTAAAGGCACCTACTATTTTATTGAAACTATTCTTGTTTTATTACTGTAAACAACTTTGATCATAATGATGCCATTTGAAAGAGCTGATCAAGCTGAGAAAAACGACACTACAGTCATAAAGTCACACTAAATTTTGCTATTAACATTTTATAGTGCATATAAGGAAAGCGTTCCAAGTTGCAACTAGAGACAAAAGAGAAAATTAATTTTACAGAGAAATGTAGATTTAAGCATTAGCAATATACTGGTACAATCATTTGCACCATATTCTTAAGCACAACAGATGACCCTCTTTGTAGATAAGAAAACATACTGGTTGTCATATCTTAGATGAATCTGTGCTAGCTCTGTGGCAAACATGAGAATATATTATGGCCCTTATCCCTGAAACAAAGGTAGAATTATTGTGTGAGGAAGAAAATGTAGAAATATCATATAAAAGAATTTGAAAAGTTATTTGAAAGAAAACACAGTTCACAGAACTCTGGCAGAGCTCTTAGTATCTATGCTTGGATATTTCACTAAAAGTGATATTTATTTGGGGCTATAAGGTAAAACAAAATGAATTCAGTAGAACATATGCTGTAAATTCACCAAGGAAATGCAGGTGATGGATCCTAACGGTGAAGTGGCAGCTAGCTCTGCTGTAATGTAGAGTGAACTGTTTGTAAGGGGGTGAAATGAAAATAAATATTAGTTGATAGGAAACACATGCAATTGGTTTTATTTGAATAAATGAAGTTAGTTAGATATTCAGGGTGGAACCTGGCCTTTGTTCGGGCAATTGTTTGCTACTATAATAGCACAGACTCGGGCAGCAATAAATGGGAAGTCTTTGGATGTCAAAATCCTGGTATTCAGTAAAAGAAACAGCATGGGGAAAGCAGAATTGGATGTTGTTGGATCTCCCTTTTCAAAAGAGCTGAAAGGGCTGGGAAAGCAGGAGAAACATCCAGAGACCAGGTGGCAGCAGCTTGAATATACAGCTGAAAAGTCTCCATAAACAGGAAAGATACGCCAAAGTACATATTCTGATGTAAAGAAGTATGAGTACTTCTAGAACAAAGCAGAAGTCCTAGGCAGTTCCCTGCACTGGCTCTTGTGGAGAGACCACCTAATTTCTTACTGACACTTTTATTTCTGTAACAGGTTTTGTTTATTCTTCAAGGCAGAAACGTTGTTTTTTTCTCTTGCCCTGAGCTAAATTTTCTAGGAATGCTATGCAGGAAATACATTATCTAATATCCTACTGTTTCTCACTTCATTGTACTAATGCAGCTTCACATACAGTGACACAGAAATAAGATAATGCACCGTAGCAACGAGTCTTTTTGCAACTATTTTTTTAACAGAGCCTTGTTGCACAGTGCATTTTCAGGTACCTTCTATTTGCTGCTCTTGTTTAATCTATTCTGTTTAATCATACTTTGTCATTTGTTATGAAAAATACTGGGAAACAAGATTAAAAACACCAAAAGACGACGATCCTGATTATCAGCTGTCACAAGAGAGCTCTCAGGGCTGCGTGTGTGGTGATCAGTAACATGGTGCCTTTCAAGTAAAACCTTAGCTGTCCCCAAAGCCAATGTCGTTGATAACCCAGGCTGAAGCAAGTATGCATTAAAGAAGTGCTTGAACTTATGTGAGGACTCATTTGAAGGATGGAAGTCTCCTGAGTGAAAGTGTTAAAAACATTATTCTGAAGCCACACAGAAATGACTTGCATGCAGTGCCTTCTTGCTGTAAAAGCAGCCTCAATCCCAGCATCATTTGAGACTCACCAGGCAGAGACTTAAGATCTCCCAGACAGAAACCTTTTGAGGACTGTTAGGTAATGTTTCAGCAATCACATCAAGAGAAATTCAAGAGTGGTTGTCTTCTGAAGAAAAAGAAATGAAATCTTTGCTTATTTCGTGTTGGCCGTATTCCTCCGCATTATTTTTTTCCTATGAATACTTGAAGTTCTCCAGCAGCTGAAGACTTTCAGAAGCCAGGAAATAAAGCTGTAAATGTGACATCTGCACTTGGAAACAATGCTGATTTGCGTACCTAGAGGCTGATGGCTTCTATTTGTCTGTAATTTGATAGAGCATAGGCAGCAGCTACGTTTACTTCTGCAGAATCTCCAGTGGGACCCAGAGGAAACCTACATGAGGCTGATAACATTTTTCATTTTGTGCTCAGCCAGCTCCTAGCTATATGAAACTTGACAGGATAGGCATCACTCAGAATGGTAATCTCTGTGGTGTGAACACATGGATGACAGAAATTGGACCAAGACCAGAAGTCAATTCATCCAGCCCGCTGAGAGTTGTCATACAGTAACTCCTTTTGGTCATTGCTAACTTGGAAGAAATTCAGACTAAAGGCTTGGAAACTTACTGGTATTAATCTTGTAAACCACTCGTTAACTCAGATGGTCTCCCTGAAAACTGTATTACAAAACTATGCTTCCAACTTTGTTGCCATTATTCATGAAGATTTTTGGAAGTGTGTATCCTCACGTTTAACTTCATCATTCATTTTCTCCATTATATTCCGTCTGAAATTGCATCTGCTCCTTGAGGGTTGATAAACACTGGATGTATTGACTGTTCCTAAAGTGGGATTGGTTGCTATTGTTATTTAAGGGACATGTATCACTAAAATATACACACACGCATACTGCAGACTATGCTACATGTGAAGAAAACATCTTCTAATGTGTGAAAAACTTAATTCTAAAATTTCAAAACTCTAAGAAAACTTAGAAAACTTTTAAACATTCTGTTGGTTTTAAACCATAAAACTTGTTCTACATTACAAGTAGTTGTGCCTGTTTTCCACAAACTAGATTTAAGTGCCTTTAAGTAGTTCTTCTGTGGAGGACAGCATTATAACTGCTTGGCTTAAGGCTGATATTTATGCAGCGTCATGAAACCATTACATGTTTTTAAGTTTTTTTTTTTTTTTTTTCTATCAAGTTTATTTTCACTCAAATTAGTCTACCTTGTTTTATTTCCTATTGATGCCTCTCTTCACAGACTCTCAAGCCTTGTTATTCTTTTGTTTTTTCATTGTCAGCTAACAGCACTGTAAGAACTACTGATGAAGTACTGTGTCCTGACAATTAAATAAATTAAATGAAAGCACTATAGCCTGCAATTCATGATTATTTGACCCCACTGGACCTTATCAACCCTATCCATAGGTAAACAAGTGTGTACAAGAGCTCCAGACACAGAGGTTGGATAGTTAGTAAACCAGTGGCAGGAGTATTCTAGAAGAACTGTCCCAGTTTTGCATTATGTATGCCTGCTCTTCTGACTGGTTTAAAGCAGAAATCATATTTTCATTGGGTACTGTCATTGTCGAAGAATTTCGTGTAGTAAAATGGTATGGTAAGCCTTGATAGTAAATAACAGTAACAGTAAAACTAGTTGGTAATAGTAAAATAGTATAGCTAGATAGTAAAAAAGCTATAGTAAAAATTGAGATAGCAATAGTAAAATGTGATCATGAGATGCAGTGAATTAATTAAAAACAGAGTAAATGGAAAGCAGAGAAGAAAACACAGAATGGAAATAAATGCAAGAGCATCCCAATGACACGTAAATTTGAATGTATTACACAGTAAGAAAAACTGGTAAGTTTTGCATGACTTTGCTATGTCAGAACACTTCCAGCACCTCCAGGATCTTAAGATTATCTCACTGAGTTTCCAGGACAGGTAAATCGGTGTACTTGTGTTGGAGACTCTAACCTAAGCTGCTACAGGACTAATACAACAGAAGATGGGAATACTGTTTCATTAAGATCTTGTATCAGGTTGAATATACCACTTGTGGAGAAAGTGGGAGAAGGATAAAAATCTGTCAAATGAAGTGACAAAAATGAAGAAAATGGAAAATGAAATATATTTATTAATACTACAGTAGAATTCATAGTCATAAAATGGCCTGGGTTGAAAGGAACCTCAAAGATCATCTAGTTTTAACCCCCTGCTAGCAAATCTCACAAAAAGCTTCACAAAGCATGGAAGCATAAGACACAATCACGTGTTAGTATTAGGCAGTCCATCAGCAAGCCACGCATGCATATGAAATAAAATATCTGTCCTCTCTAAAATGACTAAGATGAAACTCCACTCTGTTTCGCCTATATCACAGTGAAATGAAATAAAAACCTGGCAATCGCCGTGCAGCAGGGTTGCAGGACATGCAGAACGATCCCTTTTGAAACAAAGGTAGCTTTCATATGCTGATGGCAAAGGCGTATGACAATTTAGGAACCACACCTAAGAGTCACCGTACCAGATCACATCAGCAGCCCAGTGCCCTGTCTCTACAGCCAGTGGTCGGGACCAGATGTCTCAGCAGAGTTTGCAAGAAAGCCCATAATGGACAATTATTGAATAATTCACTCATAGGAGAAGTTTCTTCCTAATCTCAGACAGCTAATGATTGGTTTATGCCCTGAAGCATGAGGGTTCATATATCTCCACCCCCAACCATTTTTATCCTATCTAAGGTATCCCTGGGCGCTCTCATTATCCAAATAAGTGTATAATCCTTTTTGAATCCTACTAAGCTCTTGGGCATAATGATAGCTTGTTGCACTGAGTTCAACAGGCTAATTATGCATTGTGTAAAAAAAGTATTTCTTTTTATCAGTTTTAAATTTGTTTCTTTTCAATTTAATGGATGTCACTTTGTTCTTACATTATGGGGAAGAGTAAATAAGAGCACCCAATTGACCTCTACCATACCATTAATTATTTTATATCTCTCTATCACTTCCACACTTATTAATTTTCTCTTTCAACTGAACAGTTCCCATCTTTTAAATCTGTTAATATGGAAGTTTCTCCGTGTCTCTGTTCCCTTCTGTTGCCTAACTTTGGGCTTCTTCCATTTCTACTATATATTTTAAGATGGCAAGCCCAGCACTGAATGCTGATTTTAGGGAAAGTGTGCCAACAATGTGCATAATTGCACAATTACAATATTGCCATTGTTTTCCATCCCATTCTTTACACATTCTCACATTTTGTTTGCTTTTTTAACCTCCACTGCTCATTGATCAGATGTTTAATTGAGCTGCCCGCAGTGACCCCCAGGTCTTTTTCCCAAGTTGTTACAGTTAATTTAGAACCCAGCAATGTGCATGAGCAATTCAATCTGTTCCTTCCAATATGTATTTTCATATTTGTCAATGCTGAATTTGGCTGCCATTGTGCAGGCTTATTAGGTCTCATTGAACATCTTTGCAGAGTTCTCTAGTGCTGACTAACCTAAATAATTCTTGGCTATTCAGAAAGTTTATCACTCTCCTGAATGCTCTTTCCCAAGTGACTGAATATATTTGACAGAATCAACCATAGGACAGTGTTTTTGACATGCTACATGAAGTCTGTAGCTATGTGTAAGACTACCTTACTATCTGACTAAGACATAGGGTTTAGAATAAATAGAATTTTCAATAATAATAATAATAATAATAATAGTAATAATGAAGTTATGTATTAAATTGTTTCTGGTTG
The DNA here is from genome assembly GCF_023343835.1 of Lagopus muta. Lineage (NCBI taxonomy): Eukaryota > Metazoa > Chordata > Aves > Galliformes > Phasianidae > Lagopus > Lagopus muta. The sequence goes on from NC_064434.1 coordinate 108,053,143, forward strand.
CATAATAAGTCCCCTTCTGGACACACATCACAAGCACAGTGTATTTCCATACAATGAGCAATTATCTTTCTTTCAGCCATAACCATACAGTGGGATCTTATGGGGATTCCAAAGGGACAAAAATTTTCTGCAATACTCTGTATTTGGTGCTGCAAAGGACAAAGTTGTAGGCAGTCTTTTGCCAGCCTGTCTTTCGCAGTGCTTAATAAATGCCTCCTCTCAGTGCTTGACCATCCCAGCTCCAACCTGCAGGTTAGCAGGTAAAAACTTCTGAGTCTGAAAAGACAATTTTTGTGCAACTAAGACTTACTTTTATTTCACCTCTGTATTTTTCAAGTGTAAAATGAAAAGTTTATGCAAGTAAACGAGAGGTTTAGATCTCAGTTACCAATACGTGTTGACCGTCCTTGTGAAGTACCCAAAGCTGTAGCCAAGAGGCAGCTTTCCTTGGCATATGTAAGAAGGATCTTCAAAGAGCTGATTTTTTGGCTCATTTACTTATTTTCCAGAGGAAGTTGAGTGGATTAGAATAGTAAACTATACAAGCAAATTGCATTTGTAGCCCCTTGCAATGCACTCACCATAGGGCTTCTCCACTTTGGGGCAATTTCACACCTCCATCTTGTTAACATATTTCAAGGTGCTACACGTAGCATCGTAATCTCTCTCAAATCATTATGGTGATTTCAGGGGTCACCATGTCACTCTATTGTTAATTTCACCCTTTCATGTGTAACAACACTGATGCAAAATCTTAGTGTGCCTATATACTTCTAGCTGTGTTGATACAGGAGCTGAGGGAGGTGGTGTGATTTAGCACAAAACTCTATCCACTTTGGGATATTCTTGCTTCCTTGCATCTAATTCCCTGTGGAATTTGAAGCTCCTCTGTGTGCTTTGGAAGCTATATTTTTTACCTTCTCTAAGAAACACCTTTTGCCCCATTTCTCTGAAACATCTTGGTGCTGGAAATGCTTTGGGTGAAGAGCAGCTAAACAGCTTCTTTAGAGTCTATCACTACCCCCCTTCCACCCTCCCCCCCCCCATATAAATCAGCCTACAGAATGCAGGTACGGAGCAGAACCTTTCTGTTACTTTCACCAGGCCACAGAACAGGTCATGGTAAATCTGATCTCCCCATTCTGCAGGAATACATCATCTCTGCAGCACACCTGAACTCTGCTGACCCCAGCACAGGCCACTTCTCAGATGGCGGCCTTCTGTGCAGTTGCCAAACTAATGGACTGAGTACATATTGGTTCTGACATCCCTAATCATGTTAGACAAAACCAGCCCAAATAACACAAAAGAGCTGGAAATAGGATTTGCCCAAACAGAACCTGAATCTCAGAAAAACATAAAGTGCGAAAGCAAGGGGAAGGCTGACTTAAAGATAAATACACACACTGAATTTGAAAGATTCTAACTAACTGCGTGGATCTTGGTAAATAAAATTACTGCAAACACGATCTGAAAATCAGAGCAGGATATTAGAACACCTATGTAGAAAGAGACATGTAAACTATGCTCCACCACTGTTCACCTTGCAAGGAAATGCATTTATTTCCCATGAAACATAGAAGATCTTGTTGTCCTCACAGCTCTAAACTGAAATCTTCATATGCACTAAAAATTAGTTGACCTCTTTGTTGGTAATGGCTGATAGGGATCTCTGCTGACAATTAGCATGAAAGTAGCATATTCAGAAAGTATCTATTGCTACTTATTTCAAAATATTTTAATAAATGATTTCTGTAAACTAAGCACTGGACATTTCTTACAATGGCAATGCACCTATCATATTGTGATTCGTATTTAAAGTTGAAAATGCAACAAAACTGTCCAGGTGATCTTTGATATCTGCATCTCCAGAGGTCTCCTAAGGGCAAATATGCTCCATGCATTGCATTGAGGTGGTAAATTTCATAACAAATTTGATTTTCAGCATTTTGTGTTAGCACATGCATTCTCAAATCGGTGTCAGCAATCTTAACGTAGGACAGTGGATCCCAGAGCGCAATGAGCAACAGAAGACTCAAAGAAATCAGTGCTCATAAAACTGTGTCTTCATACATTTGAACTGTAGTACTGAGCAAATAAATTTCTTTTCGTAGTCTTACAGAGCAAAAAATTACTTAGCAATCTTCTGCACTATCCAGTTGAAACATGTGCGTCCAGAAATCAGTTGAAAAGCTCTTACTAATTTCAATGGAACAGAATAAACCCTCAGATACACATCCAAAAGGGTGCTTTTAATGTGTATTGTATGCTATATATTCTCTATAGCAAAGTTAGCTTGAGAACTCTCTTAAGATTAAACTGAAATTGATTAGAGAGTCTGAATCCCCTTTGAATGCATTAGATTTACAGCAGAGTAGCTTTCCCCGGCCCACAGCTTAGCAGACTGCTGCAGTGAAGAACTGAAATGTTATCATAAAAATGTATTTGCTAATTCTTCACTTTCAGCTAAAACTTCTCTTTTCAAAAATATTTACATAAGTTACTTTGCATTTGTCTGCAAAAATTTAAGCCATCTTTGCAGCTAGATTTTGTTGCCCCAAATTATTGTTTCCCTGCTTGTCTGTTATCTAACATGCATGTAAGTGACAGGGATGGTGCACTGTTTACCATATTCAAGAAATTGTTAAGTTATGGCATAGTTTTCTTGCTGTCATTTTCAACATCACCGCCACTGCTATTCGTAAAACAGAAATTGTTTTAATTTGAAGGAAACTAGAAAGAGACCAGCGTCAGCCTGCTAATTACCACCATGAGCTGGATATATTGGCAGTGATGGCCTGACTGAAAGCAGTGCCTCCTAACATGGAATGCAATATTGTCCTATTCAGATATTAACAGATTATAATACAAAGTAATGCTTCCCCAGTCAAAATGCCTTCAGTATGTAAGAACTATTCCATGTTTATAGTGGTATAAATAAGAGCATAAAACCCTTAATATTATGACAAGCTTTGTATCTGTTGTAAATAATCATAATAAATGATGAAATCTCTATTCAGAAGATGTGCCTGTGCACAAACATCAAAAGGTAAATGTAATTATAATTAGTAAATAACATCATAAATAAAATAAAATAGTATAACAAGGCTTTATTTAAAAAATAAATGCAATGCAAGTAGAGCCACAGATTGACATTCCATGGAATCAATCCCCTACTTCTTCACTGAACAGTTGTGTGACCAAAGGCCATCTGAAATAAAAGGTCTTTCAAATACAAAGCAAGAAATAACCTGTGGGAATGTTAACTTCTTGTATGTCTCCCTCAATCAGCTTTTCCTCTTTTACCCTGAGCTAAAACCTACTTTAGCAACTGAAACTTTTCAGAGCCTGCTTTTACCATACAACAGCTATTCTCTTAAGTGAGGAAGCAGGGAGGAAATGTGTTTAAAAATGATTTTTTGTCCTTCTTCAGGACCGGGCCTTCACACTGTCACCTCCTAAATTCCCTTTTTCCCATCAATTTAAAGGATATTTGGTACTTTAAATTAAAAAAAAAAAAAAAAAAAAGACATATAATTTGAACTATATGAATTACATATTGAATTATAACCTGATTGGGGAATATCATTTGGATCTTGAATTTTTGAACAAAGAAAGATATTACTTGGGGATTAATTAAAAAAATAGAAAGTAATTGTCTTCATTTTCTGCACTAAGGCCCATCATACAATGGCTTGGGTTGGAAGGGACCTCAAAGATCATCAAGCTCCAACTCCCCTGCTGCAGACAGGGCCACCAACTCCATACCTAATACTAGATCAGGCTGCCCATGGCCCCATCCAACCTGGCCTTGAACACCATACTGAGAATGAATTGCAATTCTAAAAAATCTGAAAAAGTGCTCTAAAGTTGGGCCAGCATGGGATGTATGTAGAGACTGTGAAAGCTGTGTCTATTACAAAAATATCAGTATTACTTAGTTAGTTTTTCATCTTTTGAGCAAGTGTGTTTCAGAATTTGGTGAACTAGCAAGTTATTTATCCGTGTATCTATGAAAACTCATTAATATAGTTATTACAGGATCGCATAATCAAACAATCCTATGAATCTTCCAGGGCAGCAGATGTTTTCACAGTCCTTGGTCATCTGCTTGCATCACCATTAGGAGAGCAAAGCCGGCCCGGGGACTTGAATTTCCTGGAAAGATTTTGCCTGGCTCTTCCAGAATGCATTCTGGAGGATTCTGTCCAGCAAAGAATCTCAGCAGTCTTGCTGAAAAATCTCAGAAAAATCTTCCTGCCATCCTGTCCATACAACACTGCAGGAGTGGTTCTTTCCATATGCCACCCCTCAAACCATGTCCAAGTATAGCCTCAGAACTGAGCCAGGATGTTAGTGAAATGTTGTGCAAGCAGTCAAATGCTACAAAGAGCAGCCAAGTTTGTTTTCTGGCCCTGGGCGTATTCTGTAGCACAGGGCATGCTATGAAGATGAACCTGGAGTTGTTCCAGCAGATGACTGCCTACATGTCCCTGGCTGATGAGTGAAGTATTATGAAGGACTAGGGGCAGGGAGGTTTGTAGGGGTGGATGCCACAACACAAACGTGAGGAGGTGCAGTTTCCATGATGGATTTATCATCCTGCAGCTCCCACTTGCATTCATATGCATGCATCCTTTTAGAAATGTGATACCAGATGCTGTTTCCTGGCAACAGGCCCAACACCCCCTCTCTCTTAGGTGTGAATTTTGACAACTCCAATTCACTGGAGCTCTAGTTATGTTATCTTTTCTAAATGCTTAGAGACTAAAAAGACCTCTTGCTCTTTCTACTGTGGACTTAAGTGCCACTTGGGCCAATTTGCAGCGCTGCACTACTCCAAAAATATCTTCTCATATGAGTAGTACAATTATTACTACTATATAGGGAAGGATGGAAATGTACTGAATCAAGCATTGATAACACAAATCCTTTCTTACGCTGTTGTCAGTCAGAGCTGTTGTTATGCTAGGCATATGTCACATCAATGTATAATAAATGCCCATGTCAGTCAAATGCATGTTATGTGTAGATTGGATGTCAATCTAATGTTTTGTATTAAAATCAGTGCCACAATACATGCACAACTTTATAAACACTGCGGGGGAGTTCCTCCTTTCGAAGTGCTACAGCTGCTTGCAGCACTCTTTTGTGCAACACCTTGAAAGCCCAGAATTATTTGAAAAAAAATTAAATTTCAGAAAAGAGACAGTAAAATACCAACTTTACTTCCCTGTTACTGCTCACATACCAGGGGGAGGTCACCTAAGTCACTTGTTTCTCCCCCCCATGGCTCGTTTGCTGTTAAGAAAAATGCACAGAAGAAGCTGAATAGCAAGGAAAGGAATTGCAGAGCAAGGGATGCAGGGACAGGCACTGGCTGACATCCTGGCCCCCTGCATGAGATGTGCAGTGCTTGGGTGAGTGCTGCACACATGAGTGGGAAAGGTGGGGAGAGGGGACAGCCCCAGCAGGGATTTGGGAGCTCGAGCAGCACTTCTGAACCTAGGCAGACTTGTCGCCAAGGGAGAAGCTGAGAGACTTCCAGGGCAAATGGTCAGTGGAGATGGACTTTGGGGTCACTGTGAACCTGGTCCCAACATCGATATGGATATTTCCCAGGGAACTTTGTTCCACTAAAGCTCAGCCTCGGTGCCACCACTGCGCACACTTACTTCTTCTCACAGAGATGCTGTGGCTTAACTGATACAATAGCAGTTTGTAATAGCTTTTTATAAGCATTAATTACTCTTTGCAATAAGGTCATTGTTATTAACCCTACTGTATGTGTGGGTCATGTTTATGGTTAGTGCAATCTTGTTCAGCTCTCTGTTTCCCCTAGGATGCTTCTGGCTTATAGTGGAAGTGACTTTGTCTAGAAATGTGTTTTAGGTGTAGTCACAAACAGATCGAGGATTGTTAGAGATATACAGGAATTCTGCTTCTGAATGTGCTTCTAAACCCTCAAAATATTTGCATTGGCAGATCACGTGTTCAAAGACAGTGATCTTGCACAGAGACCCCTGAATAAAAGGCTACTTTTAATCATTCTGAAAACTCTCTGAAGTCACCATTTCACTTACATTCACTGGGTTCAATCAATTATTGAATAAAAGGCATGCCCAGTTTGACCATTGACTATTACGATGTGACACTTTGTAGTTAATCACAATAAAGCTATTTGTATCTCCCATTAAAATAGTAGATGGAAGTGGAAGAAACTGCTTTTTAAATTATAAAAAAAAAACAAACTCAAAGTAGTTGCATAAATAGGGAAAATGTTGTGTTTCACTGCCTGTTAAGCAGATGAGAGATGAAGATTTCCCTCCTGGTTTCACAAACAAGTAGGCAGAACCAGTGACTCCACTTCCAAACAGGATTCTGAGGGTTCAGACAAAGTCTGATCCTTTCTTGATTCTGAGGCACCAAATGGTCATGTGAAAGGGAGGAGGAAACCCCAGTCTGTAACCCTGTTATCTAATTCACATTGTTACTGTAAGGCATCTCAGGGAAATCCATGTATCATCTTTCTATACGAGCTAGAGAAACCACATCAGAAAACATAGGTGCTGAAAGTGTAAAAGGATGAGACGAAGAACTGGGGAGGAGCAAGCTCACAGAGGCCTGAAGCTATCTATCTTCCAACAAAACAAAACAAAACAAAATCAACCTGCAAGTGACTGGCCAGAGGCACGTGAAACAAGTTCACAGACGAGTGCCTCTCAGGGAGATGCAGTTTAATCCTTCAGAAGGGCCGTTGTATTGCACTCTAGAAGTATGCTGGACTGTACAGACTCGCAATCCCCAACAAAAAGAGAGTTAATGGCCTCCAACGGCTTCATGCCAGGAGTTGTGTTTGACAGCACTCAGCTTTTAAAAGGCAGAACATGCAGTCGTTAGGATCATAAAAGAATACACACATGTGGCATTAAAAGGATGGCATGAATATTTTGATACAGCTTCTGGCTTCTGGACAGAGAAAACCATAGAATCATCTCTGAATCTTTACAGCAAAATCTACGCTCATTGAAAAACTGCTGGGTTGGAAAGAAGTGATTTCCTTGCAGCGTTAGAGCCCCAAAGCCTTGGCAGCAATTTTTCATCGTTTTGTTAATTTTCACTAATATGACACGTTTGCTGCTAATATGATTGTTCTGTTTAAGAACTAATACCAGTATTAACGTGTTACAATGATGAATTACTAACAATAATCTATCACGAATGAAAAATAGTGACATAATTATTGCAGTATTGCAATTGTGCAGTGGCAATTTGTTAACGTGGGGCAAAACACCCAAAGAAAACTTTATTTTTTCATACTTTCTTCATAATTCCCTTAGCCATCTTTACAGGGAGAAAACCAGCTTGCACGTATGCTCCCGGACAAACAGATTTAATCTTAACCTTGTTTTAGGATCTGGATGTTATCTTTTTCACACAGCAGATTTTTATTGCTGTTTTTAAGGTCTTTTATTTTTACTCTCTTGCACAGCAGTGCAGCTTATTACTTAGGTATCACATTGCAACTATTTTATGGCTAGGGGATACATTGTCGTATTGCACTGATTAAAATGCTCCCTGTCTACCCATCACTGTGCTTTTTTACACACACATTTCAAATGGAATCTCAGAGAAAGTAAGCTAGTAGAGAAAACAGCCTTGCAAAGGAGCCAGTTACCTCAGCATAAACAGATTCTCAGTTCTCCAATGAGAAGAACTGAGGAAAATGTGGATATTTCCTTTATTTGTGCATCTTTCTGTAGTTTTAAAAAATGGCAATACTCTTTCAAACCTTGGCTGCCAAACAGCACATGCTTCCACAGTGCCTTAGTGGATGCACGAGGTGACACAGCTACTCAAATACAACCCCACCACTATAGGTCTTTGCACATCTTCCCCTGGGAACCTTCTATCACAGCTGATCTGTCTTAAATCATCCAAGCCAACAAGTAGCACCCTATTTAAGATCCTCTAAGTATGATTTTCCCTGCCTTTCCAGGTGGATCATTGTGTAGAAGCAAAAGATTGGAAAACTACGTCCAATCCAAAAGATGACACATCATCTTCAACTAGCAGCTGTTCAAAGATGACAGAATCTACCACAGGAGTCACCTTATTGTATGTGCATATGCTGCAATAAAGAATATTATCTTAGTTTCTCTGGAACAGGTTGCCCAAGGAGGCTGTGGATGCCCCATCCCTGCAGGCATTCAAGGCCAGGCTGGATGTGGCTCTGGGCAGCCTGGGCTGCTGGTTGGCGACCTGCACACAGCAGGGGGCTGGAACTGGATGAGCACTGTGCTCCTTTGCAACCCAGGCCATTCCATGATTCCGTGTCGATTTAATATTACCAGTATCTCTGTCACAGTTCGCTGTGCTGGGCACTGCAGTAAAAAAGCAGAGTAGTAAAAATCCTGAAGTTTGATGTGGTAGAAAGATATCCTTGAGCCATTCCTCAGCTGGACTCAGAATTGGTATCAGATGAAGTACTGCATTTTCTTTTCTTTTTTTTTTTTTCAAATTGATGAACAGAGAAAGGAAATGTAAGCTATCCAGTGTAATCTAGTTTAATAAAATCTGCTTGTCATTCTTTCTTTGTCGCTGCTAAGGCCAACAGAGCACTGCCTGAATATTCACAGAAATTAATAACTCCAATAAACAAATTTGTGCAAAAGTTATTTTTCAAAGCGTGACAAAGACTTCTGCCCTCTTTAAGATCACATGAAAATTGGTTTTACTGTTCAGTGAGCCGTATCTAAGAATGCAATAAAAATACCATTGTGCATCCACAATGCATAATTTTTACATAGTTTTATGCTGAAATAACTCATTTTTAAAAAGATTGTAAAGCAACACCTTTCTAAAGTCATGTCTCAAAAGCACGTCCTTGTGAAAAGCTAGTGGAATGAAGACAAGATATGAAGTCAGTACAGCACGATGCCACCATTTGGATCCACAACAAAATTATTTCTATCTTCGCTCTCATCTAAAAAAAAAAAAAAAAAAAAAAAAGGTCTAAGAGCTGAGTATAAATTAAATATAGTAAATCAAATCTGGCTGAGAAGCTGCAAACTTTTATGCCAAGTTCCAGCCTGAAAGGAATTTAAATGGTCACAAGTATGGATTCCACAAAGGGGAGACTGCAATGAAGTTCTGGCAGAGAAAAATAGAACTGTAAGTAAATCGTGTAACCTCTGAGAGGGAAGAGGGGAGACAGCAATGGGGAACTGCTCTCAAAAGGATGCTTCAAGGAAGAAGAAAAAGCAGTCAGGTCACTGAAAAACAATGCGATGGAGTTTGGTTTAGTGAATGGAATGCAAAGGGGTGTCAAACTGCCAGCCTGAGAGCTGCCAGGCTGTTGGGAGAAGCTGCAAGGCCACAAGGCAACCCTGATGCTGCAACTGACTGCAGGGGATCACCCAGTCACCCCCCAGGATCTTACTGGGAACTTGTTCACAACCAACCACGTGGTTCCAAAATGGTAAATCGTCATGCAATCCTGCATTCTTACCAGCCGGGAGAATTTGTGTCAGTACAATTTATATGTATACTTCTTTCTCCTTATTGTTCTCTGTGCTCACTGTATATAGACATCCTTATCCCAAGAACTAACAATGGCTTTACAAGGGATTAGTGAGACTTAGTGGAGGTTTGGGGGTTGCAAGTGGTGATCCCTTTGCAGAGTAAGAACCTGTGCAAAAGGCAGACACAACAGTTAGGGTACAGCAATGCACCCGTTGTTGGCTTTGTTTCAGAGGCAGTTGGCTATGGGCATGGCAATCATTACAACTGTAACAGGCTCAGGGCAAAACGTATTGGGAACTTGTTTGATGACTGGCATGCTGTCACCAAGCACTGTATCTTCACTGCATAACGCTTATTTTTCTGGACAATGATTTTTTAAATTGTCCTCATGCTCCTGCTCTTTCTACACATCAGCAGTAAAGATAACTCTTGAAACGCTGTGCGTTTTCCAGCATCTGAAGACCACCTAGAAATGAAAGGTGGTTAAGTAAGTAGTTAGGAGAGAGAGGGAGATGGCGCTCTTAATACTGAGAGTAGAAAAATAAGCTCCAGGGAGAATTTCTGGAGCCTTCGACAGGGCCCCTGTGTGAGCAGCACAATGCCTGCAGCCCTGAGGATGAACGCTGCGGGCAGTGCAGGGCACAGCTTGGCTCCTGCCTTCTGCCAGGTCACTTCCAGCTGGGAAGCACCCCCTGCCTATAGGAAAGGGGCACTGGGAGCTCCTCAAGAGGCCCTAGGAAGTCAAGCAGTACTGAAACTGGAAACATTCTTACATTTCCAAATGGAGAAACTTGATGCTAAGGTAGGAACAAAGAGAAAGACATTTTTTAAAGTTGTGCGGACACTTCCAAAACATTTTTTTAATAGCAAAAAAAAAAAAAAAAAACCAACCAAAAAACAAAACAAAACAAAAAAAAACAAAAAACAAGAAGGAACTCGGCCAGCTTGAGCCGAGTTGAGCAGAAATGCAGAAGCTGGGATCTGGAAGTTTCCATGGCATCCCTGCAGCACGCTGCCTGCTCCCAACCGTCCGGGCGCTGCCCGTCTGTGTCCCCCGGCCCTGCCCCGCCACGCTAAGGTCGGTCCGGCCCGCCGAGCCCCGGCCACCAGACGAAGAGCCGGGCTGGGGGTTGCCCGCAGTGCGTAACGCCTCCCGTCTGCCCCCGTGAATGAGCTCAGATATAAAATGTTTATATCCGCGGATATATGGATATCCGGCTATTGTCGCATCCAGCGACTAAATAACAACCCCTTAACCAAAAAAAAAAAAAAAAAAAAAAAAAAAAAAGCAAAACAAAACACCCCACACAAGCCATAACGACGATGATGATGCTGACGGGAGGGGGGGGGGGGGGGGGGAGGAAATAAATAAATAAAAGCGAGCGAGAGTCGGCGAGGGAGAGGGAGGCAGGTTCAATTATCTAAACAAAGAAATCATGGCGGAGTGTTTACATTTGGCTGCCCAAAGCCTGTCGGATTACGGACCCCCCCCCCCAAACACACCCGGCCCTCCCGGCCCCCCGCAGTAGCGGCGTGCCGGAGCCCGCCCGCCGACACCTCGCCGCGGCCCGGGTAAGTGCGGAGCTCGCGGCGGCCGGACCCGCGCCCCGGCCCTCCCCGGGTGGGCGGCGGGGCGGGGGCCGAGGCGGCTCCCCCCGCCCGGTGCGGTGCCGCGTGTGTGTGTGTATGCGTGTATATATGTGTGTGTATATATATGCGTGTGTCGGGAGGGAACGGGGCTCGCCCGCCGCCGCGCTACCCCCGGGCTCGCCGCGCCCCCCCGGCCCCGCGGCCGCCGTGCCGCCTCCCTCCGCCCCGGGGTCACGGCGCCCGGCGCTCGCTGCCGGCTCCGCCCCCGTGGCCGCCCCCCCCCCGCACCCCCCGCCTGTCCGCCGCCGCGGCGCCCACGGGGCGCGGGGACGGGGCTCGGCGCGGCCGCGCGCGGGGGTGGGGGATCTGCCGCAGCCCCGGGGGGGCGGATTTGGGGAGTGAGGGGCCCGGCGTCGCGGGGGATGGGGAAGAGGGGGGGATGGGGGGGGGTGAAGGCTGGATGCGGCTTCTGCTCCCGCTGTCCGAGCGCCGCGTCGCAGAGGGCGTGTGGGAGTAGAGAGGTGGGTGGGTGGGAGCTGGCTGCGTGCTGAGATCCTCGTCCGAATCGCCATCACACCTCCATGCCGTGGCCAGCTAGTGCCCTCGCCTTCAGGTGGCTTTGCCCTCCAAACGCTCACACCGTGACATGCGCTTACTCTCTCTTAGCCCTGTATGCGCTCACCACCAAAGGACCTCAGCCTTGAGCCAAGGTGCTGTGCCATGCGTCCAGAAGCCCTTGCTCACAAACGTCCTTGGCCCTAAGCGCTTCCATCTCCAGGCTCCCTCATTCCCAGATGCCCTTACTTCCAAACCTCCTGACTCTCAAACAGCCATACCGCAATTTTCCTTGCCCCAGAACACCCAGCTCTGAAAGTCCTTGCCCCCAGCTCCCCTGTAATGAGGGGAGGGGCTTTGCTGATCTTGTGTTCTTCTGAATCCCTCTTCTGGTGGGCCCTCTGGAACAGCCAGAAGGGCCTGGGTCCCTCCCCTGCCAACAGGCTGCTCCCTGACTCTGGGCCCCCACGGGCTGCTGCTGTGAAATACAGAGATGACCCTTTCAAACAGTCTGTATGTGTTGCTCCCACGTGTCCATCAAAAAGTCCCCTGGCCCCGGCACATCTCAGCACCAGAAAGCTGTAAAAATACTTTGACACCTCAGCCCTCCTGGATCTGGCTAACGGCAGTCCCCCCCTCCCCCCCTCCTCACTGCTGCACTAATCCTAGGCTGCATGTCTGACTGTGCTGCATGTATCCTTGCAGCAGGATGCTGGGGAGCAGCGATGCAGGGGTGCTGTGATAACAGCACTGTGCACACATCTTGCAGGGCTTTGCAGGTTGTTCTGCTGGGGGCACAAGGGCAGCAAAACGACTGCTTTGGCAGTAGGATCTAAGGGCTGGGGAGAGCAGTTGGCTGGTTCCTGGTGTTCTCTGTGCTGGATCTACTTTTATTTCCAATGGTTGTGCTCCTGCATGTCCCCAGTTCAAAGAGTGCTTTGAACTATGCAAGATGGAGGTCTGTATTTGGAGAGGTATGCAAGTTATGTCTTTATTTTTTGTTGAACTGCTCATCCTAAAAGTTTGGGAAGTCAAAATCGTTAAATGAAAGAGAAATGCCTCCTTATTGCATTACAAGGCTCTGGAAGAGAAAAAGGCAGGTTGAGACTTGGGAGGGTTGAGATGTCCACTCTTCATACTCTCCCAAGCTGTTTCTCAAGGCAGTGGGGCTTGTGGTGGTTCATTGCTGTGCTGTTGAGAAGTCAGTGTGCATGTCAGCGTGGCAGCGGTGCACTGAAATGAGGGAAGCAGAAGTCTGAGGTTCACACTGGTGCCTCTGCTGGGTTTGCCTGCACGTGGGCCACGGCTTTGCTTCTCTGGCTGAGCCCTTTGTTGGGACTGTGGGAACACGCAGTGCACACAGGGGATGTCAGCTGCCCAAAATATGAGAGCTGCAGCACGAGATCCTTCTGTCTGCAGAGCCTCCTGCCTGCATTCCCATTGCCCTCCATCCGCATTTAGGCCGGGCACTTCTGGGTTTGTACATTCTGTGGATAAAAGGCCTGCTGAGGAAATTCCCCATACGCTTCGATTTTTTGCCATTTTGCTTCCTGCTTGAACTGTCAGTTCCTGGAGTCTCTGAAGGTCTGAGGCTGTTTTCTCAAGGAAAGCTCTTAATTTAAGTGGCCTGTTAACTGTTAATTGCTGTTCTGTTCTGGCTATTTACCTGAATCTCATGTCAAACCTGCTGTTCTGGTCTGGAGGCTACACTGCTTATGTGCTCTGATCTCTAAACTGTTCCTGCTTTCTGCTGTTTTATTGAAGACCGCAGTAATATTTCTTTTCTTAATGCAAACTGACACATCCTAGATTTAAGGATTTTGTTGAGCAAGCTGCCCCGCTAGGAATGGCTTAAACAATAATTTCAGATCTGGTTAAAAAAAAAAATAAAAGAATTCTCCAAGAAGTAATATTTGAGGAATTTTCTTGTTTTCTACAGCATGGGTGTATTTGGAAGAGAAAAGGTTAGGTAGGAGGCCCTGCTTGTCCATCCACCAGCATCAGTAGAGCAGGTGTGAGCAGTGCTGGAGGTCCCAGTGTGTGCTGCTGGGAAGGCTGGAGGAGGCCGTGCTGTCTCCAGAGCTGTGAGCTGTGCAGTTGAAGCAGCGCTGGTGCAGCCACTGACATTCCATCCTTAGAAACAATTCTGTTTTGTTTTGGTTTTTTTTTTTTTCCTTTTGCTGCATTTAATAAAGCTATTCTCTTCCCTGCTAACTAATCGTATGAAATTGATGGCAGATTTTGGCTGCTTGATTGGGACAGTTGCACAGATATGTTTGAAAAATGCTAAGAGAATGGATATAATTTGATCTCAGACTGCAGAGAGCAGTAGCAGGGCTGGTTCCCTTTTGGTGACTATCTGCAGTTCTTGATTAATGAGGGTTCATTCGGGTATTGAGAGAAGAGGAGAACTCTCAAATGACGCTGAATTTGTTTCCCCTGTATGTAATAGAATGAAACTCTCAGGCTATTGCTGGACAGTAAGATATTCTGACATGAATATATATTTTGGAGCTCTGCACAAAATGAGGATTTCATGCATAGGCAACGCAGTGTGACAAGTCATATCCTGTGTGACCTTGTGCGTACAGTATAAAGTTGTGTAATACGATCTTCTGCTAAATTATTACACAAAATAAATAGAACATACCTCATTTTTATGCTAATAATGATGTTTTTCAATTCTAAGCTCCTTTTATGCTAAGATCTCAAAGTAAATTACAGGTAGAAGTAAACCAAGCTTCATGGCACCGCTGTGAGTTGTTGTATTATCATTTGGAGACTACTTGAAGGTATCTTTATTAATTGCTGTTGTTTAATTTTCTGTTAATTATTGCTTGATATGCTTAGCTTGTGATACTGTTCTCTCCCCTAATACGTTAACAATAAAGTATAATCTGAAGGTGAGGGGAAACAAATGTTTTAATTTCAGCCACAAAAATGGTCAGATCTGTCAAGGGCAAGGGGAAAAGTGATACCGACTTCAATTCCTCAAGGAATTAGCAGTGGTTTTGCCAATAGCATGTGTTTTCTGTGGCTGGAGCAGAAAGTAAACTTGGTATCGGTTTGATCCGTGGTTCATCCCATGATGTAAGCGTGGGTGAGAGGCTGATGAGATTTTACAGAGAGGTTAGCTAAGGGAACAAAAACCTACACTGTTTTCTTGAATTTGAATTACAAAGGATAGGATTTCCAAAAGTGCTGATTGTTTTATAAGGCCAGCTGCCGTTAAAGCCAGTGGTAAAAGTGTCATTTACTCAATGAGAGCCAAATTAAGCCACTGGGGGGCTTCTGCAGTCCTGTCCTTGATGTCTGTAAAGTGTGAGATTGATCTTGCGCCCCTGATACCTCCAGCAGGTGTTTGTTACCAAGTTCAGCACAGGATTTGATTCTCAGTCACGCGGAGATGGAGTAGCATTTCTGGGGGTGAGAATCCAGCCTGTAATGCTCTTCAATAGCTTTTTCCCCATCGATGTCAGTACTTGGGACAGTCAATTAGTATAGAATTTGCTCAAACTTCTTAATGCATATTTACAACCTTAATTCCAGTTTAACAGAATGTTTTGTGGTGGAACGTTTACAGAAAGAGCATGTGGAAAAATTATCGCTGCGTGTATTAAGCACAAAGAAAGCATCCCTGTGCTGCTGTGGAGGAGCAACTGACAAAACAGAACATATTACAAGAAGCTATCTTTTTCATTAAGTCTGCACAAAATGAGGATTTAACGCATGGGCAGCACAGTCAGTCCCAGCGGTTTAGTGCCCATAATCCCACCTTGAAAATGGCTTCACAATCATAATTACTGTTACAAAATGGACACCGCTTCCATTTCTGCCATGTCTACTTCACCCACAACTAATTGCAGGCGCAGAAGGCGAGGTTCTTATTTCACCAGCCGCCTGGTTCCAGCACTGCAGCTTTGTAAACCTGCCCATAAGATTTCCAGTCTGTCACTGATAACTTTGTGCTTTGCCTTGTTTTGTCACAACGATGCAGAGCATGGATGGCAGCCGCCCTCACTTTGGCCCAGCTCAAACTATCCCTGGACATTAAGATGCTATGACATGAATATATATTTGTGAGCTTTGCACAAAATGGGCATTTCACGCATAAGCAACACAGTGTGACGAGTAGTATCCAGCATGACCTTGCAAATGCAGGCTGAGCTCCAAATGCACAGCTCCAAAGGGGAAGGTGTTGCATCGCCTACAACAGGAAGGAGTGCAGCAGAGTCTTGGGTTCTAGAAGGAAATCCCATAGTTGGGTTCCAAGACTACAGCTCTTCCTACAAGTTCCTACAACCCACCACTTTACCTGGCTGGTGAAGAAGCATGGCTCGAAACAAAAAAATTCCAACTACTTTTATTAAAGAGGGGTCACTGTTAGGTAAAATCCATCATAAGCAGTGGAACTCATCTCAGAGAGCTGCAAATCCTCTTTGTGCTGGAGGCTTCAAAGCCTCTGTGTTCCAGGTGTGCTGTTTCTCATTTTCATGGGCCCTATGTTTTGTCACTTGTTTAAGTCACGGGTCTTCTTTCCTATACATTTTCTTATCTGCTTTTTTTCTCTTGCTGAATGAAACAGGGGTTTTTTGTTTGTTTGTTTTGTTGTTTGTTTTTTTTTTTGCTTTAAAAAAAATGACTTTTTAATGTAGGAAATCATGTATGTTTGCGTATATAATATATATACACCAATAAATATAGGGAAGTTGACCTCTTTGAGGCTGTCTACTCAGGTAAAGTTGTTTTCTTGTACAGTGGAACTGAAATAAGATCTTGAAGTATACAAGCTATCCTTATTTTGAGGGTAAATTACAATAACACTCCTGTATCCAATGAAAGGGTGGGATTGTGTGAAGTGTGGCACACTAAGTAACTGTCTCATATATTTGCAAGAAATTATTCTGGTTTGGCTTTCAGTGAGGTTCTATTAGAAAAACCATTCCTAAATGTTAGATTTATGGACATACAGATGCAGACACAGCATATTCTAGACTCTGCATACATTTTGGCCTAAGAACACATTCGTTTTGCTTCCAAAAAGCAATCTATAAGGTGTAATATATTGGGTAATATTTCTTAAATTTTAAAATCTATGAGGTTTGGATATTCGTGTACGTTTGCAAAGCACCTCGTGTTTATCTCTGACTGGGGCCTGTGGGTAGTTCAGAAATATAAATATTCAATTGTAATTATGGTTATCTTTTCTTTCATGACTTGAAGTTTCATCTTGGGTGAGTGAAACTCCCTTCACAATTATTTTCCTACCTCTATCGTAGTTTTATTTCAGATCAAGAGTGATGTTTGGAAGGGATCATGCACACGTTTGGTGCTTTGATTCTCATCGTGGAGTGGTCTCATAATGCCTGAAATGGATTCCTCTTGCAATGAGCTACACCAGAGTGTATTATCTTGCAGCACACCTTGTGGGACCATTTTAGAAATAGATTGAAGTAAACCATCTGAAAGTTAAGCGATGTGGATGTTGGACCATTTTTGCTTTGCAGATCATCCCTTGTTTCCCTTTGCTATCTGCTAAATGGTCCTTGGTCTTTGAGCTGAGAGACCATTAGGAAATAAGCCCTGCTGCTGATTGCAATTGCACCTGGTTTACTGCTTTGCTGAAAGGTCTCTGAGGAATATTCTGTCAGATAGCAACTCCTAACCCCAGTGGGTATACTCTTCTTTATTAACACTGTGAAAGAAGTGACAGGAGGGTTTTCTTTTGACTGCATTTGAGTCTTGGTGGAAAAGCCCAGTTAATGGAACTGTTTGTGGAGTCCCTTGCTTGGTTTTCACTGGGTGAGCCTGTGATAAGATACCTCCTGAGGCAAAGGCTTCGCTGCATGCCACCACAACCACACGGAGCGGAACTTCACACGACCTGAGAAAACTCCACAGAATATTGAGTATTTTGAGTATGCACTTCAAAATGGCTGTCATGATGAACTGACAGCAGCAGTCGCAAATAAATAATACATATTTTTAAAATTCTCATAATTACATGTTTACCCAATAGGCCAGAACGGCTCTGTCCCAAGGAGCTGCTGCAGTCTGAGTAAATAATACATGTTTTAAAGTCCATAATTACATATTTAAACGATAGACTATCGAGGAAATAATGCACATTTTAAAAAGTCCATAATTACATATTTACATGATAGTCTGTAAGTTCTGTAATTACTTATTTGCACAATAGACCATAGCAGCTGTTACTGTCTATTATGGTTACTCTCAAAGAATTATATTATGGATTTTTTTTTTTTTTAATAACTTAAAAGAAAAAAAAAAAAAGTATATTTAACTAGGACATTGTATTATTCATCTTAAAAAAAATCCACAAACCTCCGAGATAAGAAAATCTCTAGGAAGGTAAAACTTTAGGGTGATAGGGAGACAGAAGTTCTTAGTTGTGCAGTGATAAATGTCTTTTGCTTAGCACGAGAAGCTTAGGATTGGTTATTAATTTCAGAATTTCTTTCCTTAGGTAGCTGATACATAAGTATGCAACATGATGTGATTATTCTTTCCTTATTGTGTAGACGCTCAATCAGGATAAGCATTTGGGATAACTAAAATTCTTCAGTTCCTGTTCTGCTCCCACTAAAGCCGGTGATAAAACTCCCATCAACCCGGGTTTGAGAAACCATTTATACTGAGGACAGCACTTAAGCCCGTACTTGAAATCAATGGCACTTAAGCATCTTTTTAAAAATAAGCACATACTTAAGGCCTCTCGTGAATTCTGATGGACTGAAACATATGATTAAATGCTTTCCTGAATTGGGATACTGTCTTCTGCGAAGGCGGGATTGGAACTCACCCAGTCTGTGGCTTTTTGGTGGGCCACAGGTGTGTGTTGTTCATGGCATGCCTTCTCCCCAAGGAATAGATTTTTCAGCACAATCAACTGTGGATGTATGTGCTGGAATCAGTACTGTAGCAAATGCGTTGCTGCTCCTTTGTTCCTTGTAAAGATTCACGGATTGAGAATTCCTCCAGTGTTTTCCATAGCTCAGCCGCTGAATTTATTCCTCATGTTAAAGACTGGATCAATACGCCTAAATGAGACTTCTGTCCATAATTACTACTAAATAGCAAGGCTAAATCAAGCAAGTCAGAATCTGACATTTAGCTCAGTCAGACCTCGTGCATTTAGCAATGAAAGAGAGTATGAAAGGGACCTTTGATCCTCACTGTTAGTTTCATTAAAACATTTGAGTTAAGAGAATTTGAATTGTTGGGAGCCCCACTTACAGATAATGGCTAAAATGTAATGAAATATGCAAGCACATTTTAACTGTGGTTTACAGTCCAGCTGTGCCATGTCTGCTGGTTACATTTGAAGAGCTGAAGGTTTTGGCAATGGACCGTATAGCACCAAATCTGATAAAAAGAAAAGGGGATCTACTGAGAGATAAAGGAGTTGGAATTGACATGCACAGGGGAAGAAAATACTCAGCAAAAAAATAGTTCTGCTATTTTTTTGCTATGGATCTTCCCAGATGCTGTTACTGACACTAGTGCATACATTTGGACATTTGGTTAAGTGACCTGGAGCTTCGAAGGTCAAAGGGAAAGTCAATATCAATCCTTTGTTAAAAGCCCAAAGAGGGTAGAAGAAATTCTAGCAAGCCTAGATAGCAGGAACCTCATTACCTGCCTGTTTGGTATTTGAATCCAGCAAATGAAAACAAGGGTTGCAAAGGATTAGAGAGCCAAATACAAAAGCTTTGGATTGCGTTGTAACCATTTTTAAAGCATCTGCATTCTTGTTCACATTCTCCACAGCAAACCTTTGCCCTGAAAAGTAAAAACAGAAGGCGTGTGTTTCTTGTTGGACAGCCCTGTGGCACTCAGCACAGTGAGAAGAACCTGTCCTCTTCATACAGATGTGAAACTGTCGAGGTCATTCTACTCCGTGTTTCCTTTGAAAGCACATATGTAAACATTTGCTGGTTTTGTAGCATTTGTGAGCTTTACAGTTGTGTTGGCATGCCACAGTTGTCATCTTTTATATGTGCATCCTAATCCTGGGAGTTACGTGCATTCTTTGAAGGTTATGAGGATCTCCAGCTTTTCACCAGGTGAATGTCGAGATTCTTCACTTCTCCCAACCTTTTTTATTTGTATGACATCCATCCTTGCCAGGCAGGCGTGTTACCTGCCAGCATTTCTGTTACATACTGCAAAATATGGGCTGTGTGTTCATGTTACTGTGGCATTTCTTTAATAATTCTGATGTCAGGTGGAATACATCCGGAACCACACAGTGTAAGTTTACCCAAATAGACAGCATGTGTTGCACCATGTAAGCTATATTAAGGGAAAGCTTTATTATCATATGCTGTGTGGGCAGAAACCAGCTTATTTTATTGTGAGAAATCCCACGAGGGAGGCAGCACAGGGAATGTTACATGAGGAAGGTAAGAAAATTCCAACGCGTTATGTTTGCCAATAAGTAGTACTTTGTACCTGTGATTTTGTTAATTGCCAGAAGTAATTTTAAATTCATCAGTTATCAATGACTAATTCTATCAGCATTGTTGCCAGGAAGAAAGTTAAAATCCCAGTAGGATTGATGCAACACTTTCCCCTTCATAGGTAGATACATTTAGTGCAGAGTAATTTGTCTCACGTGGTATTTTGGAATAGCTTTGAAAAATTAGATTTGAGGCTAAGGGGAGATTTTATTGCTGTCTTCATGTATGTAATGAGAGAGTATTTGTCTTTTTGAGAAGACGGAGCCAAACTTTCTCCTGAAGTGCACAGTGAAAGGAGGAGGACACAAACTGCAGCAGAGGAGGTTCTGATAGGGTCTGAGGAAGAATATCTCAGTGAGGCTGGTCAAACATTGGAAAAAATTACCCAGACTGAAATCTCAAACTTCTGCAACTTTTTGCACTGAGTTCCCAGCGATGTTTTGTAGGATGCAGTATACACAGGACAGGCTTCTGCTGCTGCACAGAGTCTGGAGGTGTTAGTGGCTTTGGTGGGGGATCCCACACCACCTTCCCCATATTCTGCAGAGAGCTTTTGCATTAAAAACGTGTTGTGCTATGCAAAAATAAACTCTTACTGGTTTGTGGTGGTCCTCATTTGTGATGGAAAAGCAGGTGATTACCTATATGATGCCAAATTTGTCAAAAATAGTTATTCACTTGTTAGCTTTCTTTTATTGCTTTTGTTATTATAATAGATTTTGAGGACAGAGACAGATTTCTTCCCTGTAGTGTTAACTACAGTAAGAGGTGGCATTATAGCTCTTTCATCTATTGCCTCTTATAATGATAAATATTTCTGTGACAAAGCATTGTGAAAACCTGTATGTATAATTTCCTCTATCCTCATTATTAGCAGGAAGAGTAAAACTACAGTTTGCCACTGCTATGGTTTGTCAGCACCTAAATGATTCCTCACAGGTAGAGAATACCTCCTTTCTCACACCATCTTTTCTATAGTTAATATGCTGTTAAGATTTTCATTCAGTCAATATGTTTTTCCCATACAGACCACTTTTGCATATGATAGTACCAGCTGCAACTGAGGAACACTGCAAGAAAGAAATGTCCATCCTTTAAATACTTTCTTTTTTTCCCTTTGGTCCTTTTTTCTCTCTTAAAGGCAAGAATCTGTGAATATAATAGTGAAATAGCTGGGCCTGGAAGAGGTTGCCAAGTTTTCCAGCATAGTTGGTCAACAAGGCTTATGTTATTATAGATGGATAAAACTGGGACTCAGAGAACCTGAAGAACTTTCCCATTGTGTCCCTGGAAGAAAAGTAGTGTAGCTACTACAGCACTGAGGAAATGTTGCCTACTTCATCACATGCATTCATCAAGAAAAAATAATACACTTTGGTAAAGCGAGCTGTTTTCCTTCCATCCTAAATGCATTCCGAGAGATGAATTTGATGAATTTCAGTGTTCATCAAAGCAAAGGAAGTTTTACTGTAGCTCTAACTAGTGAGAGACAGTGTGGAAAGGTGTTGTGCAAGCAAGCCCTCACAGCTGTTTGTTTAATGGACTTCAAACCTGACCTGCCGCACCCCTTCAGTGAACTGACAGACCTCTCTAGTTCAAAGAGGACAAGGGACAATTGGGCTGCAGTTATTAGGTTCATCTGTTTTTCTGTTGTGTGGAGCCTAGAATCTTTGTTTTAAAGGGTGTTGGGAAAATATGAAGCAGGGGACTAATGCAAGGGCTAATACGAGGAGCAGGAGGGATGGAGCATGGCCGTAGCTAAGAACTTCACGCAGCACAGGTCAGAATAGCTGTGATTCTGCCTTGCTGAGTTACAGAGAAATTTGAAGTCGATCAGAATGATAGGTGTAAGAAAGATGAGGGGAAAAAAGTCAGCGGAATTTCAGATACAACAAATTCTGTTTAACCACGCCGTTCTTTTTCTTGAATCTTGAGTTCTACTTCTGTTCTTCAAAGGATGTCTATTTTTAAAACACAGCTGAGCAACTTGCTGATAGCAGAATAGTTGAACAGCTCTGTTTTGGTCCTGATGGTCTTACAGGCGTGCACCAAAAACAATTATTAAGAAAAACAGATATATTTGTTGGTGCTAATGGTGCATGCTGAGTAGTGTTTGTTCAGGAGACAATGCAGAAAGTCAGATTTTTAGGAATCAGGTATTCAGGTAACCAAAATAACGATTTCCCTACATTTTTATATGTCTCTGTTTTGCATCCTTGGTATTCACACACCCAAAGAGACGTGGCCCAGCTGCTGTTCTATAGAAGCCTTGTGAATGAAGAAATAAAATAAAATTAGAAGTCTTGTTCTCATTTGTGAACAGTGCATAAAAGTAATTGATCACTAACATAACTAGGTGATAGTGGTTTTGGTCCCTAATATATTTTTAATACACTGGTAAGTTCTGACCAAAAGATAGGAAAATGAGTAAATTAGGATAAAACCAGTTAATATTCACAAACTCTTGTTTTCACCAGCTCCAGCCCAAGATCTTTACGTAACCACAGTGTATTTTAATGACGACTGTTGATCACGTTTTCTTTACACCCTGAACACCTTTGTGCAGAAGTAGCTGTGTGTTAGAAATGTGCAAATGCTGGGTGTGTGGTTGGAGGCAGTTGAGAATCTGGCAGATCTACATCCCCAGCTACCACATCATTTCACAACTGCATTTATATTCAGTCAATGGTGTTAACGTTGTAGCTTTTTTTTTCTTTTTCTTTCTGATAGTTCCTGTAATTTCTCCGAATGCCATTATAATAACTTCTCTATCACCTGCACCTTTTAATGATTCATAAATTCCTTGATTTCTATGAACAGCAAACTGTAATAGCGCTATGATCAGAACAGCATGCCAAGGTATAAGAGAAACTTCTGCTGCCTGACTACCTCCAGCTTTCCTTCATTGCCTGACTAAATTGTTCAAAATGAGGTTTCCACTACAATTTGAAACAAGGAACTCCTGAGTTCAACACGAATACCAGAGAAGGAGACCATGCTGAAAATTAAAAAGCAAAATAGACAATAACATGTAACAGATTTCAAATAGGGTACGTGAAAGAGCATGCACTGTAAAACAGGCATTATTAGCCGTACCATAATTTCTTTTTCCTCTTTCAGTCATTTGGTCCCTTCAACTACCAATTTCCCCTATCCACTGCCTACACACATGCACTGTGCACGTGTTCTGCCACTATTATACTTTCCAGTAACTTTTTCTGGGATGGTTAAACAGCTTCATTTGAAAACACGAAGGGGCTTCTGTGAAGCAGGTTGTGTGATAAATGCTGGATCGCTGTCATTCCTGTTTGTTTCCAACCTACCTAAGCTAAATGCATTCCTTAAAACTGTTGTTGGCAGAAATCGCAGATGCTATAGCCAGAAGCGTTTGCTTTGTTTGTTTATTTATTTTTTCTCCCCCTCTAAGCTTTAAAGAAACCAGTTCATGCTTAGGATTAGGCACTCCATGCTTTTCCAGAATCTGGTGATCCATTTTATTCCATCTTGGGAGCAACTTAAAGCTTTGACTCTCTAGGCCATGTTATGTTCCCATGTAATCAGTCTGCCTGAAAGGTGGTTTCCATTATAAAGCTCAGTGCTTCATGCTAATATTGGTGTAATCGGATTGAATAGACATGGAGAAAAGACTCCTCACTTCTGAAGAGTAGGTATGAGGTACCTTAATTTTATAGATAAGCTTGCAGTATGCTGTGATGGGATCTGCTGCGTAAAGATGCAGAGGGCTGTCAGTGTGTTCCTTTCATAAGGTGTGAAGTCATTAAAAAATAAGCTTTCACTGACATGCTTATGTAAGGAGTGATTTTTCAGATGTGTGTAGTGCTGGTCTAACTCTGAGTCCATTGCAGTCAATGGGAGTTCCACCATTATCAACAGAGTTAGGCCACTTTTGAATATCACACACTTCATATTTTTTATTTATTTCTGCATATACTCTTTTTTTTTTCCTTATTGTGGCAATTTATAGGAAGCTTACTTATGTAAACATTAACAACCAAACAGGTATGAACTCCATCCTCACACACCTGCTTCGAAGTAATACTTCTAATAACACTGAATGACATCCTGCCTTGAGGCCAATGGCAGCTGTTGCTGATGAGGGAAGAATGTGTAAATTAGACAGTAGGAAAAACACAATGGAGTTCAAGTGCAAAACACTCCATCTCCTCATTAGTATAAGTGAATTTATACAAATGGTCTTGGAGTTAGATAACCTAACTTTTCTCTCAAGAGATAATTTTATAGATGGGCATTAGCTATTTCTAGATTAGGCATACAAGTGTTTTTTCTCTCAGCTCAGTTTTTTTTTCTGAAGACATTTGATACCAGCCTGCTCTGTAGAAGGGTCAGTCTTCTTCGGACTGTATTAAGAAGTCATTTAACCTTTTTTCTTTTATTCATGATATGTTTCCCTTTTAACTATCAGTTTCCCATTTTTTTCACAAAGAGGGTGGTGAGGCACTGGAACAGGTTGCCCAAGGAGGCTGTGGATGCCCCATCCCTGCAGGCATTCAAGGCCAGGCTGGATGTGGCTCTGGGCAGCCTGGGCTGCTGGTTGGTGACCTCCACACAGCAGAGGGTTGGAACTGGATGAGCATCGTGGTCCTTTGCAACCCAGGCCATTCTATGATTGATTCTATGATTTATGAAGAAATCACTACATAATTCCACTTCTTATTACTGATACAGTAATAATATCATCTGTAATAACTAATATAATAATCATTTAATGTGAATTCCTTTTAAAACCAGCCACTACGCTGAAAAATTTCAAGTTAAATAATGAGCCTAGTTTAGAAAAGTATCCTGTTGCAACTAGTTTGTGGTACGTGTAAGATCAGTGTGTATTAATTAAATGAAAAATTATACTTCTCTAACCTACTGCAATATTCAGGTACTTTGGAGAATTGTAGTTAAAAGTTATAAAGTTGACCACTTGGCCTGGTTTTCCATGGTGTCATGAAATGTACAACCTTAGAACTCCTGCAGGTAGTATTGTTGTGATTTAAAATTGTGTGAGCTGTAAACAAAATTTGGAGATGATATGCTGCTATCTAGAATAATCAAGATTTTAAAAGTCCAGAGAGGAATTTTAGAAGCATCTGCTAAGGTGAAGTAAATTAAGAGGATATTGAGAGAGATGATCCTTGGAAACACATATTGTAAGGCTATATTTTTTTTCCATTACATTCATTTCCAGATTCTGTAGTTTGCCTTCGCTTCTTGTGGAGATGTCTGTGTCACTGTGGACAGATCGATGGAAAATGCTCCCTGATAGGTTTGCCATTGAATCTCATCCAGCTGCCATTTAAGTTGGTGTCAATACTGCTGCTGATTTCAGTGGGCAATCATCATGCTCTGAGCGGGATGGGATGAATATTACCAAAACACTATGCCAACAGCTCCGGCCTATGTGGAATTTTCTGATCAATTTTGATCATCCCTTAAGATAGAATAAGAAGCAAATGTTCATGTTAGAATTGCTAGGAATACTGAAAGATCTTTGATTTAGGACTAACCAAAGAAACAAAGGAAGTAGTTTAAGCAGACAAGGAAAGGAAAAGAGCACTTAGTGGCTTGAAATAATTGAAGGATAGAGAGTAATAAGTTTGGGACATTCCTGTTCTATCCTTTTTAGCATATCACCCCAGTAGTAATAGAATCTGGAAAAGAGCAGACTTAAAATAAAATGAAATCTTAAAATAAAATGAAAGTGCAAAGTGTTTCTGACTCTCACCTTGCAGGGAGTCTACATAAATGTAGACTTTAGGCTTTTGAAGAGTACGTACCCATTTCCTAAGCAAAATCAAACAAATAAGGTCACTTGTCATAGTTAATGCTACTTTTTAAGAGGTATGATTTTTTTTCCCTCCGACTAAAAATTCTGTAACTCTATAAAGTAAGCAACAATCTGACCTAAAGGTGCATTATCCACTGACTTGTGTAAGGTTTGAGCCAGTTCCCAAGATGCTCAGGTGTGCCAGCATGTTCTCGTATTCTCTCGTATGTTCTCGCCCTATATTGCAACGATAGAGAAAAATTCAGGAAGCTTTCTTCTGACATCATTTGCAGTTTGCAGCAAGTTTTACATATTTTTTCCCATTCTTAATTCTTCTGATGCCCAGAGGTCTTGCTTCTCACCTCTTTCTCTTGTGAAAAACAGAAGTAATTCATTTGAAATTAATGGAGTACAGCAGCGTGCGAGTCTGGAGCTTTATGCTTTTCAAGGGTAGAATCCCTTTGCTTGTGCTTGTTATTTGCTGCTGGCTTTATTAGCATATATTTGTCTACATTGAACTAATGTCTTCTACTCTGCCAGGCTTTTAGTCTGAGTGTACTTCAGTCATTCTGAGTTCTATCCTGCTTCTTTTCACTGACTGACCTACTGGTTTTTCTATCTCTAATGTATCATGTCGTCGTACTGATTGTTCCTACACTTCCTGACCTTGTAGATTAGCTTTTTATGTGTTAATCTATCAGATGCTTTTCGAAAGAGCGTGGAATATATTCTTGTACCTTCCACTGTGATCGATAATTCCTAATTCTTCTTAAAAAAGGGCTGAGGGCATTTTTTAGGCATGAAGTCCCTTTGGTGAGCTGTGCCAGTGATTTCTCTTTCAGCTATGCAAACTCTTAATAGCACTGTTTCCTGAAATAGTAGTGTTTTGAGAGTATGACACAGATGTGAAGTCAGGGCTTTCTATTGTCCTAGATAGCAGTTATCACCAACCTCTCTTCAGTCCAGCTCATATTTTCGAACAGGTTTTACATATATCTGCTAATGATCCCTTTATCTCTTCTGACATATCCTTCCGAGCTCTGAATTAATTCTGTTCTTGGAGTTACGTCAACCTTCAGAGTTTCTAATTTCTTGATGAGCTGTTCTGGCGTGTTACTGATTTTCTTTGGTGTTTATTCTTCCTCCCCTAGGAAATTTATGTCTGATGCTGTAATCAGTCCTAGCCTTGTTTTATGGACAGCAAAATCGAGAGTTTGTTTTAAGCAGTCTCTCCTTTCTGTTAGTAAACTGCAATTTGCCGTTTCATAGACGCACTTCTGTTTCTCTCAGTGACCTTATTCTCCTTACTTGCTTGAAAAGAAAAAATAAATCTTTATTTGCAATTTCCTCACTTTACATGAACTTTTCCTTTCATTTTTCCCTTTTGTTTCCTTATCGGAACGTTACAGTCTTTTAACATCACACTAGAATCTTTCGAGTTGTTTTCTCTGTCAATGTTTTTCTCCCTTAAATATGCTTTTTTTTTCCTTAAATTAATTTTCTTGCCATTTCCTCTTTGCCTGCAATATGTATATATATATATTTAACACACAACGTTCTCATGCTAGACAGCGCACATAACCTTCAGGCACATAATAATTGACTTTCTGTACTTTCCATTTTCTCGGTCCTTTTCCCCCAGTGCTGTTTTCCATTCAGTCTCACCCACTGTTTCTGTAATTCTCTTTGCTGAATTCAGAGTTGAGATTTTTTTTCCTGTGGATGTATTTTTGTTGCATTGTCATCTTAATTAAAACCGTAACTAGATTGTAACTACTGCTGAATTGATTCCAATTATGTCCACTTCTGTTCACATTCTAGGTGAAGCAATAATTCCTGCTCTGTCTTTTATATGTTGTTTCAAGAGACAATCCAGACTATAAAACACGCTTAAAAGCAGTTATAAAAGCTGTTTGATGAACCAGGGCACGACATAGAAGCACAGATGCAGGCTACCAAAGGTGACACAGCACGAGTGCTCAGGTTCCAGCCCTTCTCCTTTGTGTCCTGGCGATGCCATGCTGCCAGGTGGCCTGGGATGGGGCTCTCTGGCAATGCAGTGCACCTCCAGTCTTCTGAGGGTACATATCCTTCCGAAGCAGTGGCAGAGGCAAAGGGATGCCCATATATCCCTTTGAAAGTGCGGGACATCCTTACAGTACCACTAATTGCTTTTAGCTGTCTTAGCGATGAAACAGTGCTTTGTAGAGTACTTCATAGAAATCTGAAGTTGTATTTTAACAGTAGGTCTCCAGCCTTGCTGACAGAAAAAGTAATTTATTTTGCGGTCTCTTCACATATAATATAACACAATCACATATAGTAGATTCTGTCCTCAGCTTGCTATACAGTGTTAATGACTGGCACTTAAATACTTTACAAATTGAATTGCGCTTGTATGAGAAACTGGATTGATAAAATGAATTATATATCTTATAGGTTTAGGTTTTGGTTCTGCAATTGTAGCTCTTACAAATTACCTAAACCCCTTTTTATATTGCGTTTCACGCGGCTGTATTTTACAACTACTCTAATAAAAAATTCTATACAAAAATAGTTTGATATTAATAGTAATCATTAAGAACTTGATAGATTCTTGTTAAGTATATTTGCAATACATTTAATCTTATTAAACTCAGCTCCAAGTTGTTTCTTCCAGATATTATAGGTCTTTATGAAGCTAGCAGTATAAAGAAGAGATTTCAACCATTTTTGGCCAAGAATTAGGTTTAGCTTAATGGATCAATTCTTTTCTTATTAAACTGAGTCTGACCAGTGCCAAGTAATACATTCAGCATTGATCTTTGTCTCACCCTGCTGTAGCATGCGTTCTCTTTATGTACATGAAAAATAAGGTGCCAAGAATGAAAACAATGCCTGTATAATACAAATATGGAATTTTTCAGACTTCCATTCTGCTTATCCTTTCAGTTTGCTATTAATGTCTTGTTCAATGATTTCTGAAATGTATTTTTTAAAATAACTTTTCTTTCCATAAAGCGTATTTCTCCTTTCCTGTAATTAACAAAAACCAAAATGAATAATAATAGAAGAAATTCATAGTCTACTGACATACATGAAAGTTCCCGTGGGGATATCTTGTTCATTTTTAGAAGGTTTTTATGCATCTAGTCAATTTTATATGTATGAAGATTTTATATGTGGTTTACACAGGGAAGTTTAAATTCTCAATGAAGGAACCCTCCTTAACCCAAAGCAGTGCCGTCCTCGGCCATCTTTATAAAAACCATTTGATGTAATCTGAAGACTGCAAATGAAACTAGGAATATATTACATGATAGTCCAGAGAATGGGAGAAGTTGAGGTGATCTCGGTGTTTCTGCTGAAACCCATTTATGTGCACTTTACAGTAAAGAGGTAATACCTTCCTGAAACCTGAAATTTCAGATAAAGTGCGGATGGGAATTTCATGAGAACTTTGCCTTTTTGTTTAATTAGTAAAAAAAAAAAAAAAAAAAAAAAAAAATGTGTTTATTACACTGAGATCCCACTCAGAGTCAGTTTATATTTATCAACACTCCTCAGGTTTTGTTTGCACTGTGTGCCTTTTGTAGTATGCTAATTGTGTGCAGTGGCCAGACTTGAAGTGAAGGTATGTGTGTATGCAATGGCATACTGAAGTTAATTGTTGTATTATATCCAAACTTGCTCTTACAGAGTTGTGATTGCAAATGATAGTGAAATAAAAGGATAGAAACGTCTGCACAAGAATGCCAAATCAGTATTTGCAGATTTCATCTTCTGGTCGTATTTTAAATGATTTATGCACGACATTTTGAAAAAATGAAATATTTCTAAAATAGCCTAAGTGATTATTGGACATATCCTGGACAAATTACTGATCATAAAAAGAAATGCTTTATTTGGGAATGAGGATGTTGGGCCTTTTTTTTTGCATTTGTGTTTAAAATTGTGGTATTTGAAGGAATGAAGCTAACCTACACTGTGTGCTTGGTTGCCATTGATATCCAGTGTATGTTATCAGACATGGAATTTAAGACCTTCTGCTACAAAATTAGACTTTTGCCTTTCGAATTAAATATGCGCTGCTTCGTGAACTTGAAGCTCCAAAGCAAAACAATTGCAATGCTTGGAGGCATTAGACATTCCATCCTGTAGAGGGCAATGGTACTCACAGATGTAGCATTAGACCAAGCCCCACAAATAACTGAGACTTATAAATCCTTCCAAAGTCTTTAATGTGACATAGTCCTGCTTATGAACTTGTGTGCTTGCTCTCATACAGCATCCTCTGTGTTCTTTTAAAAGAACAACGTCTTCATGTCTAAGCTGCATGTAGTTCTACGTCAATAAACTCCTGTTTGTGTCTTTTTGTCTGGCCTTTCTAACCTGTACATCTCTGTTTTCAGGCATGGATATGGTATGGAGACAGCATTATTATCTATGGTAGCTGGTCTCTAGATCAGTACTGGTAAAGTATCCATGAAGGTTTTGTTGATTTGCTTGAGAAGGCTTGTGGAGGTGTATAGGGAGGTCTTTTGGTGGGACAGCTTTTTTTTCTCTGAGTGATGAATATTTCTTCCTAGGTGGGTAAAACAAGACAGCCTAACAATTTGGCTAATAAATACATGCTCACCACTCAAATTTGTGTATTCTTATTCAACTCAAGTCTGGTTGCTCAAGCTTTGTAGATTCAGGGATGTGAGTGAGGGCAGGGTTGCCATAGTTTATCCCAGCGATAGTGCAGTCTGTTCTTGCAAGCCAATCTCTTTCATACATCAAAATGACAGCTTTGCCTTCATTGCAGGTAAACATCTGCTTGCATTTTGCCAACAGAGTTCACATTTTCAGCTGTTTTGAATCATTTGCTGTTGGCATAGCCTGGGCTACCCAAAGATAGCTTCTCCAAATGCTGGGGGACATTTTTTTTCTTTAGACTTGCTTCTGATTCTTTTCAGGTTGTGCAGAAGTAGCACAGTTTCAGGCAGACTGCATGTCCTGCGATTTCCCATTGACTTTGCATTTTTCATTTATTTCAGTTCATCTTTGTTTCAGTTTTCCTCACTCCTGTTTTAAACAAGTCTCTCTTCATTGCTGTTCCCAGCAATATTTTCTAGATGCAAAGACTCTTTGCTCTCTCTCAGATAAAGACCTTATCACAAGAGTTCCTGCTAGGAAGACTGTCTGTATGTCTGTCATTTTGTTGTCTTGTAGCATATTTCTAGAAAATTTTTAAAATCAAATATACAGAAATAGGACAGAGAGGATGATTTTGCCATGTTCACTGAATGCAATGTAATGAAGTACATGGTGTTAATAAAAGAAGACATCCTTTCTTTTTTGAGATTTGTATATGTCCATAAATCCTATTTAGCAACATAGCCTTCAACTGGTTTGTAGAAAATCGGTATATGTTTTTTGGCTGTCAGAAAAAGACCAGGATTTGTATCTTCTTGCATTGTAAATTTAATTTCCTTACTCTAGCCAACGAGTGCTTGCAATACTTTTTGCAGTGTTTCTCCTCAATTGGTTAATCTACCTGAAACAACAAGTCTACCAATAGGGAAAAAATAATTAAAAAAAAATATATATCAAAAACACAAAGCTTGGAAATCCTCATATTAATAAAAGACAGGAGGAAAAGAGAGTCGGTCAATTAATTAATAATAATTAGCTTAGGAGACCCCAGTGTTGGGCCTGGAAAATCCTAACCTGACTGCCTTGTGATGTTTGCAGGACAGAAACTTCAAAGGCCTCCTGTAAGTCAGAAGCAAATTGCAGCAACTGTGTTTTGCCATCTCCACTATTGGCTCTGGGGTACACACGTGTAGTTGGAAAGTAAGAAGACAAAAAACTATTGTTTCGAATAATTAAACCTTGAGGGTGTTTCTATTTCTATGCTCTTTAACCTCATCTGTCTGCACTGCAGTGTCTTCCTAATGTTTTATGTTCATGTGAGACTGCAGAACAGCATTATTTTGTTCTGCAATATGGAAGTTGTAGGCATTTCAGCAGGAATTTGATGCAAAAATCTGGGACTGCGTCAGATTTGAATGGCTTTGCTTCTAAAACAGTTACTGTGTGCCTTCAAACAAATATACAATGTGATGCTATGATTCAAAATCCGCAAATCTGTTGAAAGAGGATACATTTCAAGCGTGTAGTGATAGAGCCTTAAGAACAGGTAAAAGTCTAACCAAGATATCACAGATTCCTAGGCATTGTTAAAGATCTTTCATTTGCTGCTACGCACAACTTCAATGTTTTTCTGCTTTGCCTTATTTAAGGCTTTCTTTTTTAAATACAATCAGTCCATCAAGCTCATAGTACATATGGCTTAAAACTGAAAATTGTATTTAGATACAAAATGTTATGCAAATGAATGAACTGCTAGAAACCAATAACGTTTTTGTGTGTAAACAACAAAAAACAACCTTTTTTCACTAACTCCTTTATTTCTTAACCAAACATTCAACTTGCTGTGGTAACATACTTCTTAATTTTTTTCCTGTTCGTGTGTACATCTAATAGGAAAAAAATACATGATTAAATCAACAAATGTCTAATCCACGTGGCAGTACTGCAGTGCTGTTGGTTACACAGAGTTTTCAGCCTTAACAATCAAAGGAGTCTTTCTGTCTTTTAAGAGTGCTCTTATTGCTACCAGAAATGTCTATCCCAAACACTTAGACCCTTCTTTCTTGCTTATATTTATAGATGTCTGTACTCACATATGCATCCATTAGTACATACCAACTCCTTGTCTGTTCTGAGCTGTGGTCACGTTCTAGTTACTGTGACACAATCACATCTCCTAACTTGCTTATGGACACTCAACCAACTTTAAACAAAGAGGTTTGCACCCTCAGAAGAAGCAGTGGTACAAATATCTGGGGAATATCACAGCATCTTCTGTAATGAGCTGGGGAGAAAGCCCAGTGGGTTTGGAAACATTGCTTTTGAGGCTTCATCAGCAAATTAACCTGCTCATTATGGTGAGGTATACTGCACCCAGTCCTTCAAGGAAAAAAAAAATTAATTGCTTGTGAAATTCTTCTAATCTGTATATCGTACTCACTGCAACTGAAAGGAGTTCCATCTGACAGAGGAATTTAGGCCAGCCAGAATTTAAAATCACTGCAGATTCCAAGGCTGGATATTTTAATATAAATGTTTAAATGAAATTTCCACATTAAACACTTTAAAACTAAATTCACAGTAATATTTTTAATTAGCTATTGATTTCAAGAAGGAGAATGATTTTTAAGAAACCTGAGTTTTGAAAAAGAAGTATAAATAAATAGTTACCCCCAAATTAATGCTTTGTTATTGGTGTTTTGTGGGTTTTGATTTTCTTGTAGCACCATCATTGTGTAAATTCCGAAAAATGCGGATTTTGCCCTAATAGGTACAGACCAAGAACATAAAAATATGGTTATTCATACTGTTCTACTCCCAGGCACCAGACTCCTGGCAAGGCTCAGGAGTCTTTCTGTGAGCCCTGCCGGCAGCTTGCTGCACATCCCTGCTGTGCTGTAGATTTTACTCAAAATTACTCAATAATAGGAACAATGCAAGTAATGAACATTGCAGCTTGTTGTGTCGCTCTTCTTTTTATCTGGGTTTCTCTCAGTCTGTCGACAGGCTCTGAGACTATCCCTTGACCTGTCTAAAATACAATTAATTTTTAAAATATCACAGGGCTAGTTGAGCGAATCCTGAGCTCAGATTGGTAGGAAATTAATTATTAGTCACAAGGGGACAGCTTCTCTTCCTACTCTGCTACGTAGGTATGTGAGGAAAAAGGAACAAAGGAAAGATCACTGTTACCTTGAATTGATGGTTTAACTGATTGTGATAAATTCTGAGGTGCTTACTGCTTATGCGAGTGCTCTTTAGGGTGACTTCATTATCTGAACATATGTACTAGATTACAGCAAAAGGTTGTGCCTGAAATCAGTGTCAGGATCAAGTGTACATATATGAGAAGCTCAGTACATTAAGAAATAGATGTGAATAATTCCTGGACCTGAAGGAAAACGTAAGATACTGCAGAAATAATAACTGCAGAGTGGTTGATATGTGTCAAGGTAACTGGAGGAATGAAGCTCGACTCTTGTGTGTCATAATCAGCATGCTATGTGTAAATGTAAAATATCTACTGTGTGCTCTTGTGCAGCCTTACCCACTTTCTCCATATAATTAAGGTATTTTTAACAAGTTTTGTTAGCAGCTCAGCTGGCCAGACCCAGATGCCCCACACTGCCAGTCCGAAGGTCCCCAGCCTTTTCAATGGGGCAATGGGAATTGAGAGAGCTCACATCTTTGGTCCGTTCAGCTCCTTGCTTCCCTCCAGAGAGCCATTAAAAGTGTTGTCAGGTGAGGTGATGATGATAAATAATAATGGCAAACATACATTAGGAATTGGACCTAGAACTACCAAATTCAGTTTGTATAGACTAACAAATGGCCATTAGACATTAATGACCTATGTTTGATCCCACAAAACCACTTCCATTTTGAGATGCCAAGGATAATAAATAAGACTGCAGAAGGCTTCTGAAAGTCAGTAAGATTGTACTTCATTATATCAATAAGGAGGGCAATGTTTAGGCTTCAAAAAAATACCACGCTGTGTTAGACATCTAGTTCAAGTTTGCTTTCTACACAAGAAAACATTTAGTGTCTCAGGTGCCTGGGCTTAATAAATCCAGAATATCTGGTGCTAGTGCAGGTGGTGAGTATCTGGGGCCAACCTTACCAAGCTGCTGCACTTGGGCTCTTCTTAGTATGCAGTGAAGCATGTTGTGTAAAGCCAATGGGCTTTACCTGTGAACGTGGGTGTTGTATCCTATCCATTTCAGGGACAAAAGAGTGAATTTGTCCCAAAAACAAACACATGATTTCTGCTTAATTTCCATAGTCAAGTGAGTTTGGAGAGCAATTTCATGCTGTGCATGAAAAATACAGTTTGCAAAACCAGCATGTATGATCAAATGCATAGGCTTGCAAAGAGATCATGCTTGTGAGCTGAAACTTACCATACAAATAAAGGGTGATCACATGCCTCATCCCTTGTCTAGCATTTAAATACAAGAAAATATACAAGATAGTACAAATAGAGAAAACAGAATGTATTTTTCTTTACAAGCACAGAGGGCACGGTGTCCTGTCCTAACTATGCTGGATGCATACAACCCATCCATGTGAGTCTGAACACCTGAAGATGTTCTGCATGTGGAAGGCAGAAAACCGAACACTGAGGGACTTGAGCAGCAGATTATTGAGCACAATCCTTGCCACAGTCCATAGTGGATGATGTTGCCTGTGCTTTTCTTACTTCCCCATTGTTTCTCATTGCATCGCCGAGCTTTTGGAACGTACCTAAATGTTTACATGTATGTGTATGCAGTGTGTCATATGTGAAGGATTTATTCTTGAAGGCACTTGAGAGACTTTAGGTGCTGAAAGAAAACATGACTTACTGCATGCTTTATTTTGAATGCAGCAACAAAATGGGAATTATTTCATATTGGTCAGGTGAGGCACACCACACTTAGAATGGCACAAGCCTTTCTCACAGAGGCTCACCATTGCAGAGCCATAACCCTTCTGTGGGACCATCTGCATTCCTGATGGTCAGTGGCCCTGAAGAACGTAAATTATTATCAGATGCATCTCTTTTTAGCTTTTTATATGACCAGTTGTTACAGAGGAGATTTCTAACGGACAAACAGTAACTGTTTAATAAAGCACATTTTAGTCTTTTCCCCATTTACCCTATTTAAAAACCAGAAGATAAATGAACAATTTGTTAATTCAAAAAACTGCTTATAACGTGAACATTTAAACAACTATATAACTGCGAGCATACCATTAAAAGAAGTTCAACAATTTAAAAACAATTACAAATCACTTAAAATAGTCATCTAATGTATTCTTAAAGGCAAATACAGATTGTATATTTTTCAAATGGATGGAAAAACTATTCCAACCACTTGGTGTCTGAGAAGGAAATGACTGATTGCTTTTCTGGTATTAAACTAGGGGACTGCAAACATTAAAAAAATCACTAGACCTTGAATTATATCAAAATATAATTGGAATAAAATAATTCAGGAGATAATTCAGTCTTGCTACTAATGTCGTTTACACAGATAGCAAAGCTAATATTTTTTCCTTTGTTGTAGACTTAGCCAGGTTAACTCTGTGGGTGCCAGCCTGACCCTCTGCACTACGGGTGGTTTGTAATTACAGGTCAGCTTCTGGTTGGAATTTTTTCCCCATAACATATACTGCATTCCTGTAAGTCTGTGCTGTGACATTCGGAAGAATAATGTCTATCCTACAACACTCAGAAGGAAACATTCTAACATTCTGAGGGATTTAAAAGTCCAAATAAACACATGGTATGAGTTTCCAAAGCACCAAAAAAAGTGTAGTTGCTAAAATACCTTTGAAAACCTAGTATTTATTAATTGGAGTAATTATGAATCATTCCTTTAAGGTAATGGAGGTGTTTTACAGAGAAATTCTGAAGCAAATAAGGGTGACAGTTATCCCTGCAGATTATATATTATTCTGGATACTTTACTTTTTGAGCACTGTTTCTATATTCTGCTTTCTATATCTAAGCTTTGCCATGATCAAATCTGATTAATATCTGGTCTGGTAATAGAAAAAACTGAAGCAAGCTTAGAAAGCAAAAATAACTACCAACCTTTTCAAATGTGTCTCATCATTCAGTCTTTGTGCTGATTTGACCTGGGAAGGCTTAAGTTTCAGAGTGTGCTAAGCTATGTGCAAAACTGCTCTTGGAAATTCACATCCCTTCAAGGAGCTCCATGTCAGGAACATGAAGTGTGGTGGCTAGTTGCTTTTAAAAGCTGGCTAGCACATAAAGAACTTCCAGTCAGCAATTTTCCATGCCTGAAATGTAAGCAGATGAATAGAAGTTGCTGTAAGCCTGAAATATTTACTCACCCTGGTCCACGCTGAGGTCACCTAGAGATCAGTGAAGGCATGTCAATGGAGATGAGATAGCCTCATAGGAGGCTAAGGTTTGAAACCAACACGTATGCCAGCACACATTTAGGCCCAAACCCTGCCAACAGTATGCTGTTCTCACTCAGATAATTACTAGTGTTGGTTACTGTGGTCTCTGCTGCATGATTTGTTCTTCTGTTACTGGTTGTAGATGGGACTCAAGGTCTGCTGTTATCGCAGTGAAACTTGCAATATTCAGAAGCAGGAGAAGCACTGTGCTTCCAACTTCACTTCAAGGAAGGTTCCAAGAAAAGTTTGAAGGTGGAAAGCCATGCAAGCTAAGGTGCAGCTTACAGACAGGAGCTTAGAGCTGTGCAGCCAAGCCATCAGTAGTTGAACAGAGGCAGTTTTTGGCAGTACAGTATGCAGCATATAGATATTGCACCTTCTAGCCCACAGCACTCTGAATAACAGAGCTGTTGTTTTCTTGAGCTCGTCTCATGACAGCAGCCACAAAGGACACCATGAACTGGCAAACCAAGTTGTCATTTTGCCTTTGTGTGAGAAAGAGAAGGGCTTTGGGGACTCTAGGAATTCAGTCAGAAGCAGAAACCCTTTTCCTATATGGGGGACGTGTTGTGGATAAGTGGTACTTGTCTGTCTGGCACAGTATTTAGTGGCTCCCATTAAGTTTGGTGGTACCATGCATTTTTTTTGCCCCTTAAAGCACGTGCCATGACTTTGAGCGTTTGTCTACAGCAACCTCAATTTACTTATGATTTTGGCCATCTCAAGCTTCCCAGCAAAATTCTTTCCTAAATACTCCTGTAATGTGGAGAAAGTCTTGGTAACATAAAGACATTAAGGCTCCCAGATCAGAAGGCAAAGAACAACCTGTTATTTATTTGCCATTTTTTAAAGGGGCCCCCGTGAAGAGGTGAAGCTGTGGTGAATTAAAACCTGAATTTTGCATATTTAGCCCTGCAAAAAAAAAAAAAAAAAAAAAAAAAAGTTACTGCAAAGAAGAGAGATAAATGAGGTGTCTTGTGCAGTGTCCCTGTGAGTAAGGTTGCTCTAACTCTGTTCTCTCAAGAAGAGATGATGTGGTCACGGGATGGAAAAAGGAATGTCAGCTCCAAAATCAACACCCTGCGTATCTGAAAACATACCTCCATGTTTAAATGGAGCATTGTTTATTCAAAATTAGGATTAAAAAACAGCCCAGCTGACATTTGGAAGGAGTTTTTCTTGGCTTGTTTAGACATTGTGTTCGCTCCTTGTAGATTAGTGGTACAGAGCATGCTTAAACTGGCTAATTAATTTCAAAAGCAGCGTAAAATTGACTAGCAGGTAATTTAATCTAAAAATAATTACAACTATTGAAATTATTGCATTTTTGTTTAATTAATATTAGTTAACATTGTAATTTTCAAAGTCTAAATTATGCTGATTAAAGATTTCTCTCATAAATACCAATAAAATTAATTACAAATTAATTAAATTTGCTAAAAGATTCTCGTAATGGACTTCCAGCTATTCTTGATTTTTGCAATAAATAAACAGAAGTATTATTAAGTGGTGTATCTTCCTGGGGGAGATATTTAAACATGATATGCATATATTGCAAATGGAGAGATTTCCCATGAAAATAGACATGCTTAGCAGCAAAAGGCTTTTTTTTTTTTTTCCTTCTAGAAAAAAGGAAAAAAAAGAGCTCAAAAGCAGTGTTTTGATTTTAGTGTTTGACAAAGCAAAATGATTTCCATTCTGTTCTATCTGAGATTCCAGGATGATTTGTTGGTGTGTGGCACTTGTGCATGATTCCAGTTGCTGTATCTTAACATGGTAAGGGCCATTTTAGTAAAAGAGGGCACTTCTCTACTGTTAGGTAAAATAAAATCCCATTTTTTTTATGGAAGTGATAGGATATGCATGACATTTCTTGTGTTTTAAGGAGTGATCCCCACGTTTTCCAAACCACGTGGTTGTTGTAGAAGTCAGGAGAGTGCTTTCCACCAGCTCTAGGTTTTGTTAGAACAGAAATGGTGGACCAGGTTTGAGAATCTACATACTTCCATCCCATTAAGAATTCAGCAGGCTTGGCGGTCTCTCTTTTTGACTTGGCTAGAGATAAAAGTGTAACCTTTAATTACAAAAGTGCGCAGCTCTGGTACATTTTTGCATCTTAAGGACTTTTAAAAGGAATGTGATTACTGTCAACTCAGTGCTATAGGAGGAGTTAAAAAAAAAAAAAGGCATGTGCTCCTGACAGAGTTGAACAACTAGCCACAGCTGAAGAAAACAGGACTTCCATCTGGTGGAATTTCTCATTTTGATAGCTGCTTCCATCTCAAATCACATAAAAGCGATCAATCATCAGCACATTTAAGAGTGAACATCTACAAATTAAATACTTACAAATAAGTTATTGTTAAGAACCCAGCAATCTGTTTTCAGAAACAAACTGGCTCACTTGGAGGTCAGCTTCCAAGAGGCACTTCAACGTTGGACTCAGTTACGTGTCATTTAGTGTGGAATTGTTTAAAAAAAGTTACTTTGAAGTAGTTCACTGAATGAGAATATTTCATTTGTTGCCTTTCTGGCCCCAAACAGTAGTTAGAACATTGAAAATCCCTTGAGTTTTGTAGAAATTTTTAAAATATTTATTTAATTTTGGATAGATTTCCAATGAGTTGGAAATCCCTATTGCTAGCTTCCCACTGAAGTTAGTGATGGGGTCATTGCAACGTGGGCTAACTTAAGTTTCATTTGCAGAATTTCCTTAACTGGACTTGATCGTATGGCCTGGGCACTCTCAAGAACACACTTAGGAAATGAAATTTAAAACAAAGTGTTGTCTGTTTAATTTTGATTATGGTCTCCATTTTATCTAAAATACGCTTTTAATTGTACCATTTCTGGGGAGCTAATGAGGGAAAAAACTTGTGTCTGAAAAATTGAATCACAGCTGTAGTAGTAGATAAGGCTGACATTCAGTTCTTAGAAAGAAGCAATCAATGTTGAATGTATCAGGTGAGTTCATTTCTCTTGCTCTGCTTTAATAGCTTATAAAGAAGATTGATTAAGTTCTTGTCTGATAGATCAATAATGGAATGAAACTGAGCTTTCCCTCCTTCAAGCACGAGTTTGTCATATGCTGGGGAATGTTGAAACTGAAGAGAAACAGCTATAACTTGAAAAAAATTCCAAACCTGGAATTCTAATGAGCTCCTTCATATCCTATTGCTTACACAGCAAATAAAACAAAAGCTGTGTGATTCATGTGGTGTGACCATCTATCTTGGATTTTTTTTTCCATACCACTTGGTTAAGTTTTTCATGTCTTTGCGCCTTGTATGGTGATTTAGACTGGTGCTAGGTATGTACAATTTCATAGTTTCAGAAAATGATGACTCTTGAGTTTGTATCTGTGATGGTGTAAGCTTAAAGAGAGCCAGCCTGTCAGGTTTCAACCAAGCATAATATTGGGTGCTCTTTCTGGTCTTTGGAAGCTATAGAAAATATGAACTTGGGGGGGTGTATGTTTCAGAGCAGATTTCTAACGTCCTAACTTACTTAGTGTGGGAACAGCAAGAAAATATCCCATGTGTGTTGCTGGTCAAACCAGTGCCTTCATGCCAATATTTGAACCAGACCGATTTTTTGTTTTGTTTTCTTTTGCAGTTTTCTTTTTCTTATTGCAGTTTTTAATTCCTTCTTGCAGTGTGTTCTAATGTTCCAAAGAAACAAAATTTGTGTAATATAAAACAATATAAGGATGGAGGTAGGCAGGAACTGTTAACTGTAGCATCTGTGACAAAGTGGAAGCGTACAGAAGGAGAGTAACAGGTATTTTATTTCCACATACAAGCATTTAAATATCATACCGTTCATGGTGCCCCACGTTCTTTGTTTACTTTTTTCGCTGCCTTTTATGATACTGCCAGACACCTAAAAAGATTCTGGAGGTCCAGAGATGTGAGCTGTCTTTACAAAGGAGACATTTTTCTTTAGCACAGTGTAAGTGAAAGAGAGTTTCAGCATTTATCTCATTTAAATAACACAGAAGCCCAGGTATTGCTTGTGTATGATAAAAGATAGTCAACACGTACCGTGGAGGCATTCAGGATGCTAATTATTTGTAGACAGTGCTAACTCTACAATGTTACAGGAGTAGCTGCACGGTTCTCTTGTTTACATATGTATATGTACTCATTCTCTTTCAAGCACAGATATTTTAAAAACTTTGTACTCAATACAAACTCTAGAGATGAATGCTGACAGAAGCATTGCATTGCTTGTAGATTCCTGATGCAGTTACTAGAGTATGTGTGCAGCTTGAATCTTACTGATTTATTATTGATTTTTGTTAATAGTAAAATTTGTTGATACAATGTGACAGACTGCTTGTATCAGCTTTTTCAATTAGGTCTCTAAAGAACTGATTGTATAGACTGTCAACTTCTGCCTTCTCAAATTAACTTTCACACCCGATGTCTTGAGCGTTCATCTGCATCACATAACTTTGGCCCAGGCTTTTCCCAGCCTTACAGTGATGTGCAAACATGGAAAGAGAAAAACACAGTGAGTCCTGGCAGAAATGGGGCATAACCAGAGGGTCTGCTTGGCCGGCCCACTTCATCCATTGCATTTCTCAACTTACAGTTTTCTTTAACGGCAGCAAGAAGAGGGCCGGTAACTGGTACAACTTTGTTTTGAATGGTTTGGACTGAGAATCCCACAAAAGTATCATGTACTGGGTACTACCTTTCATTAAACCCTTCATATTTGCAATATGTTCATGCTTGATATGCTTGGAAAACGTTACGCAGTACTTAAAAACTCAGGTATTTGTAAATGACTTTCTAACTCTAATAGAATTACTGGCAGTTGCTTTTTCCTAAACTTGTATTGCAAAACAAATGCATCTACCTGCATTACAGACAACTAACTTCATGTTCTGTTGTTCAGGTATTTAATATGAAGAAGAGGACTGTGTACATGATTATACGTGCTTTGGTTGAATGTTGTTTTTAAAGTTAAAACTGCTTTTAGATGAACTTAGTATATATTTAATGTTCCAAAAGTGATGCCCGATTGAGGATCTTTACAGAAGCTTATTCTTACAGGTATTTTGCATAACCAAGAAGAGATGCAGCTGTCAGAAGGATCATTAGGAGAATAAGAACAAGGGTGGTCATATTTGATCTGTAGGTTTTCTGTCATGGATTTGAATTTATATGTGACTGGATTCTTAAAAAGATGGTAAAGACAATTGGTAAAATCCATTCTGTCATAATCATGAGAAAAACCACTGTGCCTTAC
Organism: Lagopus muta; assembly: GCF_023343835.1. Classification (NCBI taxonomy): domain Eukaryota; kingdom Metazoa; phylum Chordata; class Aves; order Galliformes; family Phasianidae; genus Lagopus; species Lagopus muta. Next base: position 108,095,386 of record NC_064434.1, read on the forward strand.
ACGCTTTCAAACCAGAATATACCAATGCATACTGTATTACTTTCATTATCATAGCTTGCTCTTGTTGGAAGTTGCTTTTTTTTTTGTTTGTTTCCTGAGGGAAAATCAAATTAGGCTTTGTATTTCAACCAAGTATTTGAATACAGTAAGAATAACACCTGTTTCACAGAAATGCAATTTTCAAAGTTATTTGCATTTTCACCAATCAAACTTGGTTTGGGGGGGGGGGGGGGGGGAAGACACTTAATTGTATTTTTCATCTTCTGTGCTGCATAAAAACATGAAGAAAATCTCTCTGTAGGGCAGCGTGTGGTGTGAGACTCTCAAGGCTATGGTTTTTCTGCTTTGAAGTGATGGAGATGCGACTAAACTGTGACATGGGTGCATTGGACCTGACTTACTCTACTCCCAACAGGAGCCCTTAACAGAAACCTATAGTTTGCCAGCTTCCCTCTGTCAGAGACTTTTAGCCTCCTCGTCATGATAAACTAAGTTGAAACACTTCAAAATGTGTTTTCAATTGGGTGAGACCTTCTTTGCGTTGTTGGAAGCACAAGGTGTACTCACAACTGCTGCTGGCAATCCTTGAATTTTCAGCAAGGATAGAGATGTGCCTTCCTCCCTCTTCATGGGCATGAAATCACGTGTGAGGAATTATCTCATTAAGGTTGGCTAAAGGCACAGCTGTATCATGCTTTCAAATTCGCAGGGTGGTCTCCAAAATCTGCAGCTCTTTCAAGGTATAGACATGGAATCAATGTTTTCTGTTTATTTCAGGGAACCAAATCCCTAATGTTTTTTGTTTGTTTGTTTTAAATTTGTTTTGTTGGTTGGTTGACATATCTGTTTTGTTTTATTCTCAAAAATGACTTTATTGATATTCGTCATCACTCACATGCGTATCTGTGATTTATTTATTTACTTATTTTGTTTCTTCTAAGCTTCTTGGCTCTCTCTTTTCTAAGGGTTCTGGGAGTGAGCTAAGAGTCCTTGCACTGCTTCCTCTCTATAGAGGAAAAGCTGTGATAGAGATGTTACCCCCCGTTCCTCAGAATTCCACAGTACTACTGCAGACACTGAGAAGGGCATGAAATCTGAGGGGACAGATGGTATTTGTTTTCTGTACAACTACTAATTTCCCAGAGCACCTTTCAAGAACAGAAGCCCTTCTTCAGACATGTAGCACTGACCTGAAGAACCATTTCCTAGTTCCCACCACAAAGGGTAGCTTGCTTCTGTGAATGGATGCTCAGTTCTTTCTTTACCTGTTTTTCCAATAGTTTTTCATCAAAACATCAATGCAACTCTCCCAGTGCAGAGGCAACCCAGGTGTGTGAACTCTGAGCTCTTACAAATTGGACGAGATGTATATTTGGTACTGTTTGTATCATTTGAAAAAAATATATGTATATCTTTGCTAAAAATCAAGGAAACAGTCCTGAAGGTCCTAAACAGAACCTGATTGTTAAAATGGTGTCTGAATGTTTTAGTATTGGCTGCGCTGTGACTGCAGGTGTTTCTTACAAATCAGCAGATGAGGAACAATTACTATCTAATAAAGTGTCTCAGAGACAGGGTGATCGCTTTAAGTGATGTGGTTTAACTTCAGAATAATTCAAATTTCTGTGAAGACCATCAAAGCGCTCTTAATCTATCATTGATTATTTTACTGTTAATTAAAAATTGAAAGGTCAGATCGAAATGGATCTTTAAAAAAGAATTCAAGGATTTGTTTTAATTTCAACCACTTTTTTTCTTCCAAATTACTTCTGCCTTCTTTCTATGAACCTTAGTTATGATTAGATTTAGTGTAAAGCTTTTAAAAGTAAATTAATTTATTATATAACTGAGAATAGTTTGTTTGGGGTTGACTATCTAAATGGGGCTGACTGCTAGCAAAATTTGTGGTTCTTCCCAATAATGTTACCCTGTGAATGCCTCTTAACTTGTGTCCTTTGGCTGGAGCTGTGGGGCTATGTTCTTAACCTCTGCAATGCTTTGAATTTGGGGTGTTTTTTTGTTGGAGAGACAATGAATAGCTTTTTTTTTTCTTTCCTCCATTCTCATTGGAATCATTTGCATAGCCATCTCGAAGTTCAGACTAAGAGGAGCCTCTGGCATGCTAATAGATCAGTTGAGTCAGCAGCCTGCAGTTTTCTTGCACAACTAATTGAAATTAGTCATCAGCCAGCTCTTACCTATGATGAAGAAGGTCACTGGGTTGCAGCCTGGGAGATGGGTCAGGGTTTCATCCTCTAGTAGCTCTTGTGAAGCTGTGTGTACCTCAGCACACCCTCAGGGCTCTGTTACTTGTGCACAGAAGCCTAACTTGCCTGTGGGCCCAAGGCACAATTGTTTCTGCAGAACCACAGTTCCATTGGCCACTCTCTTGGTGTCTGCAGGAAACCTCCTTCTCTAAGGGGAGGCTGCAGTCTTGATGAAAATGCTTTTGCAGACCCTGAGTATCAGTACTGAATGCTGAAGCTGGCTGCACGCATGACCTCAGAGAGCCATTGCCCAGAGACAGAAGGCTGCTGCAGTGTGTAGTGTGCTGTGAAGCCCAGAATTGGCCCCTTCCCGAGGTCCTGGAACTACAGATTGGTGCCTGTGCAAACATCTTCCTTTGCAGCTCTTCCCTTCTGCTGCCAGACCCAGGCCTTGTTGACACCACCTCTCAGAGCATTAATGAAAGACCCATAAAGCAATGCCGCAGAAGTATAACACAGTCCTGCCTCGGGTACAGCGAATAATAACTGTGTGTTTAATTTTGGAGTTGGGTATTTGTGGAGAAATCAGATTGCTACGAGGAGAGCTAGCATGGTGAGCCACGTCCCCGTGGTGTCAGCAAACAACAAGAAGACAATGATAATAACAATGTTCAGCTAAGCTTTGCAAATCACAGAGTCTTCTGTGGTACCAAACATCATTTTATCTTATTACTGAGAAAAGAAACCTGTAAGAACTGTTAATTGTGTACATGAAAAAAAAAAAATAAAACGCCCCACCTGCTAACATCTGAGCTGAAAGGGAAAGTCAAACATTAGAAGAGCAGCTTTGGGCTGATGTAGGTTTCCATTTAAATGCATCCCCTGGTTAGGCTAAGCTGTACAACATCAGACATTGGCTACAATCTCAGCTTTTAATGAAAGGACACCTTGGCCAGCATTGAGATGTGACGAGGCAGCTGAGCAATGAGCAGTATTAAGGGATGTCTGTAACCTGTGAATGGCTTCCTGAGATGTATGTACATTTGACTTCATGTGCTGTAAGTAATTCCACTGACTTCACTGAGTGCTCATTTCTGTAAAGTTCAGCCTATATGGAAGTCTTGATGTTCCCGGTGCATCAAATGCTTGCTTTTAATAGTTCCTTTGAAATTTAATAGAGGTATACTTTGAACTTCATGGTTATAATTCCCTGTGTTTAGCTTGTGCAACCCCATGGATGCTAAAACTGATGGCCTGAGGCTTACTGGAGTGAAGGCAAAATGCTGAGAACAGGGCAAGAAACATTCCCTTTTTTCCTGGAAAAAGTGGGCTTACTCCTTTCCACTAAATGCTGTAAGAGACTTTTCTCAACTACTCTATGACTTGGTCCCTGCTCTGCTGCCTTTTACTGAACTCCTTTTGGCTTTAATTGGAGAAAGATTGGGCTTATTGTGTTAGTTTTTTTGGGGGGATTTTTTTTTTTTTTGATGTTTCAAGGCAAAAAGAAGTGACTTGTTAGTATAATTTTTAAAGTTCAACCTTCTCTTTAAAGTAAATTATGTGTTCCTTTACTTACAGTCTGATTCTATACTCTTTCCATAACCAAAACACCTTCTGAAATCACTTGAAGACTTGATGGTGTGACCCCTGCAGCCAGGCTTGAGTTGCAATGCCTGGTACTCTGGGTGGATCATGATGAATTTGACTTGTGTGTGGTCTTCCTGGAAATCGAAGTGAAGCACTTACTAGTTCAGTGTTGTGCTTACCATGTGGGATATGTCATAACTATTCCTGAACTTCTGTCTGAGGCTGCTTCATGTATTAAACAACAGGAAACTCGAAAGTGTGCATTACATTAAGATAACATTCTTTCAGGGTCACTGAAGGCATCTGGCTGTGCCTAGTATCTCAGGCTGCATTTGAGACATTTATCTCATCATAACATGTCTGTTTGTTTTGCTACCTCGTCATAAGGTGGCATTTAAGAATTGTCTTTTGCTATTAGCTGATGAGGTCATCTCACTGTATATGTAGCTGGCTGGGTTTGAAAAATAGGTAGTCCCTCTGCAGCTGTGAAAGGCTGAGCTGCAGTGGGGAAACACAAGGCCATTTTGGAGGCTGGGCTGCAAGAGGCCTGCTTCTGAAGGGGCTTCCTGGGGGAAATGGTAGAACAGGGGTCCCCAGGATGGTTGGATGAGATCTGCTCAGTATCAGTCCTTCTGTCTCGGCTGTGTGCCAGTCTTGATGTCATCAGCAGCAGGGTAGGAGATAATCTCTCTCTCGTGTCACTGAGGTATTATTCCCTTGATCAAAGCCTCATTATTTGGACTTATTCAGACAGTTAATTCTAGGAGAGCCCCACGGCCTGTTAAATTTTTTTTTTTTTTTTTTCTGCTTCAAACAGCCACAGTTAATAGAAAGAGGAATGAGTCAAGAGTACAAATGGAAAAGTGATGCTGTCTTGGGTCCCTGTCATGGACTTCCCAACTCCGTTTTAGGGTCATGGAGAAGAGTACGGCGAGAGTCAAACTTGTCTTCTTCTTACTGTACTGAAAATCCTTAAAATACAGGAAACTGAAGAGCCAGTATTTTAGAAAAAGAGGAGTAGCATATGGACCATATTGCACAGAAGAACATAATCAGGCTTTGGAAAACAAAAAGTACAAGCAATCACAAGGAGAGCTGAGACAGTTTTGTTCTAATTGGTCAAGAGCTAATTTCTGTTTTCGGATAAGACATTAATACAGATGGTTTTCACTCCAAGGTGTTGTGGTTAACAGTCTCAGCAAAGAGTCATAGTTGACGTGTTAATTCGGGGAGGCTGAAGTTCCCTTTCTTCCTTGGGGATGGTTCTGGCTGATGCTGTGTGAGGGACACTAGCACAGGAGTGTCACTGCGTTTTCTAGGAGGGAGATCATAGTGGACATCTGGTCAGGAGAGGAAGGACGCTGTAAGGGATGAGAACATTTGTCTGGTTAGAAGAAAGAAGGGTTCCAGGGAGGCCACGGAGGCACTGAGATGTGCTGCTGAGTGCTGGGGGTTCAGACCTGAGTGACATGGGCAGAGCAAGAGGATGCAAGTGCGATCTTTTCCTTTTAAAAAGACAAGATTCAAAGTGGCTTTGTGAATTCATAGTGATCTGTCACAGAAAGCGGTGATTTCATGTGAGAATTCTCTGTTTAGTGAAATGGGATAGTTTTTTGGAAAGCTTTAAAATAGGCTACATTAGAGTTTAGAGCCTTTTAAGATCCTCTCATCCCTGTTTTTGAGATGCATACAGTAGTCATTTTATTCCTGAAGCCTGCACATTTTAGCAGCACTAGCTTTTAATTCATTATACAGCAGCATGGAGCTGTTGAGAGAGACGTAGCAGCTTGATTCATTTGAAATCGTAGGACAAATAGGCTTTAAAAAGCAAATGCATTCATTCTGACACTAATTATGTGTCTTTCCCACATGTCGTAGTATCTTGTGTCACAAATTGCTCTCATTTGCTGCTCAGTGCAAAATGTCTGAGAGACGATGAGTGCAAAACGATATGCTTTAACCAGGTGTGGGATAGATCTCAGAATCATGAGGAGTCCGGGAGCCAAACAAAACAAGAAACTTCAGAGGAAAGGATTTAAGAGGTACCAGTGGGTATTAACTCCTGCTGGAATTTAGGTACTATTGCAACTTTGCAGTGTGCAAAATATGTAAGGGGCTGAGGGTTTGACTAGCATCTTTTAAGAATACATAGATTAATGGGTTGTTTGTTGTTTTTTTTTTTTACAAACTGTAGCAATGAATGAAAACATGCTTTTTCATCTATGCAGATACAAAGGTTTTAGGTACGTAAGTGAATTACAGAAGCACTGTGTTACTGAGCCACTGCTTGTTGCTAGATAATGGACCAGACTGGTATTGCTCTCCCCTAACTAATCCTGTAATAGTGTCACAGGTTATTTGGTGCCAACTGGTGCTGCTGTTCTCCTCAGGAAAGAGCAGTCATTGCAGCTCCGAGTGAAGCCGACAGAAATTGGAAGTTAACAAAAAAACAAAAAAAAACCCACAAAAAAACAACGAACAAGAGCAAAGAGAAATCATTAAAATCAATGATGGCTTGTTTTTCATTTTAAATAAACTGCATCCACAATTCCTGCATTAGGCAGAGGCATCCTCGTTATGTCAAAGAGTTGCAAGCAGCAAATGTCTTTTCACCTGTGCTGCCGGATTCCAGCCTGGCATGCTTTACACGTAACGCAGTTTGACAGTTCATTTGAAATAAATGTGCCGATAACCCTTAAAAGTGGTAATAAAATACTCTTTGCTCTACTGTACAGATGATTAATACCACTAAAGTAATTAAATTCCATTAGGCTGGGGTTCACATACCCAAGGAATTGGTGCCAGGATTTAGCAGAGCTCTAGCGAGGACAAAAGACTAATGCCTTTTAAAGCCATGTTTCACAAGTAAAATCCCAGGAAAGTCTATATTAACTTAGGACATCTGCTTGTTGTGATTGTTTGAGCTATTGATGCATTGGATCATTAGCAGGGTAGTGTGAACTACTGTTTTCCTGTTGACAAGGATCTCTCACCAGGAGTTGCTGGCTTTCTGCAAAGGAAGGAAAGCAAAACAGGGCAGCCAAGCTGGGGCTTGTGCACGGGCTTTGACTTACAGAATTATTGCTAACTGTATAGTCTCTGATGGTAGGAAACAGCATTTTGCCCCCAGCCATTTTTCCCAAGATCAGAGCCAAAGTAACTCTGTCTCCTGCTGTTTTGTAGCTGTAGATTCTTAAAGACTGGCATTATTGTAGTCGATGAACAGTTTGCCCCCTTTCAGATGGCTGCAGTAATGACCCACAGGGGAGGCAGTGGTTAGGCAGTGCTGACAATGTGACCAGGTGCTGCAACATAAGCATTTCATTAAATATTGAAGCAATGGTTTTCAGTTACAGTGGCAAAAAGGAAATTTGGTTTATGTCCAAATATGTGGCTATTTTTTTCTTTTTTCAACCTCTTCTGATCACATTATTTTTTGCATGACCTTTCTCCTGCTAATTAGCTGCCGCCTTGAAAAGCATTGTGGGTAATATATCCAAGGTAATTCAGCATTCCACTTTACACACTGGTAATCGTTCTTAATGTACGAATGATTTATTTACTGAATATTTTTTTTTCCTGATCTTAAAATATGCAAACCAAAAAAACCCTATCTTTATTAACGCCATACTTCAGATCTACCACAAATGAAAGGAATTTGGCGTTCCGTTTGAAAGTGAGAACAACAAAAAAAAAGCCAAAATTCATGCTGCAGCCCACATCGTTTCAATGCAAGAGGCTGTAACCACGCAGGAAGGGGCAAGAGTAGTGAGTGCTGTCAGCAGGAGCAAGAGAGGTGTCAGGGCTCACTCCTGCCTCAGATACCTGGGAGCTTTGCCTGATGGTTGTTGTAAAATCAGTTATTCCATCAGAGCATTATAGGTGATGTTACAAAGATGTATGGTGCCTGCTGGTACATATGGTCATAGATCTGAGCGTGGGCTCAAACATCACTTTGGATTAAAAAAATAAAAATAATAATAATAATAAAAAAAAAAACAAGCAAAAATTCAGCAGTCAGGCCATAGCCACCTTTGGACTGCTGGAGCGCACGTGAAAACAGAAATTATCAGACAGAACAGGATCAGAAAAGCACGTGCATTCTCCCAGGGATTTCTGTGGTACCTCATGGTTTAAAAAAGAAAAAAAAGGAAAATAGTGCCGAGGGTTTGGAGGGCTTTTGCTTTTTGTTCAGGTAATCATTCTCTCAACTTTTCGACAAAATACTGTTTTCTTCGTACTAAGACAGTAGTAAGAATCGTACAGCCATGCTGTAGCATTACGTTACAAAATTGCACATTTTCTGCACAAAATTTAGTGCTTTTCATTATGTTTCCTTTCTATTGTATTTCTCCTGCATTTTTGATTCTTAGTCATAGAATTATACTTAAATCACTTAAAAGCACGGTAGCTTGTTTTAATAGATCCCATGCCCTTTTCCGTTCTTTGCCCTGTACCAAGTACATTTCAGGGCAGTACAAACTGTTTCTAAAAATGTGACCTTGCATGCCAAAGCTTTTCTTCATTGCATGAAAATTGTTTGCCAAGATGCAGGTGCACAAACGTGCAGAAAAATATTTAGGAACAAATCACATTGCTGTACTACGACTTTATGTTACATCTGCACTGTTACAGATTTGACCAGTCCTGTTCAGACTAGAATTGCATGTGCTCTAATTTCAATACTTATTATGCTGAGATAATATTTTTTTCTCTTTGTAAGTGTTTAAATGATTAAAAAAAAAAAATCATAGCCCTTTTTCTTTCTCCTTTCCTTGAAAGGAGCTTTATTCTTTTATATTCTTCTTGTTAGGATTTTTTAGAGAGGTAAACTGCTGCTTAAAGAAAGGCAGAGAGACGAGAGAGACTGCAGTGTAGATATGTAATAAGAAAGGAACTGCCATATCAAGATTTTCTCAATCCATCAGTTCTTTCTTCATACTTTTTAGCTCATGTTGGAATGCTGAAATCTCGGTATAGCCATAAGAAGGTAAGAAGGCAATTGGTTAGAACTTCAGGATTATGAAATGCACAAAGCAGCATCTTCCATGGCATTGGAGAAAGCAGATAAAGCTGGTAGTGTATTAAAATGTTTACAGTGTAAGCATAACAATATTATGCTTGTGAAATTGCTATGATTATGTATGTTAAAATATGCCCTTTTGAGAACTGGCCTAGTTCTTAACTTAGAAAAGCAAGCTAAAATTGGTGAAGTGTCAACAGTCAAATCAATGCTTATTTCTGTGAGGGATCCTATCTAACTACAGGGATTTGAGAATTTCAGAGAAAACAGCGTTTGCAGGGCTGCATTGAAAGATGCAATGTCTGCAGATGAAGTATCCTCACAGTGAAAAACATGCGAGTTCTTGCAGCAAGCCTTCCGTGATAGCTGTAGAGGTATTATACACCTAAAGTTTAACAAAACCTCATGTCCACCCATTTTTTTGTAATTCGGGAGATACCTTTATAGAACAACTTTCAGATGATACTCATATTTTGATTTCATGTTATACTATTTTGTTGCACTATTTTAACTTTTGTATTATATTTCCATAGTCGCATTTCAAAATGTAGTTTATCCACCTGCTTTCCACCTCAAAATCCATTCTGAATTCTGCAAGATTAATTTCCTATGACAATTATAATGCAGCAAGCACTACGCTCTGATTCGCTGCATCATAGCAATGTCACTTTTGAAAACCATTATGTGACTGAAAGGAATAACACTAGCAGCGATTCCTTCCCAAACTTTTAGGGTGCCTGTGATTTGCTCTCGTTTTTATCCTTCAAACAATTTCTGGGATGCAAAGACTCAATTACCTCTCTGTAGCCAGAGGATTTATTTTCCATTTCTTCATCATGGAAGAAATGTTCTAGTACATATGTGTGTATATAAATTAAAACATTTCACTTTTTTTTTTTAATTTCCTAGGAAGAAAGAAAAATAAAAAGCCTTATATGTGAACAAGGTGTTCTTTGCAGTGTTCTTTGTGAAGATATTGTTAGACTAGCAATGGGGGACTTGAGATATTGTTTGAGTATTGCAGAAATGCTCTTGGCTGATCTACTGAAAACTGCAGCAACTTCCTCATTGCAACAAACCATCATATCCACCCTACAGGCACAGAGCAGGGCGATCAGCTTTACTTGTTACCAATGGCTTTACTCTTGAGCCCTACTAACTCGAGCATTATTGTTAGATCAAGACAAGGATTTGAGTTGCTCTTTTCTATTAATCTGTATAAAATTTACTGGCCAGAAACGAGTTTCTCTTTTAGTGGCAGAGCTTTGTTATTTCTTTGTATTGTGGATCTTAAGTCGTTACAAGCCATTACCAAGGTATTTGTACAGTAATGGATCAGCCACCCCCCCGTCCACCTGTGCAGGATTGTCTGTCCTTTTAATATATTATTACTGTCTGATTTTCAGAACGGAAGATTGTAGAGACTCTTTGTAGCTGTGTTGTCCATTAAAGGTGGGAAAAGCAAAAAACAGATGGCTTTTGAGGGGAACATTCTCCACAAAGAAAGATTTTTTTTTCATACTGGATTTTGGAATCAAGAAGTCAAAAAGATAAAATTGAGGACTTTAAGATCCAGAATTATTTGTATAGCCCTTGAAGGGGGGCAAGAGGGAGGTGGTGGAAGCAGTGAAGACTAACAGTACCATAAAATGCCGAAGCCTCATCTTGGTTTTAACGTCTCACCTTGCACTCGTGTGCCTTTTTAGCTCTCCTGTAATAAACTTTCAACATTGATGAGTTATGGATGCAGAGAAACCAAGGGGCTGTTTTTTGTCTCAGGGTGCACGTTTGCCGCTTTGCCATTCTTTTACATTTTCATTCTTCATGCTGATGAGTCAGTACAGATTTATATTACCATGTTATTATGGATAGTATAGACTGAGTCTCCTTGAAAGTAATGGCATGTGATTGCTTACCCCATTACTTTCAATGGGACTAAGTCTATGTCATCCTTAGGGACTCTATCCCATTGAAAGTAATAGTCTGAGACTGCCCACGTCGTTACTGTGCTTTAAATTGGATTGAATTTATACTGATCTGTAGAGGCCTGCCACAAAAAGTCTCATTTTTAAGACATAAAGTTGATAAAAGTTTTTTGCCAGTGGTTGGAAAGTTTAACGGAGTGTTTGAAAGTGTGTTTATAATATTAAAAAGATTGTTTTATGATGTTCATAGTCCTTAGTGTTTGACCTTAACACAGTCAAAAGAACCCCTTCGGTAACACATTCAATGGAATATTTTTTTCTTCTTCTTTCCCTTTAATTGTTTATACATATTTCCCTTTTTTGACTTCTCAGAAGACTTCTGTTTTATGTTTTAATGACTTCTGTTTTCTATTCAATTGCACCGTGTTAGTGCTCAGTTATTTTCACGTATCTCTAAAATACTGCCATTAAAGTGCATGTAAATTATGGTGTATTGTTTTGAGGGAAATTACTCGTTTGAACTTCTAATAACGAAAGCATATTTTACCTTCTTTGCTTCCTTTCTGAAGCAGCACTCCTTTACCTTGCTGCCCTAGAAGAATCTCTTTTTAGGAAAATAAAATCAGTTAATGCAACAATAAAGGCATACTCATGTTATGGCCTTCCCTCTCGTGCCAGCATGTCGGTTAGGTTTATTTAAAACAAGAGCTTCACTTCTCCCTTTACTAATGTTAGGCGCTAATGTACCCTTAGAAAATCAAAGTGCATTTTTTACACTTTTCCACTGCCACGAAATGCAACCAGAGAAAACGAAATCCATTCCGGAGAGATTAATGTTACGATGATAATGCACAGGATGAAACAGAGAGCCTAAACCCAGGATTCTTCTTAAAGTCATGATCAGTCCTAAGGATGGGAAATGTTGGCTGATGAAATGAGCAAATTTAACATAAGAATCCAAAAAGTATGTGTGTGTGTCCTTCCCACGGAGGAACATACAGTGTAACAGAAATGGCACGTGCCATGTATCTCTTTCGCTGTATATTCCACCCACTTGCTCTAAATGTTAGCTGTAGAATAAATACACAGTGTGCATGCTATTTAATCTATAATGCATCATACAACATCATAGGAGAAATGCACCTCACTTTTTAGGTAATCACCATGACATAATTTATTTCAAAAGAGATCACAGCGCCGCAGCTGTTACCGGTGATTTAGTAATTGAATGAGCAGCAGCATTTTATACATACTCATATTTATTAAAACCCTTCAGAAGCATTAGAACACATTTCAGTCCTATGGAATGAATGAAAAACATGTCTTTAAAGGGGCAGTACAGACGTTGTTTTATGTTTATTGGAGATTGCAGTATGGTCAGATGTCATAGCCAGTCACAGCTCACTGTAACTCAAGCAAATAAAATGTGCATATCGGCTTCCACCCACAGCATTATATACTTTTTTTTTTATCATCATCATTACTGTAATGTTCCCATGTCATTTTATGTAATAATCTGAGCATGTATACATGGCCATGGTTAATAGGCACGTGCACATTTTTAATATGTGCTCCTGTGTTTGTATATCTCTTTATCTACTTATTTAGTGTTTATACATTATTAAGACTGCTGTAATATTTTTTTCCCCTCTATTTCTTCAGTAACATCTATATTTTTCAACTGTGGGAGAGGTTGGTTGTTTTATGTGCAGTACATATGGTAGGAATTGGTTCCCGCTGCGGATTATTTGCATGGTAGGAGGATAACTGACAGCTAATTGTTTTAAGAGGAGGGTTTCATTAAAATGTATACATTTTTATGGTAGGTGTGTTGCTCTAGTTGCTGTACAGATGCAAGAGACAGAAGTACAAAGTAATCTCCTTTATTAAACAATATTGATAAAGCTAAGAAATGAACACATCCACTATCATCAACTGCATCAATTGACTGAACAAAGCATGTTCTTTTTCCTAGAGAGCCCTCCTCCCCTTACATTTTTATGCACATTGGATTTTAATATAATATTTTGTGTGTGGATGCAGCACATGCCAGGATCTGCCCAGCTGGCTGTAATGAATTGGATGCTGCTTTGTAAGCATTGTGGCAGAGAGGGATCTAAAGGAGGGATTTGAGAAAGGAGATTGTGGCCTAGCAGTCTGGGACTTGTCATAACTATCAAAGATCTCTAGGCTGCCAGTGATGCATTAACATGTGAGTAGATGGATGGGGATGAGACAGAGTTGTGAAATTCCATCAAAGAGAGGGCACAATGCTTCAGTGTCTGGTAATGATGCCAGGGAAGGTGCTGGAGTGATTCAAAGAAAGTCTTAATGAGTTCATAATGTTGGATAAGGAGTGTTAGAGCTTTGTTTCAGGAAATAAGGATGCTGGTTTGGGGTGAAGGCGGGGAAACCATTGCAATAAACTGAGCCTTGAGGAGCTGCAGTAACTGCCGAGATGTTCCAAGACTTCAGACCTGGGATACTCAGTATGGAGACTCCCAGAAGGTTCTGTTTTCCTGAAAGTGCTCACTCCTCAATAATTGGGAGCAGTCACAGCATTTTGTTTCTCCTCCTAAATTCTGACGTGTGCAAAACCAGTAGTCTCTTAAAAAAGGCTAAACCCACGTGCTAAAGCTGAGGACTACTGAGGTTTGGGTTTCAATCCAGACGGAAATGCTGTTGTTTATTTTACAGGCTAACACTCCGGTGTATGCAGTATATGTTTAAGCACAGCTGTATCTTTTAGAGTTATCGGAAATTTGTTTTCAGCCCTGAACGTTCTCTAACTTCACTTACTCTCATGAGTTCCTCTCGCAGGGACAAATGCTTCTTGCAGGGAGCGTGGCTGCTGACTAACACTGCAGTCACTTCCCTAAATACGTGGGGCCCTGCGGGGCCAGGCTCTGCTCTTGTTCTGGAAAGGTACAACTTTTACATGCAATCTGTTTGGAAATCAATGTCCCAGGACAAAGTAAGCTGTCTACAGAGCTCTGGTGTTTGCCATTTGAGGTAGTTCTGGTGCAGCCTGTTGCTCTTACTTTAAAACGAATTGATGGTATTCTAATAGTGGCAGAGGTATATTCACTTCTCCTTCACGTGGGTTTGGTTTCTCACAGTGACCATTCTGGTCAATTCCTTTGCATCTGTTTTTTGCTCCCTAGTGACACAGGGCCATGGTTTAGCAGAGTCCAGCAGGTGATGGTGTGGAACTGAGAGAACTTTTTGATAAATGCTTTATCACTTTTGATGTAAACAGCTCCAGGGGTAAATCCATTTACCAGCATGTAACCTGAATTTGGAATTAGCAAAGTATCCAAGCAAGATAAAGCACGTTATGTAAAGCCAGTGGCAACGTGAAGGATTTGGTCCCAGGTACTGGCTGGTACAGTGAAGTCAAGCAAATTTCGAGATGTTGTTTCTATTGTGATTTTTCTTTCTTGCTGTTTATATGTATGTATTTACAGGTTCCATATATGTTTATATACATTTAAAAATCCATGTCAATTTTGAATTAGGGCGTTTACCTTTTGTTGTTGTTGTTAGATAGAAAGTACATTGATTTTGGTACTCACAGGATTTATTCAACTTAACTCTGTAATTTCTAACAATATATGAGCTCATTATATTACAATTTGGTACAGTTAGCACCAGCTGTTAGGGAGTTAATGGCAGAGCTGGTGGAAAATGATATAGCGCATAATGCATTTAACATGGATTTAATAATAATGACATGAAAAAATGTTTTTTTTTTTCTGAATTATTGCTCATGCTAAATTTTAAAGTATCATATTGTTATTTTGTCAGTGTGATAACCGAAGGCCTCGCTTGTTTTGACAAGTTATATTACTTGACAAGAGAGGCTCTGCACTTCGTACCTGGTGATTTTACAACTCATTTGAATCAGTCTGAATGGAGAAATTCTAGATTTTTTTTTTTTTAAGTTTTGTGACTAATGTGGGGGAAAATCTGTCCAAGTGGCATTTGGGTTCAGTATGCCTCTTAGGCATACCAAAATGTGGTTATTTTATTTTAATTTTTTTGAGAGGGTGGAGTGGGGAGATGACTGTGCAGGTGCAGCCCAGACTTCATTGCCTCCGTAGAGCGCAGCGGGATTGACAGAAATGTTGGTTAGACATCATCCCTCAGCTCTACCTCTGCTAGCACGACCTTTCATCTCACAGGAAGCCCTCCTGAAATGAGCATGAAGAAGTCTTTGCACATTAAACTTTGAAGTGCATCCCGGCTATTGCTGTGCATCCTGCAGACTTGAGTTCATATTTACACTGTGTACTGGTGGTTTTAATTTCATCCTCACAAAAAAAGAGTCTGATTTAGGAAAGTCTAAAAGGAGTGAAATCGGTAAATAATAATTTTGCTAAGTGATAGCACTCATACGAGTGCATTTGCTTTGGGAAAGCAAAAATAGATGTTTTGAAAAACAAGCAAGTCCTGCAATATCTTGTCTCTGTGAGAAATTGCAAGAGATTCTTTATCACTGCTTTTCTAGAATGATTCCTTAGTCACTTGAACTACTTCTGTGTCTTTTTCTTTCTTTCTCCTTAGCTCTGCTTACCCATATCCTGGAGGTATTTGAATTGCTGTGACGTGATGGCTCTTGTATTGCCCTGAATGTGGCAAGATTTGTGACTTTTCTAATAAGCTGTGACAGTATGTTCCACGTCTATGGCCCTTCTGCCAAAAAAACTTGAATTCCTATTCTTCACAAGCACCACTGTTGTTCCTTTAAAATGTTATTATTACTCATGATAGCATTTGCATTGTTGGAAACCCAGGCATTAAAAAATCATGAGATAAGGCTGCAAATCACCTGACTCGTTTTTTGTTTTTTTTTTTTTTCTAATGAATAGATTTTTGATCTTTTTTTTTCTTTTTTTCTCTTGCCTTCTTTTTTCTAACCTTCTGAAATATACACTCAAGCCATAGTTTTGTTTCTTTTCTATGTAACCAGGAATGCTGGATGTTTTTGTTTGTTTGTTTGTTTTGGTTCATTTTCAAAGGAAAGTTATTTCCTCATAAAGAAGCAGATTCCAGTAAGGCACTGCAGGACAGCGTGGCGCTTGCAGAGGAGCGCAGAATCACGGAATGGTTGAGGTGGGAATGAACCACTTGGGATCATGGTGTCCAACTGCAGGTTACAGCCATGCAGGGAAAGGAGATGTGCAGAAAGGGCAAGTGCTCTTTGCTGCAGCCTGTGTCTGGTGTTGTAGCAGACGCTGAGCATCGTGGACTGGGAGTTTGGATCGCTCCACAGAGCAGCATTTCCAGCAGCAGGCAGCCTGCCACGTTCGGTACAAGCTGGAGCTCTTCTCGTGTGAAGAAGTTTCCAGTGACATGAAGTCATAGCATCAGAATTAAAAAATGGTCCCTGCCAGAGATTAAGGGTTTTGGTTTGGCTCTGCTGCGATAGATTTCTAACTATGTTTTAATTAGCTGAGTGCATGTTTGCATTTATCGTATTGTGCCAAGTACAGCTGGTATTGGAGAACTGAAGAACACGATGCGAGTTTGCATTAGGTTAAAAACGACGGAACACGAATTAGGTGAAATAACTACAACGTATTAATATTTGTGTGATATTATGTAGGTTATGGAAGTTGGGTTAATCTGAAATAGCACTTCATAGAATTGCGAGTGCTGTCTGACTCCTTCATACAGCGGATGGGAAATTGACAAAGGCCTTGTCTGGAAACCCAGGAAATCTGCATTACAATATAATGCTTCCTGCTGAGAGGGGTCCTGTAAAGCAGGAGGAAAAATACTCTGTGCTTCAATGCCACTCCCTGTTATTTGCATGGGAATGCCATTCCCTTTCTGTGCTGTCAGGAATGGAGAATAAGGGGCAGTTTTACTTCTGCCCCTGAACGCAGCATTTGGAGAATATTTGGGCCATTTTAGGGGAGCCGACTGGGTTCCTCATCAGTGAAGGCGGCGGGATGCTGGGTTTAGCTGCAGCAGGATTGGTGTGGTGGTGACAAGTGACCATTGCAGTGCACGGTGCTGGTTAAAATAATTCTGGTCGGGGCACGGTCTGTTGGCACTCGTGGCCCTGGGTTGAGGTGCTGCACAAATGGCCCATCTCAGTAAACAAACCGATAAGGCATTTAATACATGCATTTTTAATTTCACCGCCCCTCTGTCTATAGCAACACCTGCCCTTCCATGCCACAGCCCAAATAGAAAGCTTGGATTGACCTTTGTACCTGAGCCACTTCCACCTTTTAGCAATGAAAGGTGTTCCCAGTCACAGATTGCCCTGTTACCTCCTTTGCTTTCCTGAGTTTATTTCTTTACTTATTTTTACGTAGCCCGATTCTCCCAGGTGAGAAAAGGCTGATGCAGTTCTGTTTCTTCCCTCAGATACATGTAACCCAGCCGTTGTTTTGTTTGTCTTCAGAAAAAACACCGGAAGTCACGTCGTCAGATTTCCCTTATCTCCTGTGATCAAGTTGTTCGTGAGAATTTACATTAAAAATTTTGCTTTTTCTCATTTTGGAGATGCAGTTCCGACCTTTGAAATAGGGCAATTTCTGTAACTCAGCAGTAGGAGTCTGACTTCAGAATTCCTCACGTTGTGTCTAAGAATGAAGCTTGTGATTGCCCTAGTTAGGCGGACACTGAGTATGTTTATATATAAATGGATTCATTGCTATTCATGTTTTCAGATTCTTGAACGCTTTTAAAAGATGTTCCGCAATATTCCTTTGAAGAAATAGCACTCTCAATAAAAGCGTTGAAGCTATAAATGGAGATAATCTTCCACAATTCTTGTTTGAAAAGCACAGAGAAAAGAACGCTGTGTAAATGCAAGCGTGCCTCAGACTTCTGGATTGCTTCACAGCTCGGAAACCTTTACCTCTGTAGTGCAGCAGCAGTGATTTGAAGGGTATTTTAATTTTTGGCATGCACATCATCACACCAAGTGACGATAAAGAAGATTTAGTTCTTGGCTATTATATTCTAAGCAGGCTACCAGTATGTCTTTGTGAATCGGGTGTGTTTTTAGTTGTCTCCCTGCCAGCACATATTCCAAACATGTATTATGTTTAACTGACATCTGTAAATCTTTTTTTTTCCCCCTCATATTGTGCTCTAGAAAATACTTCTCTAATTTTTCCTTAATGTTGTTTTCATTAAATGAGACTGGAAACATTATTTTACAACCTCGTGCTTGTCATGTGGCCAGCAATACAATAAATAATAGTATTTTAAAATATATTTATTGAATGTGGCATAGGGTAACTCACCCCCTGAGTTTCTTAGTAGAAAATTAAACTATTGGGAATTAAGTAATAGAAGCCATGAATTCTTCCCCATAAAAAACCAAACCAATAAATGAAAAAACAAAAAAACAAAAAAACCCACCACCAACAAAACCAACTTAAATATAGGAACTAGATTGCACTTACAAATGCAAACCGATTTTATTTAATTAAAAATATATAGACACAAACTTCAAACTTTGGAGCACTAAATGGTTGTGGATTTGCACATAGACAGCATGTGGCTCTCTGGGGCATTTGCAGAGCTACATTGCTCAAATTATTCCATCAATTTATTTCAAAACTATTAGAAAATTAAGCAAAAGTGTATGTATGTGCATATATTTATACATGGATGCATGGTGCAGACAGTGTATTTGTAAGCAAACTTCGATGTAATATGCATATGTGCCCACTGAATTTTTTTCATAAATATTCAGATTTTAATCCAAAATATACACAGTACACATGCATTATGCAAATATCTGTGTATTCTATGTCAGATAGATAGAAGTGTGACCACTGTGAAGCAGAAAGCATATGGCATCTCAGTTCTGCTTAATATTGTCATGCTCAGGAGTTAATTTAGGACACTTGATATGAATGCTTTTTTTTTTTTTTTTTTTTTTTTTTTTTTTTTGCTTATGGCATGTCACATTTTGGATGATGCATAACCACATCAGCAGAAAAATACGTTTAAATGTTTTGGGTATGTCAGGGGGAGTTTTGTCAGCTAATAAAGATTGTATATTTTGGCCCTAACTCTGTTAAAAATAAATTACTTTTTTTTTTTTTGTCTAATGTAAAATTAAAATGAATAAACATCATAAAGCTCAAACCTATCCTAGTGGCTGCTTGAAAATTCCAGAGATGTGGCACTAGGGAGCAACCATCATTCCAGTGCAAAATGTGCCGAGCTATTTTCAATGGAAAATGAAGAGCAGAAATAGGAGAGTGAAATAACAATAGGCTGATTGCTTTCTTCTTTTCTTTTTCTTTTCTTTTTTTTTTTTTTTCCTTTTTTTGGGCGGGGGTGTGGAGGGGGGACTGTTTTTTTTTGTTTTTGTTTTGTTTTGTTTAACATTGCATTAAAGAGAACAACTGAGTTTCTGCATTTTTCCTATTTTCTTGTCATGGACATATTAGCATTACATGATGCATACTAATTATAAAGTTGGCTGTAACAAGAGTTCCTCTTGTGAATCCATTTAAGAACTGATTGTTTACTATCTTTTTCTGTAAGTATAAAATTTTAATTATGCCACTGACAGGAACTGTGCGTGATACAGTGCTCTACATTTATCACTGGGAGAGGGCCAGTTGCAGAGCTGTTTGACTTTGGAGAAATCCTGATGCGCTTGCAATGTTGAGCAGCAGGTGCCACATTATTATGTACAGAAAAGCAATTAGGAAGCATATTGGATGAATGGGGAGTGCATTAATATTAGCAAGTACATTTGTCAGTGGTTTTGATGCGAGTCTTTTTCTTTTCTTTATGCAACATTAAGATTGTGGCTCTCATAAATTCTCCCCTTAAATTGCCATCTGTTCCCTTGTCATGCAGTAGTGAGGTAGAGAAAAGTTTTCTTGACAAAATGAAAAGAATTTCTTTTATTTAAAGTAGAAGCAAAGAAGCCTAGACAAAGTGGGAGAATTGTAGGTTATGCAGTAGAGATTTGTATGTGTTAAGTAATTACTGTTGAATGTAACATTAACTATGGAACAGTCAGGGTTTTTTTATGCCCCTTCTACATCTCTTTTTTTTTTTTTTTTTTTTTGGTGGTTTCACGTGCTTTTAGAATATGGCATGGAACAGTTTTAACCCAATAGTACAAAAGTTAGGATGGCCCCAACGGGATGCCTGTGCTGCAGAGCTTCAGTGGGGATCAGCACGTCCTGTTGAGTTGCATCCCCTGTGGGCTCTGCTGCCTGCACTTCAGGGTGCTGCAGGCTTGGACTGAGCATCAGCCCCCAGAACTGAACCCAAAGGAAGCATGCCACTCACAGTGCTCAGCCCCACGCCATGCAGGAGCTTTGACACTGGCTGGTGGACGTGCAGTGGGAATTTTATCTGAGAGGTCCATGGGGCAGACAGTCAGGTGGCAGTGATCCTGTGTGTCATCCTCAGAGCCATAGGGACAATGTCAGAGCTGCAACCAGGCTGGGAAGCAGTGGTGGCCAGGCAAGCTGCTCACAGTCTGAAGCCTTTCAACTGTGTATCAAACACTTTGTTTTAGAGAGGGTTTTGTTTTATGGCAGTTTCAAGAATTCTTAATTCTTCTGGCAAGGATATTTGTCTGAGGGGAAGACTGGCATGTGTCTTTGAGAAAGTAGCTACCTTAACAGAATGATTGGAAAACAAAAGCAGTAACAGGCAGAAAACAAAATTTTAAAATGCTGGCACAATGAAAGTACAAATGTTTTTATGGAGTCATGTATTTCAGGGTTGCTTTTTTTCCTGGGAAGACAATGGAGGAGAGAATTAACAGATACCACTCTGCTGTGTACATGTCCTTTCTTTAGTCCCTTGGTAGGAATGTATTTATTTTGCTGATTGCAGGTTGATCTGTGGCTGGAATTGCTCCTGGTCCAGACTGGACAAGATCAGCACAAAGACATTATCTCCTGTAAACCAGTGTTTTTATATGCAGTTCTATTTTCTGTGTGGGAGTGCGTATGTTTACACTTAAGAATGAGAGTGGTTCTGCCAGTTTGGGCTACCCACTCTTTTTCTATGCCAGCCAGCATTCATAGGTTTTAATGTCCTAAAGTATGTTCCCCCCCAAAAAGTAAAAGTGCAGTGGCAGTTCTGGCAGACAGCTTGAGTCAACCAGTCCTACTTCTGAGATGTATCAGTAGTGGAACTTAACATCTTTTCCTCCTTCTTCTTTGCTCGTCTCACTGTTGAGTAAACTCTTCAAAGCCCAAGACAACCTGCTTTAGAAATGCTAGGAAAAGAAGAATGAGCAGTGTGAGCTACAGTGAGCAGCAGCAGCTCCAGTGGAGCAATGTGGCCAGGCGGTGACATTCTGTGGGAGTAGCCCCAACTCTTTGGCTGGTCCTTAACTATTTCTGTTCTCACCTTGGCTAATCATGAAAGAAATAGGCTATTGTTCCTGGTAATTTCTGTTCCTCGCATTCCCAGCTGTTGGGGGTCATTGCCAGAGAGATCCCTCTCCTGGGATGCCTTGTTTCCCTCTGAAACAAGTCTGGATCAGTTTTGCATTGCTTCAGGCTGTTTTTTATCTCTATCTTTGGTCACAATTAGCCTACCTCACAGGTTGTTTTTCCAACACGTCCTCAATCAGTACCTAATCTTAACTCACCATAAGGCTATTCGCTCCCCGTCTGTTCCAATTTTTTTTCAACAGCGTCTTTTTCTCACCCTCTGGTGTATTGTTTCTGTCTTCTGTCAATACACGGCAACAATTCTTACTCTTTCTGCATGCATTCCTGCTGCTCTCGATATAGTTACTAATATCTGATTGTTGTTGTCTTCTTGTGCAGTTGCTTTTGCTCTCCCATTTCATAGGAGATCCCCACCCATCCTGATCTTCTCGCACTGCGATCAAACCTCCCGTACTCCTTTCTGTATCTTCCTTGCACCCAGTGAACTGCAGCCCCTTCGGTTCAGATACAGCTCATCATACATGAGCAGATTGCATCTGTTCAAAAAAGAGCCCCAATCCACACGGTGTTCATTTAAACAGCATTGATAGTAGTGAATTCATTTGAGATTCATATGGATGTCATATACTGTGAGTTACAGCGTAAGCATCAGTTAATGGACACTCGCAGTAAAGTGTTCCCTATCAAATAATACATCACTGAGCTACATGAAGTGGTTTATGTATTTTTTTTCTTCTTCTGTGATTTCATGAAAGCTAAGGAAGGTATCTAACAGTATGATTGCCTGGCCTTGTAGGATATTTCTTTAGCAACCAGCATTGCTTAATGTTTTATTGATGCATTTTTAAATAATTTATCTTTAAACCTTTGTTTAATGGATGTATTTTTATTTGGAATTTAATACCAGAGAAGGTAGGTCTGACAGTTCATATTTGCACTCAGATAATATTTCTCCTGCAAACTTTTTTCACTCTCTTAGCTAAACAACAATTTTGTATTTTTTATCTCTGGTTTTAATTAGTCTGTCATTTCAAGGGGCTTGCATTGATATTTAACAGAAGTATTAGGCAGTATGAATGATGATTTATTCAGATTTCAATTTCGACCAAATTTGACAAATATTAAAAATAAACAATAGCTCCTCAAGACATTAAGATCCTGAACATCTCCTGTAAAAGGCATTAATGTTAAAAGTGGAATATCCTGTAGCGTCGGCTTACACGGGGAAGG
Source organism: Lagopus muta (assembly GCF_023343835.1). Taxonomy (NCBI): domain Eukaryota; kingdom Metazoa; phylum Chordata; class Aves; order Galliformes; family Phasianidae; genus Lagopus; species Lagopus muta. The sequence goes on from NC_064434.1 coordinate 108,117,770, forward strand.
TGAGACACAATGCACCAAGATCTTCCAGAGGAAATCTCCTTAGCGATAGAATCCTCAGAATGTTTTCTACCTTGAGAAATGCACGACAAATAGAGAAATGGATTGTGTATTTACTTGCATTTCTGAGATTCCTGCGCTCTGCCAGCGTTCCTGCCTGCTTTCTGTGTGTTTAGCCTTCTGGTTGTTTCAGGCAGTATTTTAAACACAAGTAAAAAGTATGAAACCGAGCTGTGTTTCAGGCACAGCTCACTACAAAAACAGGGAAATAGGCTGTTTTCATCCCTAAATTTAAAAAAAAAAACTTCAACAAATGTAAAGTGTTCTGTCCAGCTTGTATTTTCACCATATTTTATTCAGTGGTATAAAAATAGTGTAGACATTCACCACGCCGTCTATTGTACAACTTGGCTATATTTGAACTAAAGCCCCACCATCTTAAGACAACACTTTGATGTGGGTGTTTCTTCAGGTCTTAAAGGCTCACATTGCACCATCAAAGCAACATGTGAACTTTGGGGTATTTACCTTGCTTAATGAGAAATGTTTTCCACGTTTTTTCACTGTGACATTTTTCTACCGCACAATGTTTCTGTGTGTTCTTTTTCTATTTAAAATTTAAAGAGCTACATTTGGGAGAGGAACAATGTAGGTAAAAGAGACCCCTGGAGTGTGTCTGATGTGATAGTTCTCTTCTGTGGCACCATTTTTCCTCCTGCTGTGGGAGAGCTAAATGATAGTGCCTTATACCTTACTGAATAAAGCCTAACACTGTTTCCAGCTGTGAACATGTGATCGGTTTTTGTGTTTGATTTTTGCACACAAGTATACTACTGCAAGCATACCCACACACTCCTATGCAAACACTCCATGTGGGAATTATTGTTGACTCAGTCATTAATCTACCCGTAATTAATCACGTTAAGTATTAAGGTGCCTTTCTGTGCGGAGAGGTACGGCAGCCTTTTCTGTTCTACCTTTAGTGCAGAACTGCTATGCCACCAATTTACTTTCGGGCTGAGGATGTTGAAAGATGCGTTGAGGTACCTTGTTATATGAAAACTGTGCAGAACACCATTGTCTGATCCCGAAGCTCTCTGAGGATTACTCGGTAATCCTATTGATATTGTTGGGAATAAGGGCTATGAGACGTAGCCCCTAATTGTTACACGTGCACCGAGAGTAACGTAACATTTGTTTTGGTCTTGCACCGGTGTTTATTTAAAAAAAAAAAATGCAGTTTATCTTTTCAGTACTGCTCATAAACAGTGTTTGTTCTCTGGACAGAGCACGACTTTTATTTCAGTGCTGTTATGGTGACCAGAACTGTATTTCTAACAGGACCAGAAGGTTAAACAAGTTAAAATCACGCCTTTTATTTTAAGCACTAGACAGGATCCATTGTTGTGAAAGCTGAAGACCTGCACTTGTATTCTTCAAGAGTGTGGCATGTCATGTTGTTTGTTAAACACCCAGAACTCATAATATCCTTCTCTCTGGCTCACTGAACAGCAGAAAAAAATGAGTCCTGGAGGAATACATTCAGAGACAAAGAAGAAAAGTTATTTTATTTTTAGTGATCAGATGGCATAATTGTTGGTTGGCGTTAAGTGGCTCTGAATATGAGGGGAGGGAGGATTAATTTCTGAGTAAATGAGCAACATCTGAAATCACCAGAGGGGCCTGATCCTTTTAGCACTGGCGATGGTGCAGTTGTGCCATGGATTTATTTATTTTTTATTTTAAGAGAAGGGAAGGCTGGAGGCTGTCATGACAGACTTGTGCTCTGCAGAAGGAAGCGGTTTGCTCCCTGCTGGCTTGCTGGATCTCAGCAAGCGTGACTCCTGGTGCTTTGCAGGACGTTTGCCTGGTTTTGTGTTACACACTCATAGGCAGACCCTCCCGAGTTCAAGGAGTGCTAGAAACTGGTGGATCCCTGTCAGCAAAAGGTGAGATTGTGCACAGTGAAGGACAAGCCAGACTCGCACTTCTTATGTTCCTCTTGCTCTCATGTTGGCTGGCCATTTTGGCTGGCATTGGTTTAGTATGGTTTTTAGATTTGTTAGTCATTTTCCTTTTGTTGCGTGATGATGGATAGCTTTGAACTTTGCAGGAATTAGAGGTGGATGGATGTAGGGTTTGCATTTTCCAACTGAAAGAAGTGTTTGCTTTTGTGAGAGAATCCAGATTTGGAAAGATTGATGGGAGAAGCATACGTAAAATGATCAGTAGATCGACTAAGGCAGCGATAGCAGTGGGGATACACAGCAGCAACAGTCTGTAGGCTCTTGTCACTGAAGAGCTTGCAATTCTGCAATAAGCTCCAGGTGGACCATGCTGCGCCCACATGTGCCTCAGATATCTGCAGGACAGAACTTGCTCTTGGAGAGGCTGGGTACAAGAAATCATAGCAGAATGTGGCCTGAGCTCTATGAGCCCTGACCTCTTCCAATAATTACAGTTACAAAGTTTTCTTTCTGCTGCTGTTGGAGAAACATATCATGCTCTTTGGGCAGGAGAGGAAACAATAGAATAAAAGCAACAAGCAGCGCTGGCAGGAGTGAAACAAGGGCTCTGGGCAGCAGGTGCACTCGGCGAGAGGGTGGAAAGAAAATGCTGTGGCTTTGGCAGCTGCTGTTCAGTATATGCACGATATATAGATGGGGTAGGGCTGGTGACAGACCATTACTGGAGCACAGAGCACAGCAGCATACCAACATGAATGCAGAATGGTTCTCAGACCCACCATTGCCTTTCCCTTTGTATTGACATTCACACCTGTGCAAATGAGGACACAGCGGGTGCAACACCAGAATGTAATAGTTGTGTTTTACACCCACTAATTACTTATGAATATTTCTCTGCAAAGTGCTATGCTATGCCTATGTCAGTCAGGTGAGAGAGGAAGAAAGGATGATCTAGGACACAGTGGTCTAAAGGGCTTTTTATTTTTTTCCTTCTCCCTTTATGTGGATTTGCATGCAACTTTGGTGTTTTATTAGTTAGTGAGACAGTCTTTGTGTTTTTTTTAGCCTAAGCTGAGACATTTGGGAGATTTTGGAGGGCTTCCAGCAGAAAATTAGAACTTCTTGATCTAGATTCAGTCCCTGTTAGCATCAGCATCAAGATCCTCCTCTCCTACTCGCTTAATAGGAACTGGATCACACTCATGACCTGTTTGTAGCTGTCAGTGCTGTCTGCCAGACAGAAGCAGCCTTTTCAGCAGCAGAAGAAAGATGAAGTCTTTCAAGGCTGGCTCTAAAGAAATCAGAAGCAATGGAGCTCGAGCAAAGGGTGACCTTAGCAATATTTGTATTTCCAATTAGAATATGGAATGTTCTGGTAGAAGCAAGATAGATGTTGTAGAGATAGCATCGGTCACTGCATAGTCAGATTTGCATGTTTCCTTCCTTTTAAGGTAGTATTTGACTTCAATTTAATTCTTTTCTCCTGTGCTCTTATTCCAGACTCTTAGGACTACTGAGTTATATGCAGTAACATCATCAAAAACTTATTTTCTTTTAATACTGTTTTAATATTGCTGCTCAGAACAGAATTCCCTTGTGGTGAGCAGCTGGGTTAGGCTAACTTGTGACATGTGGTATCTCATTTTTTAGTTTCCGAAACATCACCAATAGGCTTGCATAGAGCTCTTGCCACTCAGCAGGTAGCCTGTTTCTGAGGGTGACTATCTCAAGGCACTAAGTGCTGGAGTAAGGGACAGACTAGGTGTACAGTCATTTTCTTAGATGCATGTAATTAATGGCAGTTAGTAATATCCTATCATTATCCTTGAACATTACACAAGCTGTTTTGTGTAGATTTTGTTTTCTGGGGAAAACAGAACATATTTGAAATACAGCAGCTTCACTATCTTAAATAAACAAATGAACAAGTCAGGTCTGTCGAGAATCCAGACCGCTCGTTTACAGCACAGAGAAATGACTGTCTGGCCTGCTCTTGTGGAAAAGGGCTTCACTTTGTGTGTGGTTACTACCAGCTGGCATCTGACTGTTCAGATGAACTCCTGCCTTCTTGAAGGGGTGCTTTAAGCAGCCTCAGTTTGGAAGCAGAAGCGCATGTGCTGGTTGACAACTGAGGCATTGAACTTCTATCTTCATAAATAACGGAATTGATGGACAAACAAACTCTTTCTAAAACTTTCAGAAAAACACTGTAGCAATTGCATTCACCATGTCATTGGTGAAATTTCTTCATTAGATTTTTCTCTAATGTAAATTTTGCTACTGTGAAAGCATTGATTAAAAGATCCAGGGAGGACTACGCTAAATTACAGCAGCACAAAACAAAGACACCAAAGAAAGTCAAGCTGTTAGAGAAGTGAGGTGTTAGACACATGTTATCTCAGTATTGCATACTTCCCAGACTGGGGAGGGACCTAATGAATCTTCATATCTTTGTATCAATTACATCATTTGCCAAAACAGACTTTGAATGTTCCAAAACACCTTGTACCGATGTAATGCCTGAGTTTATATTTTGTTGAAAATCCACTGACTTGTTGACAGCAACAAATGAAACTAGGAGGAATGCTGGACATGTCTCCAGAGCAAGCTGGCAAGCCTTATTTATCTGGAATCCATTCTTTGCCATTCTCACAGAGCTGAAAGGTGCAGAATTTCTGCTCTATACAAAGGCAGGAATTTATGTCATCAAGTAATTATTTGACTGTATTCATTAGAGGTGTTCTACTATTTGATGACTGGAGGGAAGATTGAGGAATTTTTGTTAGTGTTGTATAAATTTTGACATTTTCAATGTTTGATAGTTTGGATGATGGGATTTAAAACCAGAATCCGTAGATATAAGGTGCTATAGAAATCAATGGAGATTGGAGTCAAGGGAATGATGACAACAGCAGAGAATTTGCATTGAGGTCTTCCAACCACTGGGTTGAGGAATCAACTCTGACATAGAACAATAGTTAACGAAAATTGTTACCACCTGTTTTCTGTAGACTGATTGAAATAATTGGCCAGTCATTCTGTCTTTCAATAGGTACATATCTACCTCATATTGTACATAATTTTCAACCGAAGAAAGGTCAAGAATCAGTTTGGAAAGAAACTGAACTCTTCTTTTACTGGCTAGTTTGTGAATAAGAGAAATTTGCTCCTGAGCATTGTGCATTTCACATGAAAGTCCATTTTCTCACAAAGGGGAGGATGTGCCCTCACAGGGTTTTAGAACAGGGTGTACATGGGGCATGGAGCACTGTTCTTGCTGTATAGTCCTGATGGGGATTCTGCTGACCTATGCTCATATAAAAACAGGGCGAAAGTTCATGTAAGAGATCTGAATAGTTGGAGGGGAAGAATCAGATGGTTTGAAATTTCTTTTGCCCACTATTATCATCATGTTAAAATAAAGAGGATTGTGAAGGTTATGCAGAATATAACTTGACCTGATTTTCCACCAAGCAGCCTAAGATGTTATCTTCACTTAACAGGATTTCTTTGAGGGTCTTTAAAATGTGGAGTTATGTAATGTTTGTCTAATTGTAAAATCAAGAGTGCAGTTATGGTCTCTCAGTTATGGAGCTGGATATAAATGAGAAGAAACGTTGAATGCAGAAACAAGAAAAAAGAATGACAAGCATCAGCTGTGGGCTCAATGGACAGTAGGTGGTGCCCTTAGAAATTTATGCATTGTGGTCTTTCTGGAGAGCATGGGGTTAACAGACAACCTAGCAAAGATTTCTTGGAAGGATTTAATTCCATTTAAGAGGAAAATAACAAAGCAGGCTTGGAAGGTATGCTATCTGTCAGTAGGACTGAAGTGAATGTTTGACTTGATTGGGAGGCTGTGAGGTTTCCAGAAAGAAATGAAAATCACCAGCTGGTGACAAGAGAAGGTGAATTGAAGAAGGTGTAGAAAGGAGTGGCTTTATGGGAATTGTTTAAAAAGTATGAAAGAGCCCAAGCAGCTAAGGACTGTGCTGTGCCATCAAGATAGGAAAAAGATCATTTAAAAGACAGGTGAACCAACTGTGTGTTGAATTCCAGAATATGGAAATAAAGCTGTTACGCCCAAGACCAGTGAAGTTATTCTACTGAAACTGAAACATCTACAGTGAGCTGGCCAGTAATCCCAGCCAAGGGGTGAGCAGTCTAGAATGAGAAGCCCAATGCAGTTTGCTGCTGGGATGTCAAGGTTCTGGCCTTGGTTCCGTGGCTAATAGGGTCCTGGGAGTGGGAGAAATGGGGTAGGGAAAATGTACAGACAGGGGCCTAAAAACAAAACAGCAGCAATGAGCTAAAGGAGAAAACTAGTTTACTAAATATGATAGTGAAATGTGAGATAACATGTTACAATATAGCATAATTGGAATTGAAGCTAATAAATCAAATAAAATTAGAGAGTGTCCAAAACTGAAGGCCTTTCTGTAATGCTGAAGGCAAGATGGCTAGGGAGCACACAGTGCAGAGATGAGCAGAAAGAAGAGTGGTCTTGTGACTCCCAAACAGTTTTATCTTTCCCCATGAACAGAACATGGCAATGGAACAGTGAAGTCTTCTGGGATCTGTAGTTCATTCTTTCCAGGTACCTGGAACCATCGGCAATCCACAGAACTGGAGCAATACCTCTTTAACTACCAATGCACTACATGATGTCATGATGTGGAATGCCAACAACAAAAATCAGAAAACCATGCCACGGGATCTACAATTTCCAGTATGCCAGTGGTCAAAATATCAGCACAAGATCTAGTCAAAATAAAAATCAAAATTGTTTCAAGATATAGTTTGTTGGGTTAAGGTAGTTAATGTTTGAGCTTATCAAGCTCAATAGAATTACATTTCCTAATTTTAATAAAATCATTCTGGAATTTAAACTCTTTTGTCCCTAGGAATTGTCCATTTCAAAGACAGTAGGCAGATTGCACTGTCCCAGTCCAGAAATCTTTGGGGTTTTTTTTCCAATGCAAACACTGTTTGACATGCAGTATTCATTTTTCTTTACTTCAGGCAGGTCTCCATTCTGTTCCAGGAGTTCTATGCTTCCTGCTCTTCTCCTGGTCCCTTTCGATTGGGATCAGGTCTGGTTACACTCTCCGCAGGACAGTCTCTCAATTTCTGTTCTGACCCTCCTCTTTTCCTGCACTAATTTTACCAGGATCCACTAGTCCCATTGTATGACAAGCTCCCTAACATTTTTCAGCTTTAAAGCCTAAATTTGCCACTTTCTTTATCTGTTCACATGCATTCTATAACCTCATCACCACCTTCAGAGATATTACCACTGCTCTAACGATGAATATGATTTTTCTAGTTTGAAAGCATGTGTCTTAGTGCAGCCAGCATCTTCAGCTTGTTCTCTTGATACCAGTCACCTGCACCTTGGCATGTATCTGTCAACATTGTGTGTCAACACTGTTGTATTATCCAAACTGAGCAACTCCCAACGTTGAATTTCTCCTGTAGCAGCTGCAAAATACTTTGGATATGTTGTGATCTTTCAGTCCTCTCCCAAGATATACTAGCCTGTTCCTGCTACTTGACCATTAACCAGCTTTATCTTTTTCTTAATATAGTAAGTAGACTTTTTTGTGTTTCAGATTCTTCTTTAGTTTTCTAATGGGTGTAAATTGATGTAATTAATATCATACATACACTGGTGCTATATTACTGTGATTGACATCATGCCTGCATGAAGGATGAAATAGGCTAACAATGTGTGCATGGACTGCATTTTGCTTTGGAATTAATTAGAGTGATGCAGAAATAGGTTTCATAGACTTGCTAAAAATGCTGCTGTGCTCTTGAACTGGATGAGAAAGACAGAAACACCAGCAGTTCAGTCACCTGTGCTCTTTAAAACTCTTCCTTGGCAAAGGACTTTGTTCTACAGCTTTAGAGTGTTTGTTTGTGCATATTTAAAAGCTTTACAGGAATTGGAATGTGAATCTATAGACATCTTTTTAGTCAAGAAGAGGTAGATGTAGCATGAGGAACGTTCACTGAAGCATAGCTGTGAAAAATTTCACTGTCATTATAATGATCTAGAAAGTGAAACTCAATCAACTGACTACAGATAACGTAAAATGCTTTGTGCTGCTTCTGGGATAGGTGGTTACAGAGAGAGTAAGTATATCAACCAGTGGATTATCCATCTCATTTTGTCTGTGAGAGTAGAAGAGACAACATATACAAACATAAATCTAAAAGTAAGCATAAGAATTCAGTGTGGTGACATTCTTGTGGTTAGAGGTATTTTTTTTGTGTGTGTGTGTCTTTTTTTTAAAAAAAAAAAAAAAAAAAAAACCAAAAATAAACTAAGAAAAATGAGAGCATTAACTAGAGTTTAGGTTCTTCATAAAGCCCCAAATTTATGAAATCCTTTGATATTATCCTAGGAAATGCTGAATATAGTTGGACCTGCAATAAGGTCACTGAGAGCACAAAACTGAAGTTAATGAGAGCTACGCACTTCAAGCACCGATGTCTAGTCTTTCATGTTCTTCCCACACCATTGACACAATGGCATTTCTCTAGCAGTTGCATTCTGCATTGCCACGCAAACCATTCCCTGTCCTGAATTTGCCCATGCTTAGAGCTAACACTGACAGTAACAGTCTGCAGAATCAGTAATGGCCACAGGAGGGCAAGATCTTGATTGTAATAGGTGACTTACCCCAAATATCACACAGTGCTCTGTTTTCTTGGCCATTCATTTCCTATTGAGTCATAATACACAGCATTGACTACTGAGTTGCTGGAAGTGGTTTGTAGTAACTGAATTTTCTTTTGTTAGTTGAATCTCAGTATTTCTGGGGTAGAAAAAGGTCCGTAGCATGATGTTAGGACCATCTTTCTTGCAAGTGCTTTCATCTTATATAGCAAAACAGTGATGTCCAGCAGCTAGCAAAACTGATATGCTGCTGTGTCCGGTTGATGGAGCAATATAACAGAAATGGCCCAAAGGGAAATTTCTCAGCCCAGTCTCCCAGAGGCTCAGATTGGTCAGAGTGTAGTTGTATTTGCATAATTTTAAGCCAATCAGTGGTCCTATTAACAGTAATGGAGCACTTCTTGATTTTACTGATAAAGAAATGTTGTGTTGTGTAGAGCTGAATGTGATGACCCTGCGAGAATTTCTTTTGTAGTATACTGACCCTGTTATTCTATCTTTGCTGGAGGAGACTTGATGGGATCACGACCAGAGATGGCGTGGCTTCAGAAAATCCTGTGAAATTGTTTATAATTTAACGCAAGCAAACTGCAACCAATAATTGTAAAGGACAACTCTTGCTATTCACAAAGAACCCAGAAGTCTTGGGGCAAGAACTTGTTGTCTCTCCTAATTCTGATGAATCATGATCCTTTGCGTCAGGCTGTGTCATTTGTCAGCAAGTTGTGTCCTTACAGATTGTGCCACGGCAGCTGAAATAATGAAGTGTGATGTTCACGAGTTTGTCCTCAAAACAACAACAAAATGCCTTCAGATTGGGTCACTTCTATCAGCTGAAATTTATTGCAGTTGAAAGAAGCTGGGCAGATGTTAGAACGCTCGTGCTACACACGAGCCAGGAGGTTCCTCTGTTTATTATTTCCCGGCTGCTTGGCACATTCTTGTGACACACAACAAACCCCCATTATGAAGGATTATATGATGAGACAACAAGCATGTGAAAGATAGCAACCAAATGGTGACTCCCAATTACATGAAAAATTACTATAATCACCCCTGCTGTAACACCCGTCTGTTGGCAAAGTGGTTGATCCCCTTGAAAAGCTTTAGAAGACCCACTGTATTAAATAAAAATCTCAGTTCTGTGTGTAATCATAAAAATTAACACTGTCACTTTAAAAAAATCAAATTGGTGTCCTAAAGGGAAACCTACTAAGCTGTGTAAAGTAGCTATTATGAAAATGTTTAGCCTTTTGAATGTATTTCAGACAGCATTTGTGTTGCCAGATTTGTCAGCCAAAAACTCACTAAGCAGATTTGTCAGTAGCTGAGGCCATAATCTGTAAAACAGACATTGGCATAGAGATTAAAGATCAAGAGAATTATATAGTTTTTGTTACCATATGCCAAGATTCTTCTTTTCTTTTTAAAAAAAGGAAAAAAAAAAGTTTATTTTGTGCAGGCTGTATCTTAAGGGCTGCTGCTCTTTCTATTTTGTTGCCTCAAACAGTGGAAATTCCTGTCAGAAAAAGGAAACTCTTTTTATTCACAGACTTTGGGTTTTGTGTAGCTGTCACCCTTGTGCATTGCTGAGCTTTATGTTGTAACCAAAGTTGCGTATCACAGTTCTCCTGATTCATTGCATTGGGGCCCATCTTTTAAAATAACTTTTTTGATGATTTGGATGACGGCATTGAATTCTGTAGGATTCCTGCCCTCTCCAGCAGAGGAGGCTGCTTCCTGAGCTCTAGTCCCATTACGGGCCAAGCAAAAGCTTCCTCTTTCTGCAGGCAGGCCAAGGCAACCTGGGATCTTAACATTAGTTTTTGAAAGACGAGTATCTCCTCATACTGCTGTCTGCTTAGTGGGACACAGCCCCTTTGTGGGCAGGGTTGGCACAGATCTGCTTGGGTCTTTGACCTGCATTCCTTTCTGAGGTTTGTACCTGCATGATAGTTTGAGCCTTTGGGGTCTTGCTCTAAAATAATGGGCCGTGTCTGCTGTGTCCATTGGTATGACACTGCTGAGGTATCCCTGGCAAGGTAAGTCTCCTTTACTTTCTCCACTAGGAAATGTTTTATGCTTTTAAGCTTCCAGAAAGCTAACTTACCTAGAAACAAAAAAAAATGGAGAAATGACTTTTGAAAAGTTTAATGAAGGTCATCTTCACTAGAGCTCTTGAGCGGAAACTCCATTGGCTACATAGGTAGGCATTATTGGTGCTAGGGTAGTTGCACTTAAGTTAGCATTGGGATTTTGTCATTGCTTCAAAAGCAAAGACAGCTTGTCTTATGTGGAAGAGGAATAACTTACTTGAATCACAAAACCAGTTGTATTGTGCTCTGTGTGCCCTTCACTCTTTTGAGAATGCCACAGAGTGGGTCTGCTTTTAACTCAACATCTCTCCATTCCGACCAGTTGAAAACCAGCTACTAGATTCCAGCTGGAGCTCTTGTAGACAGGCAGTGTCCTGCCTAGTGGTATGTGGAAGAGCTTCTATGCTTTCTAATCAAGTTTTTCAGTATTATCTTTATTCTCCGATAGGGTAAAGCTGACTGCAGCAGCACAAGTTTGCCATTGCTTTATGTCTTACTGACTCTACTGTTACTGTATGCTGGGCTTTCAGCTGCCAAGTCCTCTGTTATGGATGTGGCTGTAAAAAGGCGTGCGTGTTTTGGAAGCAGGTTGGCCAGGCTTCTCTGCATGGATCAGGGTAGCAAACTGTAAGAGGGTTTCCACATAGTGTCTCTGGTTGCTTGCTGAGGCTTTTCCTGCACCATGAAGGTTGCCACTGAGTACTGCTATTTGTGGTTATGCAGTTGCAATATTCACGAATAGTTCTGCTTAGGTTCATCTTGAACACCCATGCATGCTCCTAGCATACTGTTATTTTAATGTGCTTTATGGTAGGCCATGCTGCAATCATGTAGGCCAATGGAAAAAAACAACGGTACTTTGCAAAACCTGCCTTTGTTTGTAGAATTGAAGTAGACATGAGACTAAAACTGGGCTGAGCTCTGCTAGAAGGCTTACAGACTGCTCCAATGGGTCCAGCTGTCGCTGTGTGGCATGTGGGACGTGTGCTGGATTCCCACTGTAGGACCAGGAGTACGCGTGGCTTTGTAGAGAGCAGGGATGTAGCCTTGCCCTTCTGCTGCTGTAGGATCTATGCATCCTTCCCCTGCTCATCTCTTTTTTTTAGGAGGTGGCTGGCAGTGTTTGCACATGGTGCATTTCTTCTGGTGCTGCAGAAAGTCCTTCTGTTGTGTGCATTCCATCTGCCAAAAAGGTATTTCTAATGTAAGCACACCCCTGTAGGCCTTTCAAAGGGCAGACACCACACTGAGCTTGGGTCCTTTGAATCCCCACAGAAAAGAGTAGGCAGAGTGCATCACAAGTATTAAAATAGTAAGATAGAGGACTTCAAAGTTAGTGTAGTGACTTGTTCCGGAGTATGAAGTGCTGAGTTCTCTTTTAAAAACCTTTAATCAGTACAGCGTTCATCACACAGATGTTAGCGGCAGTGCTAGAGCTCTCTAATTGTAATTTAAGTTATCCCTGCCTAAGGGCTTGCAATTAAATTATTAGACTGTTGCAGTGAGTCTATGGATCCTGGTTGCACCTTGCAAGGGGGTATTTTCTGGTATGATGAGAAACAGTGGTTTCTCCTGGGAAGCAAATGTACCATTATGCACTTATTAGGTCCTTGATTAGATCCACTACTGATTAGCAAACAGACTTTGCAAGAGAAAATATTACAGTAGTTTCTGTTAACTACACAAAAGCATTGTGCGATGAAGATGAAAACAAACCAAACCTAATAGTAGCCACTAACTTTCGTGTTCGATTTAAAACTTGCTCTTTTCAAACTGGTTGTATTGTTAACCCATAACTTACAGTGGGAAAAAAAACAAAACAAAACAAAACAACATGCTGGGAATTGGTGCAGCTGCACAGAGATTTCTGAGTATGTGTGTATTACATCTACATGGCATGCAAACATGTGCCAAGCACTCCTGCAAGCAATCTATACATACGTATGCATATATACACACATTTATGTGTGTGTTGATTCTAGAAACACAGGTACATATTTATTTCCAAAAGAGGTATGTTTTCATTTCACTGAACAACTTCCTGCTTCAGAATTTCATTTCTGCTTATGGCGTGGGCGAGTCTGGAGACTCTTCATCTGTCTCTCATCACCAGGTTCGAAAATATCTAATGATGAAATACAGAAGCATATTTTATCAGAATGCAGACTTCTATTGAATCAGTTGTTACATTATTACTTTGCATCTTTTACAGTAAGTGCCTGCCTGCATAATTATTTCAAACTCACCTTTGGGTTTTTTAAACTTTTGAAAACAAAGACAGCTGTAGATTGCTTTGCTGAACAGTAAAATTAGGACGGGCGTTCAGTTTGCATTTAAACTCCTGATCAGTAAACTCTTTTTTCCTTTGGCTATTATTATTTGAATAGAGTTCATTTCCCATTCATCTTGACTTCATTAGTAAGTCCAAGAACACTCACCTGCACAGTATTTAGCCTTTGCTTGCTGTGGGAGGTACTGAGAATGTAAGGAGATGTAGTACATTATAAATTGCCCTATGCTGCTCAGTTCTCCCATCTCCAAATTCATCCCTTCAGCTCAGTTTCATTCAAATCAGCTAAGTTAAAGGTTAAAGGTTACTTGTTGCCCTCAGACATTTGAGAGAAGAGGAACTTCATCAGGAAATGCATCCTCACAAGCCGTGTGTTAAGTGTAACACTGAAGACACAATGCTTTGCCAAAATCAGGGTCCAATTGTTAGCCTGCCAGAAGCATGAGAAGTATTCTTTAAGGAATTGAAACTGGAGCAGATTGCAGCAACTCTCATCTATGGCACTGGAAAACGTCCTGCAAAGATATCGACAATTATTACTAATTTTTCAAGCGTTGACAGTGTGCTCAGTATGTTCTGAACATGTGTTGCTGCAGACTGAGCCAAGCACGAGGCCTCTAAGATCACAAAGGAGCTTTTCCTTTCGGATCCCTTGTAGCACTCTGCCCACAATTCAGAGTGTTGTCTCCCAGCCCTTGAGAGCCGTCTGTGGGTAATGATGTATGTTGGCTTTGCTAAATTCCAGACCCTCTCTCTTCTATCATTGAAAGGAATGCTTCTTAACTAACATTGGGCTTGTTAGGGTTGGTAACTGCTCATTCAAACTTCTGTGAAGGGGCACACACAGCCCATCAGCAATGTGGCAGTACCCACTTGCTTATTATCCTTAATTATACCTGGATTGCACTTTTTGGATGTAGTGGTTATTTGGCACTAATTATTGCTGTTGTCTATGGCATAATTGTTTTTCTCCATCTCCGCTGCAAATAAAGAAGCTTTCTATGTCTGAGATCTTATTAATTGTGAGTCACCAAAGAGGGAAGGGGTCTGGATAATGTACTTTGGTTCAGACCCACAGTTTTGGGACACACTGAGGTGTATAAATAGACTCTGGCTTAGTCGTTCTCTTTTTGAAGACCTTCAGTGCGCTACTAGGAAAAGTAAATATATCAGCTGTCAATGTCCTTTACAAGCACATAATTTGAGTCCATTAGAAAATTGTTCACAGTTGTTATTTGAGCGTTTTCCACATTGGTATCCTAATTAAATTGGATTATTCCAACGTTTCAAACCATAGACCTTTTAGCTTGTAAACTGGATGAATTTTATTAAGGTAATAATAGTCTTGAAATCATGGCACTAAAATTAATACTTTAAGGACAGTTGAATAGGTTTTTACTACTTAGTATGGCACGTGATTTACTGTTGCAGACTAAACTAGCTCTTGTGATTGTTGAAAATGGGGAGTATTTTTGTTGCAATTGTGCTTGCTCTCTCCCTTGTAACTTCCCTAAGCATCCATCTCCTGAGCAGAAATTTTCTAAGCTCTACCAAGGTTCCACAAAACCAAGATGCCTTGAACCCAACGCTGCCTGCCAATGAGAGCTATAAGCAACAATAATAATTCAGTTAAGAAACATACAATGCACTGCTACTGCGGTGCATTTTAATCTCAAGAAATTGAGTAATGATCACCTTAATTACAGCGGACATGATTTTTAAGTGTTCTGTATTATGAATTTGAGTATACGAGCACTCCCTTGAAAGTCTATGGGTTCTGTTTGCGTGGAATTACGTGCATGCATCAAGCAGATGCAAGCATAGATGCAAAGCCCAAATCACATGTGTTCCTTTGCTTACTCTGTGCTGTTGAATTCAGCCTCTCTCACTGTGCCATCGCTTGCGTTAGTGATGTGGTATAGCTTTGGGGAAGGGAAGGGGAAGAGAAATTTAGATTTCTGCAGTCCATCATTGCTGTGGATTTGGCATTAATGAGGTGAGTTCATCAGCTGCACACGGGCTTTGTGCAGCACGAACACAACTTTGCTATCATGGGTTTGGAGAAGAGAAAGGCAGTGTCTGTCTTGGGATTTGACACGTGTTTTTCCTCGTGATGTGAAGAAATTCTGTGCTTGCTGCACATTTGCAAGTAGCAGCGGAGCCCGGTGAAACGCGGGGTTCAGGCTGCACTTCCTCTGTTCTTATGGTGTGTATTGCTAAAGGGATATCTCATCAAAGCTTCACTAAAGGAAACCTCTTGAAGTCTTAGGGGAATTGGCACTTACAGGTTATATTAACAAGACCTCATGAGAAAAGTGAAAAAAAAGTGCAAAATGAAAATGCTTTTAGAAAACAGACGAATTTGCTGATGGTGGGAGGTGAATGTGAATATCATCATTTCAAGGGATCTGTCTGCACCATCACACTCTTTTTTGGACGAAAAATGTACCTCATGTTAGAAAAGAAGCAGAATTTGCAGTGATGTTAATCTCAGAAGTCTTTCTCCATAATTTTCCATGATACACATTTTCAGGAAATAGTTCATGAATTTAAATTGTTTGTACTTTTGGAATGCAAAACCACTTTTTAACTTTGGTCATGGGCTTTGGAAGAAAATAATTACATATTTTTTGCCATATGCAGAAGATAGAAGATTATACTGCTGCTTCTCTTGATAGAATACTTAGGTGTGTGTAGTCTGAAATAACCTACATTAGTTGTTGAATGCTGACTAAGGTAGAGGAGGGTAATTAGAAATCATCTTTTTGTGCGTAATTTGTTTTAATACTTAAATAGTTTTAATACTAAAAAATACATTTTTTGGTGCAGTCTTTTTTTTATATAACTGAAATCTTAACTTTGGTCCATTCTGTATTCGTATTTCTCTTCCAAATGTATCCTTCCTTCTCTACCCTCTTCAGAATAATTTAGTAATTCCCTTATTTGGAGAAAAAAATGTTCTTCCTGTCTAAAGCAGAGTACTATTATCAACAATTTTTAAAAACATTTTAATCCCAACGTGATTTAAAGTATTAAAAAGCTCTTATTTGATGTCTAAAGCATTCATATTTTAAATTAATTTTATGAAGTATGATGGACCAGGAGAAAGAGAAGGAAGCGGGTCAATGTGTTGAACTGTCCTGATTAGGGAACTCATGCATCTGATCCAGAGTGTGGCCTTGATACAGGACGCGTACTTTGTGAGACAAGGCCAAATGACCGCATTGGTAGGGAAACAAAATCTCCTGTTGGATGTCCTTACAGAAGTTAGAATTAAACTTTCAGTGTGCAGTAACATCCTGCGTGTGGCTTGTAAAAAGCTTGCTAGTGCTGTGTCCATCATAAATTTGTGTTATGCATCATACCAAAGTTTTGCCTAAGGTTATGCTGAAATAATATGCTGAAATATGAAATATGAAATAATAATATGCTGAAATGCAAGTATTAATTTACGGTGCTTTGTTCTATTTAGCCCATTTTGAGAGAAATTTAAATGTGTCCTTCAATCATTCACTAAGTCATAGCTGAAGAGAATTGGGCCTTTCAACATGGAGAACAAATGAAGTGTGCCAAAGTGATTTCCATTGCCCAGACATTGCATTGTCTGAGAAATGTTGAATTCTGTCATTTCTATTATCTGTTGCTCAGAATTGCACTGAAAAGAATGACTTTTGCAAAATACTCTCCCATTCTGAACTTCCTGTCTTCTATGTTTTTGAAGTCCTCGGCGCATTCACTTACAGCCCTGGATATATGGAATAACCACAAGCTTCTAATTCCTCGGAGATGAGGAGTGAATGAACATCTGCAGTGTGCTGCTGCTGCTTGTGTTGCCTGGTCTATAAGGATAACAATGTGAAGATATTTTCCTAACCCTTTTTTTCCAATAAAATTGATAAGAATAGTGTACGATCAAAATCTTAATCAGCCCTCTAAATTTACCAGCAAATTTTGTCAAGTGTCTGTAGCACCTCATGTTATTGCTTAGACTTTCTGGTGAGTTCTCTGTAGTGCCAAGAAGAGATAATAAATTCATTAATTTTGATAATTCCCAATCCCTGAATTCACCACTGTCTCAATCTGTTGTGACTAGTGTATAATGAAGCCTCGGGGGCAGTAGGGTAAGTGAAGTGCCCCTTCTGCCCTTCACAGTGAGAAGTGTAAGATTTTGCTGTTGTTCCACAGTTTTTATCTACCTGGGTTAGCATTTCTCAAAGCACACTGGAGGCCTGTGCCGAACCCCACACCGCTCTGGTTAGACAGTTTATATTCCTTTGTTATAGCTTTACACTAATGTCCAGCCACAGAAGTAGAGGAATATTGCAATTCTATTCTAGAGATGGGCTCTTAAATATTTCCTTTCTTAGATGAGTAGAGAATTTCACTGAGACAGGCTATAAGAGCCTACACGGGAGAGAAAGGAGAGCAGGAGTAGGCATGGAGGCAAAGCCATACAAAAGCATGGGAACAGGGCCCTCAGCCAGCCACGCACTAATCAGGCTGTTTTCCCTATGTCTTCTGGGACTGTTGCTAGCTCTAGAAAGGCTAAGGACTTAGTGGAAGGACTGAGGTTTTGCAACTCACTGTGCTTTAAACTCAGAAGACTGCACCGGCTGCTCAGTCAGGGGCTATGTCATCCTGTGGAAATCCAAATCCATTACAGTATACTGTGCTTCCAAGCCCTCAACTAGACAGGAATTTCACAGCCTAGTTTATTCCTTCAAAAAACCATTGCGTGGTTCTTGGCTCTGGGGAATGATGGTAGGACCACAGCCTCATTACAGGCAACCTGAGTGATTTGTTTCGTAAGGCCTTTTCATCTAAAAACTCTATCTAGAGTTTACATTTGTGACTGCATGTCTTTAGATCACGAAACTTTCACTAAAGTTTCCTAGGGCTCCTTGTCTTCCATTGTGTGACCCAACAAGAAAACATATTTCAGGTAGATATGGTGGCATCAGCTACCAGTATTCCTCTGCTGGTTGGTGGATTGAAGTAATTTTTTTTTCCTCACGCACACACATACATACTAACAAATATTTGAAAGAGTTCTGTTTGGTTGTTATGGAGTGAAAATAAGCGCATCTGCTCTTCTGGTCTTCTGATATTTCAGATTCCCATAGTAATCTGCAGTGTCTGTAGCAGAGCAGGAACTTCCCCAGGGGTGTCATTCATAGCTTCATCTGAGCTAGTGGTACAGACTCAGTGTCCTAAGCTGATGTTTTGTTCGGTCAGTGGGTTGTTTTAAATACTTGAGAGCTGATCTGAGGCATTGCCCCAGAAGTTTGGAGCTCTCTTGCTTGACTTTAAGTTACTCCTCACTTTTACTGGAGGTTTGGAGCCTCAAGAGTGTCTTCAGTGTTGGAGTGTCCACGTTCCTAAAATTTTTAGCCTGGACAAGCCACTAGCTTTGATATTTAGGTTTTTCCTGCTCAGTCAGAGACTGTTCTAGGTTTTTAGCAGCCTTTTGTATCCTATAAAAGAAATGTGATTTTGACACCTGTTTATTTTGCTGTTACAAGTGCGTTGCTTCAGTTCTGTTTTATAGCCCTATCATTTCCTCTCTCGTTGTGAAAAACATTTGTTCTTCAGATTTGTGATAAAGATGGTTTTGGGTTTTTGTTTTTTCATTGCTTTTTTTTTCTTTTACTTTTTTTTTTCCTTCAACTTTTCTCAAAAGTTGTAGCTTTTGCAGTTGGTGTGTATACATACAAAATTTAAGTTTTCGTGCTCTTAGTATTGGATCATCTTCAGGATTCAGACTGAAACAACAGCAACAACAAAACATGATAAGGATGCACATATTTTAGCACCCTATTCAGACTCCTTTACTGTTATGTAAACACCATCATGAGATGCTTTGGAGTTTCCACTGAGAATAAAGTTAAAATGGAGCCACGGTTCTTGATATCAGACTAAGAACAAGCTCTCATCTTCCCCCTCAATAATACATCCAGTAATTTTACTCTTGGCTTCTTGTTTTAATTTCTTCTACTTTCTTCCTACCACAGTATTTTCTACAGATTTTTCTGACCTTTAAGTACAGCAGTTTCATTTTACTACAACCTTGTTTTGTTTTTAAGACTTAATCTACATCTAACTATTAATTTTTTTGATAAAATATTTTTCTTAAAGTAATAACGTTGCATGCCAGTGTATTATTTTTTTCCTTTTTTTAGTGTAAAAAAAACCCCACAAAACAACCCCCCCACTCCCCACCCCTAACAACAATCTCACCTCTCTCGTGATATTTCCCTAACCTTCTCCATGACTATAAAATAACAAATTTTGTCTAATAAACTTCAGAAACTACTGCAGAACACCGGGAGAAAATTTCTAATTCTTTTTTCTTTTTTATTTCCCATTTATTTACTTTTTTAGAATAAGTGGACTCTATAATGTGCATGTGGCGTTCACCTGAATAATGATTTATTCTCCCGTTCCATCTGCATATCTGATTTAATTATTCTCATAAAAAGGGAAGGCAAAGGAGAAGTTATCTTAACAAGTTAAATTTTAACTTGCAGAAGAAGTATTTTCCCCCCGCTGCCCTTTCAAATAGTTCTTTCATATCCCCTGATGCACAGCAGGGGGAATGGCATTTGCCATCCCGCGACAAAACGAATTTGTGCTCCTGTGGATGTAAAGCTGGTCCAAACGTGAATTAGCTTGAGTTGTATTGTGTTTCTTATACTAATATAATATTGTTCTAGTGCTTGCCCCTGATTAAAGAAATACATAAATAAATAATTTATAATTTAATTAATAAGGTATAATATGCAAAGCACAGTAATTTCAAACAGCTTGTAATGTCTCTAATGCACTTTCAATTTTTTATTTTACATAAGGGCTATATTCATTATGTGGTTATGATAA
Organism: Lagopus muta; assembly: GCF_023343835.1. Classification (NCBI taxonomy): domain Eukaryota; kingdom Metazoa; phylum Chordata; class Aves; order Galliformes; family Phasianidae; genus Lagopus; species Lagopus muta. The sequence goes on from NC_064434.1 coordinate 108,137,681, forward strand.
ACATACTAATGAATTTTATTACAGGAACAAATTTAAACATGTAAATGAGATCAAATAGTATTAAAATGCAAACGATGGTGAAACTTATTACAAACTAACCTTGCCAACATACATGGAGTGATGCTACGGAAAGGACTCCGGGAAGTTGCATACTTGATAGAAAGTCAGCACAGTCCTCTTACAAAGTCACCCAACATAAGATTTTATGAACCCTTCGTTTTTAGTATTGAATAAAGTCTCTTGAACAGAAAAAGTTAACTAGGACCCTGGGTTTACACGTAACTGGGTGACAATTAAAATCCCTTTTCTTGTTCCAGTGAACAGTAATCTGTGCATAATTACATTCAAATGAGATATTAGCATTTTTTGTGCTTACTCTTTGTTAATTGCAGAGTTCACTCACCATGGTAATGCTTTTGATAGAATCAAGCAACCTTATTGACCTGATGCTGCAAGGCATGTTTGGAAATTCTGCTGTATTCTTCTTTTTTTTATTATTATTATATTTTTTTTATTTTGGCATTTTGTGGAGTCCTGCTGCTTTTATTACATTCCTGACACTTTTGTTAATAAATCATTGCAAAGTTAATGAAAATTGCATTCAGGCATATCCAAAATAATTGTGTCCTTTGTCATGCTAATAAATTGAAAGATGTTGATCCAATGGGTGAATGCATGCCCATTATGGTGAAGTTTGTGATATGTGTGCCTGTTGCGCTTGTAGTTTCTGACTTGGCATATCGTTCCGTGTAGAAATCTGCAAGGAAAACAAAAGTCAATATGTTTTATTTCAAAAGTTATGCAACCTGCCTCTTAATTATGTTGGAAAGTGGGGAAGGATTAAAATGTTTATATTGAGATGTACAGTATTATCTGCAGGAATCGGCAGTTGCCTTACACCAGAATAAATTCTGCGATGAAAACAATTAAATATCTCTTTCTTCTTGTCTTTTGAACTTTCATGCTTATTAAGCCCAGATAATAAATGATAGAAAAAATTAAACCCTGCTTTCATACAAAGCTGTGGTGCGTGCGAAGGAAAATAATGTCACAGTTTTGCTTATTTTTTTGGAGAGGTGAGGGGTGGTAATTTTCATTCTAATCTGCATTCCAGATAAAAGCTGGAATAGAAGAATGCAGACGGGATTAAATTCTTCGTTTGCTTTCATTGTATTTTTAAGAGTGACTTCGGCTGCTCAATATCAATTATAAGTGTCACGCTGATAAAAATTGAGTTAGATTTTTGGTGCAGGTTATTTCTTTCATGTTTTGTATCCTAACTAAAAAATAAGGATAAGACAAAATGTTAGGGAAATGATTAGCTGGAAAAATTATATTTCATCATATGATATTCGAGTGAAAAAGATGTTGATACTCTGAAAACCATAGGTAATTTTAGTCAAGAGTATTTAATTTATGCACTGGCCCATCATGCTTGTTTTAGGTGGGTATTTATTCTGCTACTCAATCAAATCGCGTAGTTTCCATAACAACTGCCACATCAGATGTAACGTGCAGTATGCTGTTCGAATTAGTGGATGTTTGAAAGATGTGTTTTTGTTGTGTTGTTTGAATACGTTTTTCTCCTCTTATGCTTAAAAGAATGGTATATTGGTAAAGGCAGATAACACGTATTTTTTTAAGTTAAACATGTACAGCTTACTGTATCATAAAGATGGACGTGCGGTGTTTTAAGACAACGTCTGCAAAAATGAAAAAAAAAATTGGCTCTTTAATGTGGTACCCTTAAAGGAACTCCTTTTTACACATGAAGCTCACTGACCTCAGTGGAGGTATGGGTGTGCGATGAGGGTGAAAAACAGCTAAGAGAAGGTTTTATGTTTTGGGGATGTAAAAGGTGTCTTTCAGAATGAGCTGGGAAACGAGGTATGTGTTGTGGTATTGGCACTGTCCTCAGAGAATTAGTGCTTGGGTAAAAGCTGTGCCTTCAGAAAGTGAAAGGAAAGTTTCCCTGAGAGCCGCACTCGGCAATAGTATGATTCTTCTGAATCATTTGATGAAGCGTTTGGACGGTGATGAAGAGTGGAGGCACAATTAAGTGAGGTTGTAGTCTGCTCCAATTTTAGAGGTGTGTTTCAGACCTTTGTGTCCATCGCGATGTCGTTTACTCCATTGACAGCACATTTATAAATCTCAGAAATTATTAGGAGGTCAAAACAGAACGGTGAGGCAGCACAGTTTCAAAGCATGATGAAGGAATGTCTCATCACTCTGTTTATTTGTGAACACTTTTTCCATATGACAGAAATAGATGAGGTCTTTCCCATCTAAATAGCCTCTGTAAAGTTGCACGTTGACTAGAAACAGATATCAAGTACTGCATGTGTATCAGGGTATTGATGAGTTCAGATCACCTGCCAAATTTAGACTGGGATGGTCTAGACCAGCGGAGGGCAGTTTACAAAGCTCAACTTTCCCACTTTGAATCCTTTCAAGGCATCGGAAAGAAGAGTGACTGAGCTCAGAGGGCAGACAGGTTCATCACTCTTTAGTACTCTCATTGGGGCAGTCTCCTTTCCTTCCTGCAGCCACTGCAGAGCTGCTGTGCACTGCTACCAGGCTCCATCCCTGCTTTGTGCATGTTGGCACAGGCTGAATTAGTGCTGCAAGACACAGTGCTTTGACCTCTTCACAGCAATTCTTTGTGATCCTGACCTGACTATGAGATTTCGGCACAAGGTAAAACAATATGCCAGCCCTTGCCTGTGTTAGCTTGATTCCTAGACAGAGATTCACCATGGTGATAGTTGCTGAAAAACAGCAAATCCCTGCCATTTGTGCTTTTAAAGCAATGCTAACACTTCAGCAGATAGCGCTGCGATGTGTATCCTGAGAGCATTCACTGAGTCTGAATGAAGTGACAGTAAAATCCTAGCCTAGTATGAGAGGTTGCTGCGATTCTTTTCGAGCTGGAGTCCAACTGGTTTTTCTGACTTTCTACTTGTTTCTTCTGTTGTTTTCTTCTATTCACGCAATAAAGTTGCTAGTGGCTGTTTTATGGAGGCTGAGTTCTTGGCAGTAGTATTTGTCCTTCTTTGCAGGGGCTCCAGTGAAATGTGTGCTCGGTGCCAGCTTTCTGTTAGCGGCTGGTTCATGGGAGCTGCTTCACCCTAACAGTAAGCCTGCCCACCAGCGTGTGTCAAAATGTTACGGTGGGCTGCAGGGGCTGGCAGGTCCCAGAGCATATTTAATTGGACAGAATTTCTGTGGGTCGGGTCAGTCTTCATGCAGTAACCTTATCCCATAAAATAGTTTTTATGAAAACAAGCCATTTTCAAAAGTCTTTTTATAGCAGCAAATGCAGCCTTCTAAAAGTAAGATCATCATCAAGCTGCCTCCAGTGTGCATGCTTCCAGAACTGCTAAGGTATTTTTTGTGTGATCATGTCACATATAACATCACACGTATGATGTTTATGTCACGTTTATAAAGCTTATAGTTTGTTTTACAAAATACTTATAACTCACAGTTTTCTAATGTGGGGCTTGTCACAGCTTTAATTCTGGAGGCATAATTCTGCTTAGACAACACAGAAAGAAAAATTAAGCACATAGAAACCTTTCTCCTTTTGAGGGGATAAATAGGGTGAGAAAAAAAAAAAAAAAAAAAAGTTCAATGATTTTTAAAGAGACTGACATGACAAAAATGATTGACTTTGGGATTTGATGTTTATTCCCTTTGAAAGCTGTTGCTGACAATTCCTGTTGCTTATATTGAGAAAAAAAAAATTATTTCCAGGAAACACAATTAATATTTCTTTCGTGGTGCTGTAGTTTTAGGTATGTTTACATAGGCTTACCTCTGTCAAGATAAGCTAATTCTGGGTCTCAGAAAACTCTGCTCCCTTTTCTTTATTGAGAATCTTATGTTAAAGATAGAAAAATGAACACGACTAATCCAGGAAAAATCTATCCTCAGAACACTTGCTAATGAGCCTTTAGGGGTTGATAATGACTTACTCTGTCTTAGTTCTGAAATCCCACTTTCTCTAATGCATATTCCAACAAGTACAGGTTTTGGTTTACTTCAGTTTTAACAACCCAAGGGTTGACTCAGCCTGTCTTGGCCAAGTGAACATCTGTCTGGGCTTGGATTAAGCGATGTCAGCAGCATAAAGGGAATCCTCTCACAGTGTTAGGGAAGGGGCAGACAAGAAGAGGCTCCTTTCCGAGGCATTTGGGGGCACTTACGGGAAAGGCACTGACGGTCTGTCCTCACTAGTCAAGGTCACTGAGTCTTGTTGATCAGCATAAACCTTGTCAGATGGTATCAGCACATCCTGCTGAGAATGATCACAGCAGGGGTAGAAGGTCGGGAGGAAGGAGAACTGAAGAACAAGGAACTTTTGAGCAAGAGATGGCAGCATTTTTTTCTCAATGGCAGAAGAAAATGAGAAGCCAGGCTGCACTGAAAACAGAGAGTCTGAACCAACAGAAGGATTTCATTGTTCGGGAACAGAACATCAACAGTTACATTTAAATGGCTGCCACCTTGTATGAGTGAGTCATGTGCTCTCAGTTCTGAGTGTGAACAAAGTCAAAAATAAAACTTTCTTGGCAGACGTAAAAAGCAAGGGGCAATTCATCATAACTTAGAAGAACTGTAGCATTCGATGCACATTTCTTTTGTTATTCATGCCTTAATTCATCATACATACAGTGGCTTACAAAAACAAATTGTTTTCTGTTCTGGTTTCTGATTTCCTCCTGCCCCCCTATTGCTACCCTGAATCCAGGACCTGGAATCCTAACTTACCTCTTCCCTCAGCTCATGTTAGTTGAGCTGAACTGAACTTAGAGTGCTAGAGCACACTGGATGATTTCTGCGTGTCTGAGGAGGCCTTGACAAAGTTCTCCTTGTAATCTGTTGTTGAATCATTTACCCTAGCCATGTGATAAAACTTAATTGCAAGCTTTCAGAAAAAAGCAACTGCCCATGCCCCGAGGCAGCAGTAGATCATGCCCCTGCTTTTAGTGAACGTGGGAAAGTCTACTCAATTGAGTGATGTTTCTGATGACCATTATTCAGAAAGAAAAAGTGGCAAAAGTGAGGGTGTATTCCTTTGGTGGGGAATCAAAAGAAAAGTTATGGTTTTATAGTAGATCCAGTAATTACCTTAGATATTTAAAAGTGTCTGGCAGTTCCCTGCAAGTCTCTCTACTAAAAAGAAGAAGCCGTGTCATGCTTGGAGGGAGTCCAAGACTATCATAAAAATAATCAAAATATATACCAGTTATTTTAAAATTCAGCAGAGAGAGTTAATAAAAAAGAATGCCAAATCTTCAGCACTCTGTGTTGAGAAGAGTAAAGTAGACGAGCTGTAATGTTCCTTCTCAGATGAGTATTTCTGAACCCCGTGCTGGTGAGCATTCTGTGCAGTGTGTGCGTGCAAGGAAGTCTAGTGAAGATCTTGTGCTGGAGTGCCTCTGCAACAGGATTCCTATCGATTTATTGAATGTTTTGTGAATGTCTGTAGCCCAAAGAATTGTAGCATTTGAGACTAAAGGTGGTTTTTTTTTTTTTTTTTTTTTTTTTTGTGAGAAGAATACTAAAATTTGAGGAAAAAGAAAATTTTTTCTTCAAATACAGAAATCATATTTTTGAGCATAACTAATTAGCATTCTGTAGATCTTAAAAAGATTTTAACTCTCTATATTACCTCCCACTCTACAAACCTTTTTTCTTAAACACAGAAGTTCATATCAATGTACCTCTATCTTTCTTAGTAAACTCCTGTGCATAAAACACAGCAGTTCAATATTATTTCTAACCTGTAATTCTGTATTTTCTTGGTGAAATGTGTGCTTCTTGTGAATCTATGGATCCTAGTTCATGTGCCTGTAGTCAAAATAAATTCTTCCTAAGGACCATGATATCTTACTATCCAGCTCCATTTAGATCAACCAACCAACCAAAAAAACAACAAAAGCCATTTAAAAGCAGAGAGCAAAGGAGTGGTAGGATCCACTAGAATCAGTGCTTCTGAATAGAAGTATTTTTAGATATTGAACATGTTGATCCTTTGCTAGGTCGTCTTGTTGGAACTGTATGTTTTCTTTTCTAATTTCATCTTTATTCTGTGCGATCTCGGGACTATGAGAGATCGCACAAAAGAGATTTCTTATCATTTTCCTTCAGCCCCTTCCCCATATTTTCAGCATTTTTTTTTTAGCACGGCTGGGACGTTCAGAGCTTGCAGTTTGAGCCCAGAAGAGGCAAGTTGTTGCAACCAGAGGAGTGCCGACCCGCTGGCTGCCGATGGCTGAGGTTTCTCTGTGGCTGTGGCTGCGCACAAAGGTGATGAGCTGCCAGCTCTGCATTGTGAAGCACGGCTCAGTAGGGCAACACCTCAGGGTGCTGCCAGTTTTTTGTTTTGTAATTAACCGTGGCATCAGATTCTCTTACTGGAGGGCACAGCAGAGGACACCTGATCTGTTGCAAACTGATGACAACACTAAAATGTAATTTCTGCCTAATTTCATGCTGTTACATGATAACTTTAAACCCTGCTTGCTGGTGAAACTTCCGTAATTGCACAGTTGTTTCGGTGAGGTTCTAAAGCTGTTAAGGGTGTGCTGCCGTTTTATGGGTCACCTGCAATAACCCCAGTTTTATTCTACATATTCTGCTATGTGCAAATTACAGCAGATGCATGTTATTTTCATTCCGATTGTCGTGTACTTTGTGCCATGTCCTATAAAGCTTTACAGGTGTACTTCAGAAGTTAAGTAAGAGAAAAGAAATCTTTTTTTTTTTTTTTTTTTTTTGGAGTAGGCTTTTTTTTCTGGTTTTCTTTCGGTTTTGATTTGTCTCTAATCAGCATATTAAAATCTGTAATTAAAGCTTGAAAGGTCCAAACCGTATTCCAAAGGCTAGTTACATAAATTTGAACATTTCCAGATATTCTTTTGATGTTACTGAAGTTCATGCAGCTATATTATGCACTCTGACATCCATGTCATGTCATGTTTGCTCAGCTGTTTCACTACTAGTCAAAACTAAAAGTTGGTTTTTTTTTGTTTTTGTTTTTTTTTTTTTCCAGTTCTCTCTCTGCAGGGTCAGCCTGACTGAAAGAAAATGAAGCTGTCTGCTTTCGGCTTATACATCATCACCAACAATAAACATGCCAAGTTCAGAACCTGCATTTTGTTATCTGACTATTGTTGATAGCAGAAAAAAGACAGCTTGATTTTCATTAGCAGGGTTGACCCTACGGGGCTAGGAGCAAGGGGAAAAAACGTATTTTGACTTGAAGGAAACTGAGGAAACATGACATGGAAGTCAGAGAGGGACTATATATGCATCCCCAAGGTGTCATTTTTAACAAACCATCTTCTTTCACTTGAGGAAATTCTGAATCAACCACTGCAGAGACTCCTATAGCTGTCCAGTTGGCAAGGGCTAATATTTCTGCCTTTGAATTATGCATTATCCTTTGCTTTGTTTTTTTTTTTTCTTTTTTCCCTTTGGTGTCTGTTTGTCTTGCACTTCTTGGGAATAAGGATGAAAATATGTATTTTTTTGAGGGATGGAAATTCAGACTTCTACTGCTCATGCAGCTCATTCTAAGAGAGCATTTTATGAGCTTATGTAGACTTGCCTTTTAAAAAATGGTTTAACTTTCTTTATCCAACGTAGATTCAAATAATAAGTCCTCCTTCACTCTCATTTCAGGACCAAGCACTAGGCTGAAAGGATAATTTCTTTCTCTCCCAATTACACTCTTTTTTTTCTCCCCTCTCTCTTCCTATCACTACATATATAGTTTGTTATTTCTTTCCCCAGTTCCTGCATATGTTTGTTACAGACTGGGGAACTGTTATGGAAACCCTTGACTTGGGCAGAGTACTGATTTAGAGCTGTGAGTAGGGAAATGTATCTATAATGTTGTTTCCTTCTCCCCTCTTCTGCTGGGCGACCATGGAAGCTGCTGCTGCAGTTCTACTTTTGGACACTGCTGAAGTTCCTTTCTGAGGGTGTTTGGGGAAATGAGGAATACTTTTCTAAGAACAAAATTTGGCCCTGAATCTATAAAGCACTGTAACCCTGTTTGGGGAGTTATACCAACTGTTCTATAAAGCAGCCAGCGATGTGCTGTCAGTGCTGGATTTTACTTTTAAAACACAAGTCCAAAATAGAGGCAGAATTCAAAGAAGACTTCAAGGGAGCAGAAGTTTTGCCAGAGCTTTCTGATGCAGTTTAGAATGGGCTGTGCTGCATCCCACCAGAAGCTGCAGCATTCGTCCCCTCTATGCTCTGCTTTTGCTTCCTTGATACATCTGTCCATCTAGTTTGGAGTGCTTCCTGCCCTGAGCAGAAAAATGGCTTTTCCTATGCTTCCAGCATGCTGGGGTGAATGTCCTCAAATTTGCTCAAGTAGTAAAGGGCCTCTGCCTGATTCAGTGAGCTCGTAGAGCAGTAACACACCTTGATTGTCTTTCCCTAGATATGGCAGTGTCTCCAAAAGGCAAAGTCAGCTCACGCACCTCCCATCCCATCCCATCCCATCCCATCCCATCCCATCCCATCCCATCCCATCCCATCCCATCCCATCCCATCCCATCCCATCCCATCCCATCCCATTCCACTGTTGCAATGCCTGCACAGCCAAGCAGGGTGTAGATTGAAATGCTTTTGCTCACTGCGAAAATAAGTGGCATCTAGTCCTTGGCAGCCCTCAGGCAGCACGTTAGCAGACTTTCTGATCCAGGGGTTTATATCAGGTAAAGCTGAGCTCTCTGGAATGCTATTCAGCAAACTTGCTATTACAATGACACTGCCAGCTGTAATCTTCCTGGTTTTCATTTCAATTTTAGTGCCAAAAAGTTGACAAAGTCCAGATTGCAGCTTTGAAACTGCCAGGCAAGCTAATCCTGTATAATGTTGTAGAAGCATGGGGGTGCTTGGTAGTTGATAGATGATACTTGACATCTCTTAGCTTTATTCTGTTTTATTAAAGACAACTCTTTACATTTACTTGAAGGCAAACAGAGATCTCTAATTGTCATGTAGAAGCATTTACATGATAAGATGCTGTTAGTTATTGAAGTGATAAGAATTTCAGTGCAATTATAGTTGAGATAGCACTAGAGAGTGGTGATATATTTTATTTAACTTTCTCATATATTAAAAACACTGTCCTTGAGCATTTTTGTAAAAATTATGAAACTTTAGACTTCTAGAATGTGAGTTGGCATATGCTGAGGTTGTGTAACAGTGTATGTCTCAACCAATAAATACTAACCAGCCAAATTCAGGAAGCCAAAGTGGTGTATTAATTTTAGTGCCAGTGTTTCTCTGAATCGTGTAGGTTTGATGTTTGAGTGGTGGAGAAAAAATATAGATGCATAGTATTGCAAAAGTTTATAAATACTTAACTCTCTGAGTATAAAATGAAGCCTTTTCAGGGTGTTGGTGAGAATATATTTTTTTTACATCTCTTTTCTTCCCAGCTGTCTGCAGACGTTAAAGAAACATTCCTTTTCTATCATTTCTGTAACAAAACTTTTGCATCCATCTTTAATTGTACATTTTACCAAGTAGTAATTGTTTGCTAACATGAAATGAGCAAAAACAGTTATATTTTCAGAAATGGTCACTTTGCTGAAAGAGACTCCCATTTTTTCTTTGTGAGGAAAATATTCTCTATCAAAAAATGTCTTAGGGAACCACTAATTATTTTTGCAAATATTAATTTTATTTTAGTAAAGGGGAACTTCCATTCACATCTTATCTCATAAGCTGAAGACCATGCGAGCTTCTGCATAGATTCATGCAAGAGGTCCTTTCTATACACCTGATAAATTAAATAATGCCAACTGTTCAAACTGCAGAGAAGCAGAGACGAAGCATTTCGGGTGTTAGAGGGAAAGATTTCTTTTATCTCGAGTTTGTGGCACATTGCAGCAGCCTCGCAGGCTGAACTGTCTCAAAGTTCCAGTGCCAATTCAGAAGGCAGTGGCTGTGATTTGGCAGAAGACAAGTAGAAAAAGCAGCAAGATGTCAGGGATTGGAAGGGCAGCCTTCTTTTTTCCTAGTTTGTCACTTTAGCATCTAGAACAGTTTCTACCTTTTCTTATATACACGTTTTTCAGGCTGTGATTTTTTCTTTTCAACACTAACATGACCTAAACTTTAAGTCACCTACACAGGTACCAGTATCAGATGTGAAAATCTGGGAGAAATTTAACTTTTGCCCCACAAAACAAGTTCCACTTGGATAAATTATTTTTATGGGATTTCTCCCAGCTGTAAGACAAACGTATTGTCTTTATTTTCTTAAGAGAAACTATGATTGAAAATGGTTATCTTAGTTTTATGTGCTGTATTTGTGAAATGTGTGATCATGACAGAGTATTTAAAGGCAAGCTCCATTCAGGTGAGAGGCCAGCTGTCCCCCATAGTGATGGGAGTCAAACTATTTTGGGATGTAGCATGAAGCAGCAGATGTTAGGGGTTACAAATACCTTCACATGTTCATAATGAAATCTGTTAATGTGCAAGTAGTTGATAAAGATACTACCTGCATCCTGGTATATATTTTTGATTTCTTAGTGCAAAGTTTGAGTACTTCATGTTACTGGTTACGTCCTGTTGGCTTGTGGAGTAACTAAGTTTTGCCATTTGCCCCATGTGACCTTGACTATCACATCAGATCAAAAAAAAGAAATTAAAACCAAGAAAGAATAATTAAAAAGTAATAATAATGTAAGTCCTGTATTTGCTCTGACTGACTTGTCTTCTATTTTAATGTTTTTGCACTGTTTCTCACTAAACCAGCTACAAAATGGCAAAAGGCCATTGAGAAGTATTTAGTGATATTTCTGTTGTTGGGGCTACACCTTGTGTGAAATACAAGGACTACAAAGTTAGCATTGTTAATTCCTCTTTCTGTGTCATTGAAGACTGTGGAAACTGGACCAAAATTCCAAGTGTGGTACTCATTATGCTTACATGCATGAGGACTATGGCTCTATTGAAATCAGTGTTATTCTATGTAATAAAAGTAGATGCAAACCATTTAGTTATAGAAGCTAAATATCATACATATGTTTCCTTTTGAGAAAGAAAGTCTTATTTTTTCTCTGCAGTGATGCTAGCTAATAGGGTATGATTAATGTACATCAGAATTAGTGCTGCTAAATAATGCAAGTCATTTTAGTTAATTTTTCTTGCTGAGCGTATCTTCAGCATGAGCAACTCTTAATCAAAGATGAGCATAACATGGAGGAATCAAAGTTGTAAGTTCATTTCACAGTGGAGTTTGAGTGGTGATGTGATGACAGATTCAGTGCTCAAATTAATATTTAGGTTTTAAAGGTACATTCCATCCAGAGTACTAGGATGGAGGTTTTCAGAAGTACTGTTTCCTCGTTGTATTTATATCAAGGAAATTCTGCACAGATGAAATGTTCATTGGAAGTTCTGGACTTCAAATATGGAACCTTCAATATTTACATTTACAAAGAAATAGCAAGGTTGTGCTTGCTGTGAATATACTACCCATGCTCTTTCTTCTTCCCACTCTGACCCTCATTTCTTGACATACATTATGACTGTAGAAATAAACCTGGTAAAAAAATGTTGGATGTTGAATCCACTTGAAGTAAATGACAATGAAAGGTCTATCTTCTATTTTTTGTTTTCACTTACAGTGTTTCAAGTTCCGCAGCTCTTACTGATTGTCCGCCAGCATGGATACAAGATTCTCTCAGTATCAGAGACAAAATTTCATCTAATTCATGGCTTCCATGGCATTTTTGAATGGTATCCCTGAATCCTAGATGATGCATGTGCACAAACAGCAAATCCTAGAGGAAAAGGCAGATCTGTAATCTAAATACAGATGCTAGAACAAACCAGTTGTGGTTGATTGTGGCATGTTGTAAGAATGCAAATATAGCATTGTTTCCTTTGAATGAGCATAGTGTTTTGTTAATAAAAGCAATCCTTGCTGACTGGTTAAATGCTCTGAAGTTCTTGAGAAACCTTCATGAAAACCAGGTAAATTGATTAGATGGGATTGGTTTAATTAAACCCTATGACATCGAGAGCAAAAATGATGTGGTGATGTGTGGATGGAAACAGCAAAGGAATATAATCTTTGCAAGTTGTAGAATTCAGCATCTTTGAGGAGACTAGCCAAGGGAAAAGTTAAAATTTGACTTGAAAACATTAGAGAGTGAACTAAGGATGATGACTTCACCTGTGCACATCTTATACAACTGTGAGCGGGAAGATGTTCATTGAAGTGAAGCTGCCAACATTGAAAATGAGCAGTGCTGCATCAAATTAGAAGCCTACAGTGTAGAAATGCACATCCTATCTTGAGGAGTCCCCAGAACTGTGAATTTTGTTTTCTCATCTTTGATGAAACTGATTTCATTTTTTTCCTTTCCCCCAGAAACAGACACACAGTCCAGTCTTTCTGCAATCCCACTTTCTTCAGTAAACTACCAACAGTGTGCCAGAGCAGACCTAAGACTGTCAAGTTGACCTTCCTTTCAGTAGATTCAATAGATTTTTGTCTGCTAATGTGTTGGTGGTGTTCAGTTAATTTTCACACCAGACTAAGATTTTAGTACTGCATCTTCAGCGCTGACAGGGCCTGGAGCATCTGCCCTATGAGGAAAGGCTGAGTGAACTGGGTCTGTTCAGCCTTGAGAAAAGGAGACTGAGAGGGGACCTGATCCAGGTCTATAAATATCTAAGGTGTGGGGGGCAGAATGGCGAGGCCGGACTCTTTTCATTGGTGAGTGGAGACAGGACAAGGGGAAACGGCTGGAAACTGCAGCATAGGAAGTTCCGCACAAACAAGCGCAAGAACTTCTTTATAGTGAGGGTGACGGAGCACTGGAACAGGCTGCCCAGGGAGGTGGTGGAGTCTCCTTCTCTGGAGATGTTCAAGACCTGCCTGGATGCCTACCTGTGCGACCTACTGTAGGGAACCTGCTTTGGCAGAGGGGTTGGACTCGATCTCTGGAGGTCCCTTCCAACCCCTACAATTCTGTGATTCTGTGATTCTGTGATTCTGTGACTCTGAAGGGGAAGAGAAAATGGAAAAAAAAAGAACAAAAGAGGAGTTCACATTTTAATTCTCTGTAGGAAAAATGTTTTTTACTTTTACTTTTATTTTTTATGTTCTTTTTTTTAAAATTTTTTTCTTTGATGCCTAGTAAACTGATACAATTTTTAAACTAAGTTTTGTGAATTGTGAATACTTGGTTTAAAAATTATATTCTATAATTCTATATTAGCAATTGTTTTTGACAATATACTTAGAATGTCTATAACTCTGTAATTTCCTGCTCTCTCAAGAGGCACTGGTACATCTTAAAATGGAAGCCAAGTCTTGTTGCATAGTTGGATAAAGGTTGGTTAATTGGTTGATCAGTGTTATTAAAAGCATAGTATCTCTGAACTAGAGTGTTCATTAATTGATGATATTTCTCTACCAGTATGGGACTTTGCAAAACTGGCCTTCTGAAATACAGGATAGAAGGTAACAATTGATCTTAAAATAAACATTTAGTCTAGAGCCTGTTTTGTGCCTATGTGGTAAAGCACATGAGAGAAAGAGAGCCCAAAGAGAAGCAAGAAGTCTGTGGGTGGGCTGGGGAGGAAGCAAGGTGTGTTCTTGTAAACTGGGTTATCCCCAGAACTTGCCCAGAACTCTCATGTCTGCCCCTATGCTTAAATATCATCTATACAGCACAGAAGCTACAGGTTCTGAAGAGTACATCCCTTCTTCCAGTGTCCTGCTGCAAAAAGGGGCAATGCAGAGGCCAGAGATATAATTTGTGGAAAGAATTTTTTCCAGCTAGGGTTAAGTTATTGCCTCCTGTTTTTGTCTTCATCTCCATTATTAATCAGATACAAAAAAACCCCTTAAAACAAATTCAAAGGAAAAAGAATGCAAGCTGTAGCATTGCTCTGTCTTCCTTGTGACTCCCAAAAGGGTTTTCACTGCAACCTGCTCTGTTCTGAAAGCTGTGTTGAATTTTACTTTCCATTTCTCATAATTTCCTCAGAATAGGAGTTCTGTAGTATAACCTAAATGTAAGCTAACAGTAACTTTATAAGCAGCAAACAAAGAAAAGGAACAAAAAAAAAACAAGACACTGGCTGTTGTTTCCTCCTGTAGTGTTTAGCACTTGAAAAACAAAGGAAAGCCTATTTCATACATTGTTGTCCCTGCAAAATCCCTCCTACTTCTAGCTTGGCAGAAACACTAGGATAATTCTTTTTTCTTTTACCAGTGAAGACAGTGGGAGTTCTAGTATTGACTTTTTGAGACAAATGTAGTCCAGTGCTTGTATTTCAGTACAAGCCTGATTCCAAGCTAAATAGCTCTCTGCAATTCACTAATGCATGTGTGACTTCTTTAGTTTCACTGGGTTTTCCTACATCTAATGATGAAGCTTTGCAGAATAGCATGTCAATACTGGCAATGGGCAGGCATGAAATGTTGTAGTTATCAGCACAGCATGTAACATGTCCAACTGTAGGAATACGCTTTGCTAGTGGCAGGTAATGTATTGCGTTACAGGAATTCATTCTCCTACTTTGTTTCCTTCTTGTTAATTAATTTTTGCCAAATAAAAGACCTCGTTTTTAGAAAAACCTCATTTTGTTTCCTTGAGCTTATCTTCATATATATATGCATATACATATGTATATTCATTTTATTTATTTAGGGGTTCATACACGCATGTATTTGTTCCTGAAAAAAGAAATATAGATCCTTTGTGTTTTCTTTTCTCTCTGTTTCTTAATGTGAGTTTTTGTCTCCTTGAAGCAGTAGTAAGTCAAATGGATCAGCAAACAGTTTTGGTACTAAGTGATCATGGCCAATGTTTTCAATAAGAAACCTGAACTTAGCTTCCTGTATTAATACTACAGGTACTCGTAACTTCAGGGGGTGCTGTATGTCCTACACTTTGGAAATCAGGTCACTGTTTAAGGGTTTAAATATGAATAAGGTGCCTGAAGTTGGAAATTTTGGCTTTATTGAATTGCCTCGGGTCACAGAGCAAATCAATGGCAGAGTCAGCATTAGCACCCAAGTCTTTCCACAGTCAGGCTCAGTTTACTAGGCTGTAGCCAACCCATAAATATGTCTGTATATTCCTCAATGTACATAATTAATTCAGTCCACAGTGTCTTAATGCTTAGCTTTTCTATACTGTGTCATGGCTGAAGGCAACATTGCATTTTCATTAACCCTCTGCAGCACTGCTGCTTACTTCTGTCAGGTCACAACATCAGAGCTGAGAGCCAAACTTGTGCTCCTACTGAACAACATCTGCCATTTGCTGCTGCTCTTTCCCACAAGTATCTGGCTTTATAAGGAAATGGGTATATTTATGTTAAAGAAGAGTTTGTGTATTGGAGTGACAGATTCCAGCGAAGTGCATTACACTGTGTGCTTCTCAACTAAGAGAAACCATAGTGTTCATTTTATGGGGAAGTGTTTGTTTAACTACTGGAGGTTATCCCAGTGGCAAGTTCATCCTTATTTGATAATAATGAAACATAAGTTTGATGTTTGCTTGAGTAAGATTGCCATCTGGTAAATAATATGTTTTGTGAGTGTTTATAACAATCACAGTTTAAGCCAAAATTGACTTATCATGATTGCTGCAAATAATACTGCAGTGTCCTGACTTAGCTTCATATTTTTTTCTTTGTTGAATGGAGAAAATATATTTTGAGATCTTTTTGTATTTTACAGTATTTTGCGTAGTTTAAATCTTCATTTTCAAAAGCAATGATTATAGCTGATTACTGTCTGTACTGTAGCTCTAAAGAAGAAGAAGATTGTTTATTTAATTGCAAGTATTGCTATTTAGGTTTTGCATTTAAGTTGACTGTAGATTATTCCTTCTGATTTTTGGACTAGAAAGGCTTTGGAATTTGTTTTCAGATTTTTTTTTTTTTCCTAAACACTTTAGTTCCAATGAAGGAAAAAAAGTTCAGTACTTTTCTGTCTTGGGAAAGAGCCGTTGCACAGCGTGTGCCAGATCTGTATCATTCCAAGGCTGCCCAAGAATGTCATCTTCATTTCTTAAATGTAATATAATCTGGAGGGGGAAAAAAAAAAGTTTCTGTAATTCTCCAACTTCTTCATAGATTCTGGTTATTTCCTTGCCTGAACATAGTACAAGTAGAAGATACCAGATTGACTTTAAAAAAGGACAGAAGTCTTGTCATTTCCTAGATCAAGGAGATATGCTTACCCACACTACCAACTTTCTCACACTGCCTTAATGGTTGGATTCAGCGCAGAAAAGGGTTGTAAAAGATTGGCTTTCTGTTCATTCTCTCTTTCAGACTGTTTTCCAGCTACTGCCAACTATAGCGTTGTAAGATTTTGTACAGTTTTTATTTTTGCAATGTGGACATCTGTCCAGTGGGAACAGAAGTGAGAATTTCAGAGTTTAATGGAAACCTGATAACTCAGTTATGAAAATGCTAATTAAGGCATATTTAAATGAGGCCTTTACAAATGATAGTTTTTATGACTAAAATCCCTTCCCACTTATCATCTGCTCAAATGACTGATGTAAAAAATTAACTGTTAAATTTGAAAACAAGATGGTAGGACCAAGCAGTTGTGCACCGATTTCAGTGTCACTACAATTTCTTTAAATTTATATGTGACATATTCTATGCCTCAGAAAACAATACTATTAAAAATGATTTTTCCAAAGTGCTGTTCTATTTCTACTTTCACTGTTGTGTACTGTGTTACCTCTCAGGCTCTTTAGATTTTCAAGTATCCAAACTTCCAGCATTTTCTTCCCACAGACCATTTGCAACACTGGGACTTGTAACTTTAAATGGTGTGGATCTGTGGATCCAGGAGTGTGGGAGAGAGCCACTGCAAGAAAATAAAGAGCTCCTCTAGAAGAAGCTGTTGGCTCCTTGCGGATGAATAAATACAAGCACTTTTGTACATCTTTTCCACAGTGTGGCTAACAACCCACAAGTGCAGTGTGATTTTCTGAATTAGGCTCCATTTCACACTCCCCTTTCTGCTTGTCATGGAGGTGTCAGCTTCCAATAGGGGCTGCTTGCTCACAACTTGCTGTAGAGTTGGGATTACTTGCACTTGGTCTTATGGAAAGAAGTAAAGCATGCTTCCCAATCTAGGGCATTCACTAATTCCTTCTACACCCTGAAAGCACTACTACCCATCTACTCTGTTTTAGCTGGAAAGAGTGTCTCTATCTGCCAGCTCTACCGGAGAAGGAAGAAGGTCTGTCTCGGTCTCTCTTGCTCTCCTCTTTCATCTGGTGTTTATGGAAGGAAAAAACAAAAACTAAAACAACAAAAAACTGCCACTGCTTAGCACAATGTATTTACTAAATGTAAATTGTAGTAGCAAATTGTATTTTTCAAGCTGCTAATTGTGTATTTGCTTCCATTTCAAGTAGTTTCCCAAACTAAGCAGGTTATAGCTTAGAGGCTGCAAATTTTAGTGCACCCCTCCTTGTTTTACCTTTGGGTACAAGAAGCTAAACCAGCCAGCCAACCAAAGGCTGCATAGTATATCCATTCTGTACAGACCATGCTAAAATGAAGGCAAGTCCCAGAGCTTAGGGAGTTTTTCTGCTTGTAAGCAAACTTCTTACACTTTTTTTTTTTTTCCCCCTTGAACTCTTGCTGAGACCAAAGAACTTCAGTGTGTTGCAGAGTTACCTACATGTGCTAATTTTGATATGGCTCTGATGACATTCTGATACAGTCATTATATTGAATTTCAGTGCCTTAATTAGCATGATGAATCCATATTGGCAGGACAGCTGCCATATAGAAGACAAAAGTGTAGTGAGAATCAAAGGACGGGAAGGTAAAATGAGGTAAATTCAAGCCAGAAAGAAGTAACTAGTTTTAAAGAGAATTCCTAAAGCTGTTTAGTGTTGCATAAATTATTTTCATTCACTGGGATGAATTAAAATGAAATATCTTCCTAAGATGTCTGCCATGCCTCAAAGAAAGGCAATGGGCTCAAATAGTGAGATTTTTTGGACAATGACATACAGATGTCACAGGTGGGCTGTTGCTACTTCTGCTTTTAAAAATTTCTGAGTGCTCAGCAATGTGCAGTTCATGTACATGCACTGCTTTTGTTTCAGAGGGAAACACCCAAGATGAAAACCAGCTCTGAAGCCCTTAAGTAACATTTTCAGATCTTTTCACAGAGTTCCTGCTCAACAAGAAGCAGAAGAGTGTGTTATGTGAATACATATGCAGGGGATATGCAATGCTCACATTTGTTTGTTTGACACTTCAGTGCTGTAGCAGTACTAAACTGTGATCATTGTTAGTAATTAATGGGATTAGACATTTAAGTCATTGTTGTCACTGGTTTGGAAAACCAATATGTTATATTTTAATCTCTTTTTAATGTCAGAAGTGGGATTTTTATATTACATTGAAACAAAATGTATGAGTAGATTAAAGAAGTAAAAGGCATTAGCAAACAGCAATTAATTCATGTATTGTTGTTAGTAACAGCGGGGCAGTCTGTGATGTGCGTGTGTGTGTATATTCTACCTATTAACAGCCATGGAAACCCAAACATGCACAAGTCCTTGGACTGTTACACAGAACTGTTAATGTTCTCAGACTAGAACTGTGTAGAGTAAATGTTTTTACTGCAGTGAATTTGTTCTATTTTAACCCATAGTTAATCCATTTTTGAGTTCATCTCAAGACCATGCATTTATTTGTGGAGTTAGAGTAGAACCTACCATGACTCCGCTGGAAGCTGCTGTCACTGTCACTACCCTGCACCATGAGCAGAAGGCTGATGCTCAGAAAGACTGAAGATGACAGTGTAACCACAGAGATCTGGAAAGACGTCCTCAGAAGGGTGGAAAGCTGTAGCTAGTAATCAAGAGAATTTTGATTGAAAAGCACCTTATGTAATATCTTCCATACACTGATAAATGTTCAGCTGTAAAAGCTTTCCAGGAATTAATTCTCTCTAATAATATTTGTTCATTTTTACCTTAAAGAGAAAACCTCGATTATGCATCTGCCAAAGGAAAGGAGACCACTTAGTCCACTTATTAGTGGCTTTACGATTTGATTAAAGACTTTAAAGGGAACTTGAAGGCTAAGTTGATCTTGACATTTTGGTTTTCTCTGGACTTCCATATATATGTGCTCTTGGAAAGCCTTGACAATAGAAGATACTTTTCTCAATCTTCCGATATCTGTCGGGAATCTGAGGGTGTTTTGAAGAGCCTTTAATTCACAGCTAACAGCTGCAGCATGCATCTATGGCTATTTAGCATGCTAAACGAGAGTTTATTTTACCAGACAAAGCCTCTGAAGATTAGAGAATCTTTACAAAACAATTGTCTCTGTTTTATATTTTGCCTTCCATCAACAAGCAGGAAAACATCTCACATCACACCTGGGCCTCAGCAGAACCAGGTCTGTGAAATCACATTGGAAAAGCATGCTTCCATCCTACCTGTTCATGTAACTGATAGGTGTAAGCCAGTCAGAGGAATGATGTGATTATAGGCCCTGTCTTTTCAGCCTTTTCAGCTCTCTCCTGAGCTTGTTATGTGAGCTCTCAAAATTCACTCTGTCCCTGAGGACAGAGAGGAAGGCTATTTGTAAGGTTGGACCTCACAGTGTGTGTGTGACCAAGCTCCAAGCGCTGTGCTGGATCTGGCTTCTGACTACTTGCTAGATAATGTTCAGTGCGTCCAATGAGTTTTAAACATGTATTTGGGTTTCAGTATGCCTGAGACAAAAGCTCTTTGCTAACTACCACTTCTACTGATGGGATTTGACAAGGGGTAAAATGGTCTGGCTCCAGGCAACATGAATGAGAAGCCTGGTAGCATCTGGGCTTTTCAACTCACTTGTTCACGGGGCCTAGAGTAGACCTGGCTGTCTACTGGCTTCCTGTGTCAGAAGGCCTTTGCTCAAGAAAAGGCTGACTTTGGGGAATATTAAGTTGTCTAGGAATCAGGAGAGATGAGAATGAGCCAAATGATTGCCTTTATTTTTTTTTTTTTCCTCCCAATTAGAATCTGTTATTCTTTTTTTCTTTTTTCTTTTTTCTTCTTTCCAGTGTATTTTTGTTCTTAATGATAGAGCCAGGTGCCAACAGCAAATAATAATTTGCATAGCTTGTTATGGAGCTTGCTTGGCGTCACAGCTGTTACTGCAATTCTGGATCACTCTAGCTTATGCCAAGCTTGCTGGTTTGAAATCAGCACTGCATGAGTTTGCTGATCTCTCTGTGGAACCTGTCCTAGAGAATCTTAGGAAATGGCTTCTTCCCTTCTTCTCCTGGTGGTGGCTCTTCTATGCCTGATGACTGCATTGTTTCAGGAACCTTCTCTAGTAGAGAATGGCCTGTGTTCAAGTGCAAGTGGTGTGTAATGTTGCCTTCGCCTTATCCATCCGCATCTGGCTCAGCAGCCTGTGTCAGACTTCCTGCACTCCGCCAGGAATGCTAGGCTGTTGTAATCGGTCCAGAAGGAGTCAGGCTGCACACTCTATTCTCATGTAGATTAAAAAACTGAACAAGTCATCTTGAGATTAGCGCAGGAGTTCATGTGCAGCTGTGACCCGCGTGATTGTTTCGTTACCTAGAGATGCTACGTGGTATTTCGTGGTCACCGTTCACAGACTGCAGTGGAGAAGCGGCTGTAGCTACTTAGCATTTCTTGTCTCTCTGAATAAATGTTGTCTACTTAGTAAACTTGATGGCTTCTCATGCTTTTACATAAGGAAGGAGTAAAAGTTGTGTCAACACTGTTTAAAGAGAAATGTTACACGGTAACCTTTTGAATAGTGAGAAATTTCATGCAAAGCAAGAACATCTTGACAGGGCATAACTGCACATTTATTTAAAATGAAATGATCGTTTATTAACAAAACAATGTCTGCTGGTGCTAACCTCGTTCTGATTTTCTAAATTAACTCTTCTTTAAAACAGGCTCATTATCTAGGAAATGACTGTTTCTAGCAGAGTAAAGGAAATAGGCACAAGTAGTGGTAAGAATCTTATTGTTACGGCTGCTCCCAGCAGTGCTGCTATTAAGGTTCTGTCAGCATTGGCATGAGAAGACTTCTCTTCTGTGATTTTTGTTTTATTTTTACATGATTATAAGATTGGAGCTACTCAGGAAACTTGCACGTCAGGTCTGTGGCTAGCAGTGTGTTTGCCTGGAGCAACTCTTGAACAATAACTTGATGCTGCAGGAGCAGACAGTCCTTCTTCTGTGCTCGTGTCAAGGAGTGGATTTTGGACTACCAGGTTTTCCTCTTATGAAACAGGAGGTACTTATAGTATACTAACTCTACTCATTTTATAATTTTCATTTTGGCCTGATCTCTGGCTGCCTTTCTCATCTTCTCCTGGCATACTGGGATCCTGTTAGTGAACACAGAGCAGCCACAGTGCAGGCAGGTTAGTGCAATGATGTCACCCTGCTGCTGTCACCTGCAGCTCACTGCTGCCAGCAATGGGCATTGGGATTCAGGCTGGATATTAGGAACAATTCATTCTCAGACAGAGTGGTGAGGCACTGGCACAGCTGCCCAGGGAGTGGTGGGGTCACTGGAAGTGTTCAGGAGCTGTGGGGATGTGGCACTAGGGAATGCGGGTTAGTGGCGTGGTGGGGATGAGTTGGTGGTTGGACTTGGTGATCTTAGAGGTATTTTCCAACCTTAATGATTCTATGGTTCAGCTCTTTTGATGAAGGTCAGTGCTGATTCCTACAGTTCTGAATGAGTGAAGTTTTCAAACTCATAAGCAGTTCGTAACACAAACAAAATTATGGCAAAAGTCTCAGTGCTTATTTATGCATACAGTTCATCTGGAGTTAGTTACGATGTTCTCTACTCTACTAATTAAAATATTTACCATATAGTAAAGGCAGTGAAATGTTATCTGTATGCTTAGAAACGGCAAGAGACCTTCCGGAGTACAGAGTGGAGATCACTAAAAAGAGTGGCCCTGAGCCAGCTGCATGGACTGCAGTGATGTTTGTGAAGTTGTTGCTGCTTGCTGGCTCCTCTCTGGCCAGCATGAAATCATTTGGAGGCCACTGAGCAGCACCCACTTGTTGATTGTCAGCTTCACCTGTGGAAAAAAGTCTTTGCAGTTGATATTCTAATGAAAGGTTTTGTAAAAGGGACCAAGGACTGATGTCTGAAGGGTGGCCGCTACAAATGAGCCCTCTAAGGAAGGGGTGAAGGCTGGTGGCAGGGTGAGTAGCAACAGCCTCCATGGGAGGGATTTCTGAGTCTGTGCTCATGCTGTTTCTCATGGAGAACAGGAGTTTCATAGCTGGTTTCATTCTAAGCAGAAGATAGTATTGTACAGAGCTCTAGTTGCCCAGGTAGCATTTGTTTTGCTCTTGTTTTGCAACATTATGGAGCGATGCAAGTACCAGCAAAATGCAAGTTTGTATTTTTGTCTAATTATGACCTCCTTAAGTTAATTTTTATGCATCAAAGCTATTTGACATTTGTCAAAACAAACTCAAGTCCCTCGGAGAGATTTTACGACAAAACCCACCACTGATCTGACAGCTTGCTCTCTGGGGAAGAGGTAGTGTGGCTAGCATTAAAGACTTAATGCTTCCAAAGTTCTTCCTTACTGCTGGTCCCAAGGCACGTGCCTGGGCTGGGCGAAGCAGCGCACCATGGAAGCTGGGAGCATGGCAGCGTTCTGGAGAGCTGCAGCTGCTGCTTGGCAAGTTGTTACGTTGCAGGTGACAGCCTTGCAAAGTAAATCTGAAATTAATGGAGGGGCTGCAGAGCAGTCCCGCCGTTGCTCTGGAAGGAAGAAGGCAGTGCAGAAACAACCGGCTGAGCAGAGCAAGAATTGCTTGCTGCATCCTGCCTGTCAGCTGGGTGCTGCCCTGGGATACTGCCCTGGGCCGGGCAGGGATGTGCTGGATGCTCTGCTGCTCCCACAAAGGATGTATTGCTCCCGCTGCCTCTCAGAGATGAGGAGTTAGGAGGCTGGTATTCCACTTCCTTTCTTAAAACAACCTGTTATTTTGCAAAATGAAATATTTTCTCCCGTAGCAGCCATCTCTAGCCTTTGTCAGATGTTATTCAGCACAGAGCACTTCCCAATGCTCAATATTATTTCACCGACGTGTGCTGAATGCCGTATGCTTAAAACCTGAGGTATCATTCACTGGTTTGTAGTAGCCATTAATATCTGCTTTTCCCATGGTTTGTGTACTTATTCTAAGCATGTGCCTTTTACAATGCAGAACACAAGAGACTTGTTTTGTAAGA
The DNA here is from genome assembly GCF_023343835.1 of Lagopus muta. Lineage (NCBI taxonomy): Eukaryota > Metazoa > Chordata > Aves > Galliformes > Phasianidae > Lagopus > Lagopus muta. The sequence goes on from NC_064434.1 coordinate 108,160,997, forward strand.
TTAATGAAGGTCACCAAAATTCTCAAAAGTATTCTGATAATTAAGGCTTTGTTTATCAAAAACAAGTTATATTAAGAGCAAAAAGATTCATGGTAATTATTCATAATCTTAACAATTCAAGTGTAGCCACCTCATTTGTGCATTTAATTCTTCTTGTTAATGTTTTGCATAAATCTGCATAATTACTTGAGTTGCCTGTTGTAATTTTGACAGCTACTCAGTTCATGTGCACTAAAGTATATCAAAAGCTTGATGTGCTGAATATTTATAATTTTACGTATGTTCTTGGGATAATATTTTTTCAACAATATTTTTAGTTTTTGTAAAATTGACATGGTTTACTCAGAAAGATTGCCAAACATAGATCTCCATATTAGCACATGGTGGAACTTGAGGAACGCTTAAAGGTGTAGTGCCAGGTTTTGGAAGGGTTGTATAAAAATATACCCTGATCATACACATTAAATGTTTAGATGATTTTTTTTTTCTAGGTTTGTTACATTAAGGTGAACACATAATTCTGAAAAGAAAAAAAAAAAAAAGTTTCTTGTTCCATTCTCTGCACGTGTAAGTATAGCTGGCTGCCCAGATCTTATTCATAGTCACATCTGAAAGGATAATAGTGAAAATGAGGAGCCCGGCTTTCGTGTTGAATAGCATTAGCATGAGGAGCTGGCTGGCTGTGACACATGAGGCAGTGCTGTGCGGCTCCCGGAGGGCTCGGGCAGCCCTTGGAGCTGCCTGCCTGCGATTTAGCAAGACATAACCGCGCCAACAGCGAGCAAATCGAACTTCTGGCTTCTGAGCGCTCCCGCACGTTAACGTTTTGTGGGTGATGGAACGAGAGGCACGTTCTTCAGAGAAATGTAAGGCACATCGCAGGAATAATAGTATAGATCAATCAAGCCGTGTCATCCTTCAGCCACATTTTTGGGGAGGGAAGGAATAAGGAATTTGAAGGGAAAAGATGCCAATGACCTCTTCCACATGTAGAATAAATGTACGACTTTATGAGGGCCGCAAACATGGGGGTTATTTATAAATAGCGGCGTGCTTGTGAATTACAAAAGCAGTTGCTAACTAATTACAGCAGTAAGTTTTCGGTGCATCTGATGACTGTCTGGCACAGCATGGTGTGAATCTTCAGCCGGCTGAAATCACACAAATTATTCCGGCTTCTTCCAAATGTTGACAAAATCCTGGTTTCAAACTCTAGTTAGGATCCTTTGAAAATACTCACCCAAGACAGTTTATTTCTGAAAGCCTGTGTTGTGCATACTGAAATCATCAACAGTTTTGCACTTAGGATTAATGTTCGAGTGCACGTGCTGCAGTGCAGAAGTGTGTACTTGCTGTTCAGTTCTGTTTTGGCCTCGCTGGAGCAGTACTGCATGTTGTAGAAGTGTACACTTGTGTGTATTAAATCTTTAACGTGGCATTTCACTTTTTTTTTATATGAAAAAGGCTTCCTTTAAGTCTAGCAAATCCTACTTTATTGTAGCGTTGTTTCCTGGGTGAAAAAAAAATTTGCCGTCCATGAAATACTGTTGTCCAGCAGAAGAAAATGAGTGTAGTTGAATGGCATCAAAGCAGAAGCAAAATTCTCCTTCTGATTCTAGTTCTCCAGCTGCACAGATCCCGGTGCTGTCATGGAGATGCTACAGATTAATTTTGAACACTTAAAATATTAGAGAAATGGGATCGCTTGCTGCCAGAGAGCTGCTTCCACATCATGGGAGGAAGGGGGAAGGCTGAAAGCATCCCTTTTTTGCTCAAAAGTTGTTGGGGGTTGATTTAAGAGTAAAAGGACGAAAAGTGCAGTTGTCATGCGCTGCTATCTTTCACTTTAATGAGCACTCAAATGTAAGTGAAAAATTAAAAGGTTGTTATATTTAGAATGAGCTGAAGAGCCGTAGACTGAATGTGTGCTGCACACAGTGGGGAATGAGCGTAAAAAATGAAGGGGGAAAACCCATCTACTTTGCAGCCATATTCGTTAATTAAAAGAAGTTTGTGAAACTAAATTTGAAGGAAAAAACCCACCAAAACAAAACAAAACAAAAAAAAACCAACCTTCTTTAATTGTGTTTACCCAAAAGCCTTTTCTTCCTAATTTAAATAGCATAAACATCTGGACTAAAGCAATATTAGAATCATGGCAGTAGTCAAGCAAATCTTGTGGAAAATAATGAAATTAGATCCCTGGTGTTGTGACAGAGTAAGGGCAGGATACATCAGTTCGATGTTAATAAAATTTCCATGAATGACTGAATACAATTAAGAAATTGTCAGTTGCGGCAATGAACTTTTGTAGCTCATAGATGTTTGCATCATTTGATTATGCTGGCAATTTAAAATTGTTTGTTAGTGTCTGTGTTGGGATATTAATTATGACCTTTATTACAGCCCACAATTAAACTAGTCATATAGCAACAAGCAGCCTGTGTTGTGATAGGGAAGGATCTGAACTGTTCAGAGTAGGGTCTTGCGATGTTCCGATCATTCACTGATGATCCAAATTGGAAATGATTTGAAATGATCCAGTACTTTAAAAAAAAAATTCTACTGGGTCGAGTAACCCCTGCAATAAGGAAATTTTGGTTTAACAGTTTTATAACAGTTTTAATCGCCAGCAACACTGGCAAAACTGCTTTCAAAAATGAGAGAGAAAAAGCATTTTTAACTGTGACTCCAAGATAAGCTTTCTCCTGTTTCAGGAAGAGAAAACAATTATTCATTGGTTAATTAGCTGTAAACAACTTTTTAAAGACACATCCATTATATATGTAATTATTTGAAAAAAGCTTTAATGTTATTTGTGCTAATGCATAATTATTAGTGCTTGCTAAAAGGATTAGCGGTATTTAGATGACCAGCATTGTTGGGAAATATCACAGTGGAGAGACGAGATTAGCATCAAGAAGGCATGTGCAGCGAGGAATCAAGTGCTGCTTGCACCCCTTCTGCGGTGACAATGAGCAAATCACACGTGCAGAAACAAAGCATTTCATTCCAAAACCGCACATTTCCTGGCCCTTAATATTTCCTTCATCTTCCACAGAAGATCATCACTGCCAAAGGATTTCTATACCCAGGTCCCGTGATTTTTTTTTTCTTAAACTCTCGTGGTGTATTTTGTCATTTTCTTTTTTAGGACTGCGTGGTACCTTTATTACTGCAAAGCTGAGTGGCAACTTTACAATGCCCTCACCATTTAGTAGCTATTATATGTAATTTACCAAGAAGATGTTAAAGTCATAGCAAAACCTATCTAGGCTTCTGGAATATGTTGACTGGAACACTGTTTGCAGTCATTAGTATATGAACGAAAGGAATAATATTTTAAACATTTAAATATTTCTAATATAGGTCAAAGGAAACTGTAACGTTTGTCTTAACACATTGCAGATTGTGAAGAAGACATCACAGAGATGTGTCTGAAATGTCTGTAAGTTATGTACGTGTTTATCAAAAAAGGGTTTGACTTGGAAATGCAAACATTGCTCCAGAAGAGGCACTTCAGGGCCATGTCAGTGAGAACCTAGGCACGTGAGTGGCCTAATTACGACAACAGTTGTGTTTAAATGGTTACCTTGGACATATCTAGCCAAATAATTTATGATAAGAGATAAAATGTGTCAAGTCCCTGGATTTTTGTGGTGTTTTTCCAAGCCATGTGCACAAGTGGCTGGCCACAGAAGCGCGATAAATGGCATCGCAGGAGCACGATGGGTCCCCCTGCCATGTCCACACATGTGCTGTAGCCCTGACCTGCAGGCTCGACCTGAGCAGTGGGGGAATTGTTCGCTCTCCATGAATTTGGCTGCTATTCAGATGCTGCCAGTAGTGATGCTAATTGCTAGCATTTGTGGTGGTTGGGTTTGCAATGCTGCCACCTGTACCATGTCAGGATTCCCGATCTTTTGGGCAAGAAAACACCTTTTAGTTTTCTCTTATGAAGCTGGTGGATCAGTGTTTGACAGCCCTGAAGCGGTGATTTTAGCATTTCGGGTCACTGAATATTCTTAATGCTCTGGGGTATATTAACAAGAAATTGTGCACTTTCATTTGTCGGATTTCTTTAGAGTGATTGTTATGTAGAAGCATTTGGGAAATCGATTTTTTTTTTTTTTTTTTTTTTTTACAGTTTTAGTTGGCAAAGAAATTATTATAATTCAGGGGATTTGTGTATTTAAGCATAGATGATTATTTAGAAGATTTGGATGCTGCAAATCTGAAGCCTTGCAGTTCAATTTACTAATTTATTTTGTGATCTGTGACTAACAGACTATAAATGCAAATAGCACAAGCCCTTTACGGTTTTATCACTGGATCAATTTCCTGATGGGCGGATCAGTCACTAAACAGTTTGACACTTGTGATTCCTAAGTAGTCAAACAGTAAAGGAATGAATGTGTGTGGACTGGAGGCTGCAGGGAAGCTCACATGAACGCAGGTTTCAATGGAATTCAGTATTTATTTGCTTCAGATTTGGAACGCAGAAGCCAGACTTTACTGTCCATTGTTGGGGTGATATTTTTTCTCTCATCACATGTGGCAAGGAGCCATCATCTCGCTTTGCAGCATGCTCATGGGCTAGAAGGAAACAAATGGTACAGTGAGAAAGAAGGGCTGAAAGCTTCAGTGGGAATTGCCACTGTCCTTTGATTACACCTCTTTGTAGTTTGTATGTTGTACTCTGAGAGCGTTGGAAAACTATCCGTTCTTGTTTTTATATTTAGTTGACATCCCCCCATATTTTTAGGGCTTTGTTTGTTTAAGTGTATCATGGCTGTTTGTTTGTTCCTTGTTTGCCAGCCAATCTTACCATTGATGTCAGCACCACTTTGGAGTTAATAGTAGGACCAGATCCTCCTTCCAGTAAAAGCAGACAACTTTTGCTCTGGTCTTCTGAAGGTCTGGTGTTACCTATTTTTGCAGATCCAGCAGAGGGAGCAGAAGTCCACCAATGGGGTTTCTTTGGAGTAAACATTTGGGGTGGCAGATGGATTGGCAAAAATTGCTTGTGGAGGTGGGGAACTGCATGAATCATTCCCCCCCATATTCTAAGCAAATTGTTCAATTAGAACACTAAAATCCACTCTGAAATTCAGTAATTTCTCATGTACTGGAACTGCATTTTTTTTTTCTTTAAGTTCTGCATGAGTTGGTACCTTATTATAACAATTGATAAAACTATTTTCAGTGCTAACACAAGTGTAGTGATTCCAATTAGCCAGCAGATGATTATTTAATAAGGAATAACATCCAACGATGTCTTTGCACATCAGCTCCCCTGTCATTTTGTGAATGTACATCGGAGGAGTTGGCTACAGCTGGCTTTGAGTGTTTCTGAGAGTTTGTGACACAAACATCAGTTTTTATTTGTTGTCTATACTAGCTGCAGTTACGCTGCTTTGTTCAACTGGATTTGTAGTCATTCAGTCTATTTGCAGCAGAACATAATTTCAGGGGGGCAAATTTTGATCAAGACTCTTAAGATATTGTTGCCACTTTTAAAAAGCATCATCTGTAGTAGCGTTATCTTAAGGTGCATGCACGCAATTGATGTAATCTGCTATTAGTGCTGTTACTTCTACATTAATAGTTAACATCATGGCAGAAACAGGTGATGTGAGCCTTGCTGCTAACGGTGGCAGAGATGAATTTCAAACTAACTACAAGAGAGCTGGGAGCTGCATCATTTTGAACATAAAGGAGAAGCCTTTACTGATTTCTGAAATCACTGGGACCAAAGGAGCCCGTCACCAATAATTTTACCTCCTTCACAGAGAGTGTTTCCTGCTACTTCTAGAACTGTACCAACAAGTCTTGTTCAGTTTGGAAAGTTATAAAAAACCCTGGGCAATTGATGGGCTCCTGCCACCACCTCCTTGCAGTGTTTCCTGAACCATTCCTGCTTGGTCCTGTACCATAGGCATGTGTAGAGGCGAAAGATCCATGCCCAAATCCGGAAGAAACTGTCTGGGTTTTGGGTACAAATCAAACTCTGGATAGTTACAGTTAGTAAAGTTTGCAGAATGTCAGAAATGAAGCAACTGGCTTCATTTGAAGTACTGATAAACTAGAGTTTGGTCTCACTTGAGAATCCATAAGCACATAAACTCTGCAGAAAGGAGAGAATTGCTTGTTGGAAGGTAAATGAGACTGAAGGATTTTTTCTGTGAGTCTGAACATCTTTGGAGTGTGGTTTAGTTTATCATGTAGCTGAAAGGGGAGCTTGAGACAATGGCTTGTACATGCTGTTACAAAGGTGGATGAATGACAGTACAAAGTGAGGTTTCTTAACGTGTCCTTCTGTTACTAAGTGTTGATGATGTTTTGCTGATTAAAGGAATAAATGCGGTCTCATCAAAACACAAAAATAGAACAAAAATATTCAAGTCTGCAAATGAATGGAAAGAATCAGAGAATGGAAAATGAAACAAAAGCTAGCATATTCAGAATGCAATTTTACATCATTTCTGGCAGAAGATCCTGGGACTTTTATAACTCAATTCTCTAAGCTAAGGACGGAGTTCTCAGCCTTAACTTTGAATTTTCTTGCTTTCAGCAGTTTGAGTTAAACATTAATATTACTGAAAATGACTTTTTATCCATGTGCATTCATGGCTTGTTTGCCAAAGTGTCCACTCCCAAATGCATGATTTCAGCGGCTAGAAAACATCGAAGCAAGATTCTTCAACTCAAAAAGTTATCTTTAAATGGAAGACTAGCTTCTTTCTATTTGTCTTTGTTTGTTTAGTTGGTTTTGGTGAATAATTACTAGAGCATATAATAAACACTACATAGTTCTTTGTTCTGTCTGTTATATCAGAGGAGACATGCCCTGATTACATCACTTTAATTAACTCTTGCTGTGTTTTACTAAAGTTTGAAGCAGGAAGTACTGTCGATATAAGCACCATGACATTCAGGTTGCCCCAAACATGTAAATAAAATGTAAGTCAAACTGTATTAATGTGCTGTGCCAGCCATTATTACATCAGCTTTTGAATAGTGTATTTTCTGTAGTTGGTGGTTGAGTAATTTCCATTGTTACGTTCTGAAAATTTTAAGTTTTTCCTAATTTTTATAGTGTTTGCACCATATATAGCCGAAGGGGAAAGTAAGCTGGGGACAATGAGTTACCAGTTGTTCTTTGGACAGCTTAGCATGTCTTTCTTCAGGGGAATCACTCCAGTTATTTGCCAAGTTCATATATCTATAATATTCTCTTAGATTCAATTTTCCGCCCTTTACTTTTCTCCATTTCATATTTACTTTCTTCTTCATGGTCATCCCATCTAATCTGTCTGTGTCTACCTAATCTGCCTAATATATCCATGTATCATTTCTTTAATGATTTTATTATTGAAATGACATTTAGCATTTGAGACTTAAGCATACATTACAAAAGCTTAATTCTCCTATTAGTGGATCTAACTTCCATGCTTCTCCCACAGCCAGCCTGCTCCATGACTTAAACAAGCCTTGTTGAATGTTGTCCAAGAGCTGTAATGCAGATCTATTTTTTAATCTTTATTAGTGAGAGGAAGCCACTGTAAAGATCTGGGTCACTTGTACTGCAGTATTGACTGGAACTCTGGTGAAGATGCAGGATTTCCTTTCACCGTGCAACTTGAATTTGGTCTTCAAGGCTTTGCTTCTGCCACAGAAGCTCAGGAATTAAATTTTTTCAGCTGCTTTTTCCATCCTTAATGAACTGCAGACGTTTTAGAAATTTCTGTGATTTTTCTCTCTCCCCTTTTATTTGTGTGTGTGTGTCTGGCTTTACCAGATTAACTTTTCTTTGTTTCAGCTTCCTTCAACAAAGTAATTGACTTCTCAGAAGTGCATAGCTTGCAGGAACATCTCACAAATTACATCCATTATTACTCTCTCCTTCTTGAGGTTTTCCAGGTGTTTGATATCCCTGTAACGGTGTGCCTACCCTTTGACTTTGAGCACTTCTTTACATATGAATCCTCTATTTTTGTTTTCTGCTTAGGCACACCAGCAGTTACAGCTTTTTCCAGAACTTGGCTGCTCCCCTCCCTTTTTCCCAGACTCCCTAATTTTGGTAGGATCTAGCAAAGGTTTCCAAACTTGTTGTCTAAACCTCCATTAAAATTCTTGTAAGATAACATGGATTTGCTCAATTTCTTGTCCTGTTGCTCCTATTCATCTTTGTGTCACTGTGTAGTCACGTATCTGATGTAGTGTGACTGTTACTGTAGTGCTTGCAGTTCATGTCAAGAGAAGTCGTGATGTGTTGCCATGTTTCTGTATCAGGCTACCTCAACATATTTTCTTGCCTTATTTCATATTTCTCCTAAATGCTTTTCTGTGGCCTTGTTCCTTATGTACTTTCAAATAATGTGAATGAACTTTTTTTTTGCAATGAGCTCTCAGAGTCTGGGATGAGACTGACAAATATGCAATTAGAAACTCAAATTCTGGATAAAAAGGCTAGTTGCATGACATTAAATGGCTTATATGTAGAAATGTTGGGTTTGTGGGGTTTTGTTTTTTTTTTTAGATCGAGCTGGTGGTTTGCTTAAAAGATGTTGCTAAAGATGTTTCCATTGTGTTTCTCTAGTGAAGCATAGCTAGCCAGTTAAGCATGTTGTACGGGCACTGAATAGCATAACATTTAAGGTATGTTGAGTTTCATTTTAGACATATTTCTGTGTTTCTTTGTCATGACACAGGCTATGTCAAGGCGATAGGGAGCTGAAGTGTACGGTGTCGTGATACGTGATACGTTCAGCAGCCGGGGGGCCAGCAGTTAAGCTTCTTGGCAGTAGTCTGTAGAGTTCTTTTCAGACTTGATCGCCTGCAGTTGAAGTTCATTGACTTGTTGTGGACAGGATTTGAGCACTTGACCAAATTAAAAACTAACATTGTTAGGCCTGTACTTCTAGAATGTGTTCCTCTTCTAAAGAATTCAAATATCCATTTGCATTTAAGTTGACAAAAACAAAGAAGCAGAGCAAAAGAGACATTTCTTACCAGTTCGTAAGTAAATTGATGCTGAATAGCAAACCTCATTATTCCTGGACTAATCTCTTAAACAAATGAAAGTAGGTGAGCCTTCCTCTTTTATTTTTTTCCCCTCTCATTTAAGAAAATAGCATGATCTCAAGAGAGCATCTTTAACTAAGAGAGCATAAGTGCACGGAATGACAGTTACAAATAATTTTATACGACAGACAGACAAATTGTGATGATTGTCTGTACTAAAGAAATAAATAAATCCTGGCCTGAAAGACTACAGTAAATCACAAAAGTGATCTCAAGTGAACAGAGATAGATTTCTGGAATACGGTGTGCAATGAAACCACTGACCTCTTATACAAGGGTTCATGTCTTTTTCTACAGAAACAGATGGGTAATAGCATAATGCTGAAATCATGCTCTACATAATATGGACCTAGTGATTGCAGACCTGATTGCTTGCCATATGGTTGCTGAAGGGTTGAAGAGAAAATGGGATGATATGCAAACCCTTAAAAGCAACATTTTTATTGAATGGCCATTACATTAAAACCCAAACTCTGCAAATGAAGGAAAGAACTGTGGTGAGCAATGATGAAATAACAAAACAATAAAAGAAGAAACACAATAGCATGTATTTGTTTTCAATATGCAAAATAATACTCCTCATTTTTTTTTGTCATTTTGCCTTGTGTTATGAGCATTCGGTGGAAAGTTGGTGGGACAATGCTGCCTGCAGGGCACAAATATAGCATATTGGAGAACTGCAGTATTCACTAGGTCAGACAGGAAAACAATCGCTTGTCTCAAAGGAAAAGCTTCTGAGTTAAATGTTAACTGAAATATACAGCTTGGATGCATACAGCACACACTGAGAGGCCAGTGGAAAGCTTTCACAAGACTTACCAAGAGAGGCTTGATGTACTCTCCCTCAAGAATGAAGGTTGGTTTTGCCTCTAGTGTTTTTTGCTTTTATTGTTAAATAGTGATTTATTTATCTGTTTCTTTATTGACATCTGCCAGTAGACTTGCTGCCACAGTTAGAGAAAATGCAAAGAGCTGATATTTTCCCTTACTGATATGTAATCGTCTAGAAGAGCTTCTTTGTGGGGAGGAGGTTATGTAGACAGATCTCAGCAATATGACCACAGCTTCATGGCAATGCTCATGTGCATGCTGAAGATAACTTATGAGAGCATGGCATGATGCCAATGATGTCATGCTTTTGAAATGGATTAGGGATGGAAACGGTGCCTGAAGTCTGCATCCACTGGGCTTTTATTACACAGCACTTGAAGGGTAGGCTTGGGATAGTCTCTTCTGATCCATTAGTGGATCGCTCTGCTTTGCCACCATGGGTTGATATGGGATGAATACCCAGTGGATGAAAACTGTAAGCTTAACTCAGTCTAGCTCTCATAAAGGTTTGAAGTTTGATAATGTGAGCCAGCAACATCTCTCTAGCCTTTGCCTCTTCTGGAAGCTCAGTTGTGCAGAAGCATACAGATCACTGAAGGACTTGCTTTGTGTCAAGGAGACCTTACTGACTTCAAGTCAGGAAATGCCAGAAAGATTAATAACATGACATTAAAACTTCTGAAGTGCGATAGATCTTTTCACTGCTGGGAGATGCTCCTCATTCTGCATGTTCAGTGTCTGCTCTCTGGTATGCACAGACACATGTAGAGGCAGGTAGGTAAGCAGCTCCCTGTTCCTTTTAGCGAGTATAGCATTCTTCTGGTCAATGTGTATGTGCTGCTTCACACAGTAGTATCACAACAGCTGAGTCTGTCCATGTTTGTTCTCTCTACATCGTGCTGCTTAGGAGCTTCTGAGACCAAGCCAGTAGTAATGTAGCTATCTGGCTAATCACTGCTAAAGACAGACTGCTTTTGCTTGACAGGCTTGTCTGAGGCCTCCCATAAATCACAATTTGTTTGACTGCAAAAGTGAAAAATGTTTATTTGAACACTTACATTTAAAGAGAAGTATTGTACGTATGGGAATGTCGGGATCATCTTTGGGATTGTCAGACTTTTCTTTGGCTGTCCACCTCACTTTGATTTCGTTTGGAGGCCTAAAGACATATGGCAAACAATGTATTCTGTGACTGAAGGCATGTTAACTATGGCACTGCAGGTTTTCATGAGACGAGATTCCCTTCAACCTACCAAACTGATTCTCATACTTCTTGACTAGTGACATGTTGGCTGTGTGGCAGCAATAAGTTTTGCATAACTTTTAAGAGCCTGTGCTGACCTACTTAACAGGCATCCACTGCTACATAATGTATTTAGGTCAAGTATTGTGTTTGAGCTTATCATCAATCTTGTAATAGTCCAGCTCACTGTGAAAGCCACAGGTACCCAACTGATGCAAACATTCTATAGGGTAGAAAATACTCTTGTTCTGTTCAGAAGGGGAGGGTGGCTGTTGTGGTGCTGTAGTTTGTTATTTTTTTTTCTGGAGAAGCATCGAGGAGGGCTGATCCTGCCTCATCTCTGCCTGTGCTGTTGCACCACTGCTTTGCCTCCCTGTGCTTTGTGGTTCAAAGGACATCCAAAACTGTCTGTAAAATGTGATTTTGTTTTTTTTTTAATAACGGCTCATTTGTCTAGACAGTACATATTCCAGTTTAAAGTCTGCTTTTACTGTGTTTCTATTGTGGCGTGGTACTGTTTTTCACTTGCAAAACAACAATGTTGGCTTTTTTAGCACTGTAGTATGCTGTCTGTAAATACAGGAGAGGCCCCTTGCAAGTAGACAATAGCTGAGAATCATCCTTTTGTTAGCATTTAAAATGACTGTTTTGCAGCAGTTGCAGTGCATGCGTTTAAGGAGAGCTCTGTTGTGGCTGCCCAGCTCCGGGAGGTGGAAGCCAGCTCACTCCAGATGCACACGTGCACCTGGCTTCTGTCCCTCGGCTCGGAGATGTGCAACCCGACTGCGGTGTCGGACTGAAGAGACTGTGCTAAGCAGTCCTTTTTAAATGCAGTATTCTTCCTTTCTTTTGTTCCTGCGGTCTTTGCAGCCGGCATTCTAGCCCACACTTTGGGCAGACTGTTAAAGCATGTATTTTAATAAAGCAGTGCCAGCGTACTTAGTCATCCATATAATATTAGCACAGTGCACATTGGTTCATGCAGTAAATTGTTGCAAAGTTATATGACATCTTAATGCTCTGACAGGATGTGAAAGACAATAACACTGCTGAAAAGACCAGAAAAGGCCATTTATAGCTACTGAATAATATATTAGCTTTTAACACCGTGTATATGAGTAAAATAAGATAAAGTGTGAAACGAACAAAATAATTATTTATACCAGATATAATATTTTATCAGAATCAGAATTATACAACCTCTCAACGTGGCGTGAACTGTTTTTGATATGGTATTCATTGCCTGTAAAAGCTATAAATGCCTGCAGTCTGAATTTGACTGCCCTGGGGCTGATGGAATGCCTTCACTTGGGAGGAACTGGAAAAAAGTTGCTCTGGAAGAAACTCACTGATGTGTTGTGGACATGCAGGGATCACTCCTAGCGCCCAAAATGTTCTGACGCAGGCATCTATGATCAGCTTCTAAAACGTGCAGGGGGCACTTGCATTAAAATGCTTCACACAGATAAACTACTGCAGAACTGGAAATCTCTTTTGCACTTTTTAGCAGTGTATTATGATGTATGAACTGGGAAGGAAGAGTTGCGTAGCAATGAAATATGTATGATAAGAAGTCCAATTTATACACAGGTCCCAAGAGTTTGGCAACTTCTGTCCTGTGCTTTCTTTTTAAATGCTGTGCAAACATTGTCAGCTCGTATGACAAATTAGTTTGTGCTATCTTCTTCCATATTCCAAACAGAACTTCTTCCATGACATTATTTGTTTCTTTATTTAAATACTCTTTTTTTTTTTAAAGGAAAAAAAAAGAAAAAGAAGAAAAAGAAAAAGAAGGTGATTATAGTTTGTACCTTTTTCACAACTTCACTCTGAGCTTTCTCGTTTTGTGGAGCTTAAATTACACTTACATTTAGCTGCAGCATGGTTTAATTTGTGTTGCACCTGGATATTTTCTACAGGGCCTCAGTTGGCTTACAGTATAGAAAAACTGCTTTGAAATGATTGGCTTTACTTCTGGCTGAACTTAACAAACAAAAATCTCCCAAAACCCAAAAAATACCCTGAACTTAAACATTATTAATACTTGATCTTGATGATAATCAGAAACATTTTCTTTTTTTCTTTTTTTTTTTCCTGCAATGAATCCTAAAGTCTTCAAAATTCAGCAATAATTTCTTTACTATCATTTCATTTCAGTTAGAAGTTCTTTGCCTTGAGTTTACGAATACCAAAATGAGAATGAGTGGGTAGAGGTGAAATTCCCTCTGTCAAACAAAAAGTTGATGGGAGAAAACTGAGAGGCGGTTGTATGGAAAATAGAGACACTTTAATGTCTGCTTTTACACTCATTTATTGCACGTGTGGCAAGAGGAGTAGCTCTTGCTCAGGATAACATAAATAAGTATAGCACAAAAAGTTTTAGAAGTCTTACTTGAAATTACAGTGCTGTCTTAGGGAAATCCAGGAGTGATGCAGGATGTGTGGTGATTCTCTTCAGTTCTCTGAAGTCAAACAAAGAAGCTGTTTGTTTTAGCGTGATAGATGTATTTCCAAAGCTGTTCCTTCAGCCCTGTCTTAGGTACATGCATTTTCTCACTCTTTTAAAGGTATCCATGCAGCTGAAAGGAAGGGAGGGAAGAGGACAAGAATGGAAGAACATCCTTCAGATGTAAAAAACTCAGCAGTCTTTAGAGAACAGTGTTTTGAGTGGAGACTAAGCATGATGTTGGAGAATTTGCAAGAGTTTTTTTTTTCTTCTGCATTTGTAGAATTTGATATGTGCTAGGAGCATGTCCACCGGGCCAGCTGGTGTAGAATGAAAAGCATTCTGATGGGAGCAGCTTCAGAATGTAGTCCTGAATTTTTAAACTTCTGTTGCAGGTATGTCTGATTCCAGAACATACGGCAAAAACATTAGTGAGAACATTTTCTGTTATTGAATGATGTGGTTGGGTTTGTGTTTTTTTTTTAGATTTTAATTACGGACTCTTCCTTTAAATTTCTTAGAAGGTAGGGAGTGCCTTCCAATCTTTTAGGTGTCTTTTTTCCTTTTGTATTTAATGAGTCATCAGAATATTGATTGATCATTCTCCAAAAATTTTGAATCACTTGAAAACATTTCTTGCCATGATGTTATTTATAGTGTTCCACTAAATTAAAAAGCGCTACTTTTCCCTTGCAGGTACATGCATCATTTATAGTCTAGCTTCATTATATTCTGTACTGTATAAACTCCTGTAGGAAACTGGTTATGTAACGCTCTTGTGTCATTACATTTACATGCATTAAATTCCTTGCAGAATCATATTCGCTGTAACAAAAGGTTCATTAGCAGGACAAAAATGCTTAACTTGGGAAACTGCTGGAAGAAGTGAGACACATTTTCAGGCTGATATTGTTGATATGCAATTATATATTATGTACAGAGTTGATCTGGGATTAGTTAATCCCAAATGACAAGTATAAATGTGATTCAAGTTGTTCATTCAAATCTCTTTCTGTAGTTATAACTTTGAATAGAAGTTATCATCATTAAATCTACAGTGTATATAAAGGCGACTCACTGAAGTTAATAGAGCAATGCCATTTACACCACATGGGAGCTTTGCATATATACTAGCACTTTACAAACTGCAAATGTAGAAAAAAGTTACTTGGTGCACCTTATTTACATGTGCAACTAGTGCAAAATGAATTTATTGCCTTGGTTCTGTTATGCATTTAAATACGTTCTTTATTCTTCCACTTGCCATCCGTTGCTGTTGAAGCATAATCGTGGGTGCTTTCAGAAAGAACAACTGGGCACATTCTTCTGCACAATGTCATAGATCTGCCTGAACCAACTTTGGAAATTGATCATTTTATTTTTGTTGAAATGGCAGCTAAATAGGAGGAATATATCAAGAGTTAAAACTTCATTACTGGAGAGCAATAAAAATGCATCAAGCCTGGAATATTGTCTAGAAGATCAAATTTCTTGGTTATGTTGACACTTTAAAGAAATATGTTTATTTAACGAATAGGATTTCTATATGCTGCTATACTACAGTGATAAATTGCATTCTAGTTGGGCTATCTTTGATGTTCTAATTTTATGCCCAACATTGGGCTGTTGCTGTACATATGGAAGTCAACAGAAGAAGGAGAAAAATAAGAGTAAGGAAAATCTGCTTTGGCCTTTCTTCGGTACTTGATTGGGAGTACTACAGACCACCTTTTGAAGTTTGACAATGTTAGATTGTATTTGTAGGCAGTTTTTCACTGGATTCTAGCAATCAATGATCATGCACAGATGTGCTAGAAATAGCTCAGGGAAACTTATCTGCTGGTTGTTTCTGAGCTGATGGGAAAATGGACACTTTGAGATTCACCAAAACCGGAAACAGGGACACTTACAAGTCTCCAGACTTACATTTCTGATGTCTTACCTAAATGTAGGTATTATGACTGTCTCCATAACCTGCTTATCTTCTGTACAAGTGTAGATCTTTAGAAGGGGCTACCTGGAAAATAATATGATGAATGTCTAGTTAATCCCAACGTGGAGAGTTAGTGAATTTCAACATATTTCACAATGATTGCTACTTGTTCCTGATTGTTTTGTTTTTGTTTTTTTTTTATTTTGTGGATGGTTCCCCAGGTTGACGTGGTATAATGATAAGGAAGGACAAAAGCCCATTTGGCAGAACAGAAACTGTGTCATTACTCAAATTGAGAACATCTATCTCTACTCATGCTCTTCTGCTACTGTATTTGAGTGCTGAGTAGTCTGTGGCTAGTTTCCTCTGGTTTCAGCAATGGGGGGCATTCTTCTGGCATGATGGTGATGTGTCTGCAACGTGAAGTCTTAGTGCTGTATACCACATACCTACTGACCACCCTTGCAATTGCTTAAAAACAAATAGAAACGAGTTGAAATCATGAAGGATGAAGTGTTTAGCCCTTGTTTAATTCTCAGCCTGGACTAGTCTTCCCCCTGATCTAAAATTTGCAGTTCTCTTGTTCTTCTGGTGAGTTCTCAGT